>NC_039495.1:8196288-8525313 GCF_003590095.1 Trichoplusia ni | reverse complement strand
TTCTTAAGTCGATCGATAACGGACGATTTAACAATAACCGCCACGCACTCGGCGCATGATGAGTCATTAGTAGATAAATCCAGTTACGTGTATTTTGTTTACGAAGAAGAAAGATTTTTGTCAATGATGGATATTAAGAACGCAATTGAGCTAGATAAGGTAATAACAGCCGTCATCGGCTACTTGTCAAATGGTTGGCCTAATAAAATTAATGAACCAATAATTAAGGTTTATTACAGCCACCGGTTAGAGTTGTCTGTAGAAAACGGTTGTCTTATGAGGGGCCACAGATTAGTAATTCCAAATAGTTTGCGATATAAAGTATTGAAAGAGTTACATACAGGTCACTTAGGAATCACAAAAAATGAAAGAAGAAGCACGCAATAGATTTTGGTGGCCGGGTATGTCTGTAGCTATAGAACAGTACGTCGGCTCATGCGCCGCGTGTAGATCGCAGCGCGCCGCGCCCCCGCGTACCCCTCTCACACCATGGCCGTTCCCTACCCAGCCGTGGCATCGCGTACACTTAGATTTTCTAGGGCCGATCAGCGGTAAAACATTTTTAATTATAGTTGATGCGTATTCGAAATGGGTGAATGTTTTGATGTTTCAACGGGTTTCTCTTCGCGAGTAGTGATAGAAAAACTATGCGAAGTAATGTCACGATTTGGCTTATTTCATACGATTTGTTCAGATAACGGAACGTCTTTTATATCACATGAATTTAAAGAATTCTGCAATCGTAATAACATTACTCATTTAACTTCACCAACATATAACCCAGCCAGCAATGGACAAGCAGAAAAGTTATGTAAAAATTATAAAAAAGGCAATAAAATCATACTTGTCATCAGGTACATGTTTAAGAGATTTGAATGTTAAAATATCGGAATTCTTGCTTTATTATAGGAATTCTAAACATTCGACCACAAACAGATCACCGGCAGAGGTATTGTTCGGACGCAATTTGAGATGTCGGTTGGACCTCCTGACACCGACCACCACCATGCCATCCGACGCAGCGCTTGACACAGTGGTTAAAGTTAAGCAGTGTTCGCAGATTGACAGTTATCGTGGCAACCGTAAAGTTACGTTTAGTGTGGGTGACCAAGTTCTGGTAAAACTTTATAGTCAACAAAAACAATATTGGTCACGTGGTGTGATTATTAAAAGTGTAGGAAAAACTGTATATTTAGTCCAACTAACTGAATCGGGTCAAATTATCAAAAGACACGCCAACCAGTTGCTCAAATATAGAGGGAGAGAAGATAAGTCATGTGAAAAGATCGTTCCCGCATTCATACTGCCAACACATCCGACTAGCACCGACCAGCTGCAGCCCGAAGTTTCTGCTGAGGAGTCAGCAGCACAACCAGAGACGACCTCAGGACTTGTTCACGGTGACATCTCCACGGAAGAGGAAGCAACCTTGGCAACTCCCTCTATAGAACCCGAGCCAGACCCGCGCTCGAAACGAAATAGGCCTGTTGTAGATTATAAGAAGTTCTTCTAAATAGAGGTGGAGGGATGTTATGTGGGTACCTACATATATCTTTTAAGAACAATTATAGGGTAGACCACGGACACCGTGTGATTTAATGACTGCTGCGTCAGTCGAATAAACGAGTTTGTACGTATCGGTTGTTATTTCTTCTTCCACGACCCCTTGGACATAACAAAATACAACATCTGTCTTATTCCGCCAAACCCGCAATGCGTATCACGGGTTGGATCTCACGTAGGACAAGCATTTGTGTCATCCACTAATGCTTGTTCTGAGTTCGGGTGCCTTTGTGCACGCGACTTGAATGTTCGTGAAACATCCCACGATACGAGTTTTAAATTTTCTAGTGTGGGTGCTATTTTTTTTTCTTAACTGTTTATTCCATAATTAATTCTACACGCTTGTTATTATATTTACATTACTAAGAATATAGGATTTGAATAAACGTTTTGGGTAATTTACAAGTCTCTTTGTGATAATTAATTATAATTAGGGTGAAGGTGCTTGTCAAGACTAGCTTTACTATACAATATTAAATATACCTTTATTAAATTTAGACATTGGATAATATTTTAAAAGGTTGTTAAACCCCCGCTACTCAAGGATTGAAATTTAGTGCTTCTCTAATTTATGACTTAATGAAGAGATTTCTTAGCTTCGTTCGATGAGAAAATTGGTGACAAGAAAATGAAATATGGAAATCTGATTGCCACGGGAAAATAATCCACAACTACATCTCAGTCTTTGCAATTCTGCTAAAATGTCCTGTGGGTTATGTCGAAGGTTTTTTAAAATAAATAAAGCTCAATCATTTTAAAGTATAATTTAATTTCATTCGTACATACTTTAAATTTTATTCAGTGCCATTTCTTAAAGAGCAATTTTAGTCACTGTCTATTCAGTTTCAACGTTAAAATGTTAATCTTAACGTCTCCTAGCCTCACCCTAGACCCAGTTAGTTAATGCAGGCATTAGTCAGATTTCAGGTTATCTGTTTTACTCACCGGCATGTGATAAGACGGATTAACTCTCTGATAGTAAGGCGACAGTATCTTTGAGAATATTTTCCATAGAAACTTCTATAAAATTTGTAGAGTTAGGAAAATGGTCTAGAAGTTATAAAAAACTGGTCAAGAGGGAGTTGAAGGATTCCGTTCAAAATAGGCTAAAGATAAACAAAGCGGTTGGTGGCACTCACCAACAGATTTATGACTGTCGCTATGGTTGCTTTACCTTGATATTTATATTTAGAATTTGTTGGTACAATAAATAAATCAATCAATTCAGCCTATCAAGGTCCACTGCTGGACATAGGCCTCAAGGTACAACGGCAATAAAAATTATATCATCCGTGAAAAATGTAACTATGCAACTATGACGGTTCATGAGATACAGCCTGGTGACGGACTACAGTCAGACTTACAGATGGACAGATTTTCCCTTTGGGTACAAAACACTCAAAAAATAAGAACTGTTTTCCAAGCTATATTATGAATACAATGCCTATATGTGTATATACCTATAATAAAGAATAATAGCAATGATATAACCCAAAATCTGTCAAAAACGGATCCTCATACGAAAATACCTTTGTCACTATTTACATAATGTTCAAATAACATATACAAATATAGTTTTTGAAATATCAGTATGTAAGAATAAGAGTTATTACTTGTATACATAAGTGAATTTGTGGTTTGAATAGGTTTTTCCGGTTATCTTATATTTACTCTGATGACATGGTTCAATCATATTATCAGAAATAGATCATAGTCAACCTACAACATTTAGTTTTAAACATAATCATTAGGTTAGCCTTTTCGAAACTATATTAGGATCATCTTCCAATTTAAGCTAAGTATCAGTATTTTGCAAGGAGCCTCTGCCTATCTGACGTCCTCAACCTAGTCACCTGAACAACACGATATCCCTTAGTAAGACTGGCTGTCAGACTTTTTAGCTATCGTTTTAGTTGTTTTTTTTTGTTATTACACAAAATATTTGATGAGATAACATATAGAATAAAAAATAATATCCAGAATCATTTTTCATTTTTATAACATTAACGAAACAAGATTTCAGCTTGTTAATTTTCACACCCGACTGAAAAAATATCTCTCAATAACGAACAGACAGCCTACCAATGCCGCTTAAAGTATTAATACTACCGTTGTTAAAAAGAGACGCCGCTCTACATAGCGCAGCATGCTATCTTGCTTACACAGTTACAATACATTTTTAAGATACGATGGTAGGCAAGCGATTCTTTATTGTTTATAACAGCACGGAGCATTTCACATTCTTTATTTCCTAGTCACCGTGTGAAAATCACTTGTGAAAACATTCAGTGTTGGAATGTTAATTAATTGAAAGCCAATGACTCAGTTATCTTATCGTGATTATATAATTTTCATTAAACAATATCTCATGTGTTAATCACAATATGAATGGCGCCTATTGAGGTCTTGGTAAGTAGCAGATTCTGAAGGTTTTATAGAAGTCACTTTGATGTTCTAGCAGAGACTTTTTAGAAAGTAGTTTTTCGAGAAATATCCCATTTTGATGTATGTCAAGTGTTGGTTCTGTTGCAGTTGCGTCAGGTTATATGTAACGTCTCCAGTTGGGACCGAAACTAGGCGGGCTATCCCGATAAATAAGCGTTAGTAAATAAATACTGTAAATAGTGGCTTGTACGTCGATGGGTCGTCGTCGTCATGATGGGTCGATGACATAATAAAAGTCTCGGGTCGAGTCTGGATGAGGCTAGCACAGGACCGTAGAAATTGGCACGAGAAAAGAGAGGCCTATGCCCAGCAGTGGGAGGATAAAGCCTGTGGATGATGATGGCTTGTACGTTGGTTATTAGATAAAGACGTTCTTTCGTGAGTATTTTGTACGGTAAAGTGTATTTTTAATAGTTACTATCTAAGCTATGACGCGAGTCATCGTCATTCGTCAATAGATAACAACAAATAATATTGAAATGTATGTGATCAACGTGTTAGGAATGTTTTTGAGTAATGTTTAAGGAAATAGAGAAAGAATAACACCTGTTAGTCATTATTGTAGAGTATTTTTAACGTTAGATTATTTTTTTTATTTTTAGAACTGGATTAGGCTTGTAATAAAATTATGAGTAATGCGGCTATGGATTTGAATGTGTTTAAATTATTGGATTTTATTAAATAAAAACACTCTAAGATTGAAGAACCTTCCTGATTTTTTAAGTCGTTAAAAACAAAAGCGACTTACTTACTCTTTAAAAATGAGGTGTTTTTTTAGCCTCAGCCAAAATTATAAATCAGTTCAGCCTATGGCGGTCCTCGGTTCCGAATATATAATCGGGATAAAAAATATCTTATATCTTTAGGTTATAAACTATCTATGTAATTAACAATTTTCATCTAAATTCAGGAGTTTTTGCGTGAAAGGGGAACAAACATCCATGCATATACTTTCGAGTTTATAATACATATTAGTAGAATAAACCAAAAATGTATTTACACAAAATTCCATTATTGAAACTTGTTAACTTAAATGTTCTTTATACAAAAGTCAATGTTCGATACCGTTATTGTTTAAAACTGTGTCAAAAATGTAACGTTTTATATTTCAGTGTTTATCTGTAAACATTAATGGTTTTACTTATAGTATTGTGTATCTATAGTTAACTTATTGAATAGTATGATATTATAATGCCATTGAAATGAAACTACTTTTACGGATTTTATCGCGGTTTAATTTTGGATTTAAGTTCCCGACGTACCTGCAAAGGTGTCGAAACGTCGGGAACATTTCAATGTCTAACATTCGCGTAAACCTAAGAAACCAATATTATAATTCCAGTTTACAAAAATCCGATTGCTGGGGAGGTTTTGAGCATTTATCAGATACTCTTATTTTTTAAAGAAAATAAGGACGCTCATTCTTGTTCACACATTTTCACACACTCAGTGTTGTACTGCACGTAACGTTTTGTTTATATATCGAACTGTTGTATTCCACGAATTAAATTTACAAACAACGGTGCCGCCATAATTATATTTTAATTAAGTTAGTTTTCATTGTTTACATTACTACGTCATGCTATTATGTTGGATGGGAACATTCCACTTCATATTCGGGCATCGTTTCAACTTTGTGAATCTAATTTTATTTTTTCATATTGTATTTTAATTTTCAATAAGATGTTTGGGGTTAAACTATTTTATGTGTTAATCCTGGTTATAGGTAACTATCTGTGTACAAAGTTTCGTCTAAATCCTTTCAGTGGGTTTTGCGTGGAAGAGGAATAAACATCCATACACACAAATTTTCGCATTAGAATAATACTAGGATATCTGTATCTGATTAAAGTTAATTGATATTCATATAGTTTAGTTTCAAAGTTTCTTAACATTACAATACAAAAATAACTTAGACATAATAATATCTTAGCATAAGCTTCAGGTTAGCCCGTTCTGGGTAAGTGACAAGTTAGTAATTTACGGGAAAAATACAGTCCTTCCTGCTATCTCAAAGTAAGCACGTAGTACTTAATTTCTTACATCCCATGAGTCTTCCGCACCATTAAACAATTAGTCTTTAGCTATTAAACACCGTTCAGTCTTTGCCCAGATCCTTCAGGCCTAAGAACTTAAAAAAATACTGATTATTGTACAAGCGAGATAGCAATACACAGTTTAATCCGTCGTCTCCCTTCCACTTCTGCGATAACTTCATTTTAAGACATGATGGTAGGTTCTCTGATAGTTTGGTCATTGCCCTTAGTAACATTACGAAACCATGGCAACGCGATCAGTCAGGGTTGAATCTTACAAGATCGAAGATTTAGTTTCCTCTAGGGATGTTACTCTATCAAATGTAGTGTCAATACCCGAGGTCATAAAATGAGTTGCCAGATCAAAAGAAACTTGTCAAGTAAGACACCTACTTTCGACACTATAAACTTTACTTAGTACAAAACATTGTTCACCCGTCTAAATTATAAAAAATATCTAGCTGAAACTATACGATCTGGTGGCGGAAAAACTGACAGATAGTGGACCCTCAGTCATAGGATTCCGTTCTTACACTTTGCGCAGGCAACTCACACTCTCATGTACATTTTACGAAAGTAGTTTTATTTAAATTTCGTTTCTCTAAAATATAAAACTTTCCATGCCAATTTGTGCTTGAATACAGTCCACTCTCACTCTTACGTGCAAGACAGCAACTGATAAAACCACAAATCAGGCTCCATAGAAAAGTGTCACTTCAACAAGAGCTAAGAATGATCTAATCGCTTTAATCTACTGAAGTGACAAAGCAAAAATAGACTAGTCATTGTACCCGTATACTTAAATTGTATGATGAAATATAATTGCGTAAATAAGTCGACCTCATAGAAATTGTCAAAGTCTGGTACAGTTCTTCCTTATCTTCTTAAACCTTATCCTATCATCTAGGGCTGGCCATCTTTGTCTTCTTCCTCGCTTTTATTTTAGGTGAGCAATGAAAGTATCAACTTGCACAAGAAGTTTTCCAATCGGTACAATAGATATAATTTTCACATACACTAGAACAGATAAGTTTTCCCTGAAACAAGCGCTCAATTTTTCATTATCGGCCTAGCCTTTTCCCAACTACCTAAGCTGGGGTCGGCTTGCAGTCTAACTAGATCCAGCTAAGTAACAGCACTCATTCTTTAAGGCAATAATCTCTGATTAAAATAAATATATTTTTGTACCGGGCACTGGCAGAACGGTACTGAGGAATTTGCACTAGAACACAAAAAATATTTATCTTAATTTGTGAGAGTCTTTTCCCAAAAAGTGGAAAAATTACTCAATATTTCGCCACCCAAAAATGATTCAACTGTTAACAATGTGTTTTTGTTTAACTCTCGATTTGAATGATCTGTATTCAATCATCATGACTATCAGCATTCAATGGTATTGATAACGATATTCTAATGACGTCACTTTGTTTTTTTACAAGTAACTGGGTTTTATACTTTTTGTTTAAGATTTAAAGCAGTATTTTATAAAGAGGAGAAAAACCCGGTAAGGTTTAAATGATATTCCTAAGGGTGGAAATAAACGAGTTTGTTAAAAAGATGAAATCTTATAATTATGAGTATTCAAAAATAATATTCATTACCTCATTTTTGATAATTTACTTTCTTTTTAGTTTTTCTTATAGTTTAAAACTTTTAAAGTAGTCTACCAACAGTTCCAATCCGCCTTCAATATTTTTGATGTGGTGGTTTCGTGCATACAGAATCGTAACGTATTGCCATGCACCGACACCAAAACGTGCATAACCTAGCACGATTGTTAAGGTCAGTAAAAGTGACAAGACCCGCTTCCCCGCCCAACGGGGTGTATATGGATTCCCTGACCTTATAAAAAGATATAAAATTTGGAGAAATTATATTTTTTCTATACCTATTTTTGATTTTTCAGTCCAACGATTATACTACTAGGCGTTCTTGCTATATTGGCGGCAGATAATTTTGTATGACAAGCCCAATTTGTTTTTTAATCCTGGAAATGGCTTTTTAAAAAGAATGGAACTATAGGATGTAGATATATCCTGTATCAAAATCGTCATCAAAATCAACTTAAAGTTTTTAAATCAATTATGTTCTTACGTCAACTATTATGATAAAGTGACGTATATTATCTAAGTTTTTGTCCAAAAGGACATAGAGGTGCGTCAAATATCTTAAAATATGTAGATTAGACAAAAAATAGTAAATGTGATGTCTGACGTATATTTTAAAAAAGAAAAGAGGTTTTAATTGATCCGATATGGACGGTGACCCGTGACGGTGATTTTTATGCTCCTAAGAACTCTCAGTGCTGTTTTTTTAACGTAGGTATATAAAGTCTTATCTACTAACTTTCTTAACGAATCAAATAATGGGATTATTAAATTTACCGAATCTCAAAGCTTTTTATTAATTTATTTCTACCATGTAAGCGAGACAGTGCTACGCACATTGCGATACACCGTCCTGCTTCTACAATACCAATAATCCCGCTTCACGATCTCATAGTACAAGTTCAGCTAAGGTATAACTCAACTTACAAACGTACCTACATCATTTCATTTTTAATATTACGTACGTATTGCACAATGGGCTTTATCAAAACGATCTCACGCGATATCAGTTATCTAGGAACAAGTTAAATCTCGAAGCTATATTGTCACCGTAGAGATTACATTACTGACAATCAGAACAGTTAATAAATTATGACTTGCTGTAAAATACCATTACTAACTGACTTCATGACAAGTAAATTTCGTTGCATGTGGCAATGAGGTAAAAATTATGCCTATTCAAGTTAAGCAAAAAATGGAATCTCAATACAAAGTCTACGTCATTTGTCCCTCTGTATATCACCAGGCTTTATAACCATGAACGGTGATAGGTAGTCAGGGTACCGTGGACATTTTTAGAGATGATGTATTTATATTGCCGCATTAGGTAAACCGAGTTTAAAAAAAAATGTAACATATCGAAGTTAAAGAACGATTGCTTCGTTATCAAAAACTAGCTGTTGCCCGCGACTTCGTCCCCGTGGGTAGAAGATATGTTTTTTTCACATTTTCCATTGTATCTTCGCTCCTATTAGACGCAGGTGTGATGGTTTATAGCCTAAAGCCTTCCTCGGTGAATGGTCTATTCAACACAAAAAGAATTTTTCAATTTGGACCAGTAGTTCCTGAGAACAAACAAACAAACTCTTCAGCTTTGTATATCAGTATAGATTAGTAGAAAAACTAAGATAAAGAATGATTGCTACGGTCAGAATTTTTTTTTGTTTGCATTGATTTTTGATGGATAACTGAATTTGGCCAGTAACATTAATTCTTGATGGGTTCAATTCAATTATAGTATTATACAAGTTTTATTAAAATTCATGAATTTCTTGAAACATACTAATCGTCACATTTCTGTTAACGAAATTGGTTATTTAACTAAAAATGTAATTATTCCTAAAAGTAATTAAAAGATTATGATTAAAAAGATGATGAAACTTATGAAAGTATGATCAAATACGTCAAAAAAGATTACTGATAAGTGACGTCACAAGAGATTTAAAATGACTATAATACATTTTTTTATTTGTGAACTAGGTTGATGATTTTGGAGAGAATTCTTATCCGGTATCTTTTGGAAATCTGTCAGACTTAATCGATATATTTACACTTAATTACCTAATTATGTGGAAATATGTTTTTTCCACGTGTTTATATATTCACCGTCCTTGCTTGTTTGTTGTTCCGGTTGGATTTTTTCAACCCAATTTTAAGGACTTCCCGATAATCAAGCAGGCTGCAATTTTCAGGGTAGCTTCAAACTCGATGACAATGCAATTTACAATTATGAAAACGGCTGGACCGATATTGATAAAATATTAATGAAGTGGCATTTAAGAACGTAGGTTATTATTATTTTTCCTTCTATTTTAATCTTAGTTCACACCACAACAGAGAATGATCCACTAAGGAAGTTTAGACCAAGGTTATGTAGAAGTGTTTTATGTTTTAACAAATAAAACAAACAATATAGTAATAAACAAACAAACGAATCCTGACTCGAATTAATTTAGTAACGGACGGACACTTATGTTAAGTTTATATGTACGTATGGTAATATCTATGCAAGTACAATACATGATCTGTGATGACTTACAGGGCCCTAATTCCGCTTTTTACGATTGCCGGTGAATGAATGGAAATTGGATTCAAATTACACTATTTTTGTCGTCCTAAGTCAACTCATGATTGGAAATACAGTACGGAGCACAATATTCAATAGTGAATTTTGGGCTCTGATCTAACTCATTAATAAAAACGTGTTTAACCTTTTGCTGTTGATCGGATCAAGAATAAATTCGAACGTTCGATATTTGTCTTCCTTTCTACGCGACCGCGTTTTGGGAATATATTTTTAAAGCTCGCGGGGTTTTTCACAAACAAAGTCACATCCACAGACACCCAGACTCAAATCAAGCACTCGTTGATCACACAAATGCTAGTCTCTCTCCCGGATTACACCCGTGACACGACAGGCACTGTGGGTAAAGCGAGGTGGTCTATAACACTCGGATATCCGCGTAGGTAAGTTGCATGTAATGTACTTTAATTATTTAGTACACTACACGAATAGAAGGATTTTTGACCTTAAAATAGTGTTTTATATAAAACCAAAACAATCAGGCTTGAGTCTTTACATAATTTTTAGCTTTTTTTTTAATAAATGATCTGCAGCATACAAAATTTAATGCCCAAGCCCCATCTCTGACCAACAAAAGCTAACAAAAATCACGTCTACAACCGTTTTAAAAAAGACTCTCTGTATCGTATATGTATTGACGTGTAACAAGACAAATAAATCAATGCTTACAAAAAGCAACAACCAAGCAAACAAACAAATAATGATTGGCGTGCGTAGAATGCATTAATGAGACATTAACTCCAATAAAGCGAGGTCACACTGGCGGCGCGGGCGCATGTCAGCGTTGCTTTTTTGTTTTACGTAACGCTAATTCACTTCCTTACTATATGCCTTTTTATTTGACCTAGTGGTTGTATTTAATTACCTGGGGAAGTACCAGGACCCATAGAAAAGTAAATGGCTGTGACGCCTGTGACATTTCTTTTGATATGATAATACCGCTGTAAGTCCCGTGATTGGAAGCAGTCATAATAGCTAGGTGATAAATAACGTGGGTAATGCGTGGATTAAGATTAAAAGAAGCACTAATGTAAATTTAATCCTTATGTCGCTGGGGTTTCATACACATTCACAAATACACTCAGACTCAGGACAAGCATTCGTGGATCACACAAATGCTTGTCCTGCTCGGGGATCGAAACCGACCGCGCGTGGTGGTTTTAACGTGGCGACCTCAACCACTTGGCTATCGGTCCAGTGAAAACGATATATTTTATTTGAGTGATTATAAGAAATATTATTAAGTATTTTTCAAAAAAATCAGAAACAATTGAGTATGTCGGTTATTCTTTTATTGTTGTGTAATTTACTTAAATTACAAGTCCAAATTAAAGTTTCTGCTATTGCTTAATTGTATTTTATTTGCACAATAAATATAGGTAAATTACGTGTTTATTTATATGCGTTATTATCACCACCTTCTTATCATACATTTTGGTTACATTTGGTTTGTTCCCTAATTATATTTCCCTGTATTGACAAAAAGGTGTATTACATGAAACTGATATTGTGTTTAAGAACGATTTAAAAAAAATACGACTTAGTATTAGTATTTGTTTCGTGGAGTTTCACAAACATCAAGTCTCACGCACAGACATACACGCTCAGACTCAGGACGCATTCGTGGATCGCACAAACGTTTGTCCTACGCGGGGAACGAACCCGCGACATGTCGCTCACAGTGGTTTTGACGTGGTGTCCTCAACAACTCGGCTATTCGTCCGTTTCACAAATGTTGAACAGAAAATATGTTAGCGAGGAAGACCCAGGTGGAGATATAAGGGAGATTTAAGACTAGTCAAAAAATAATATTTATCACCCTAAGAATAATCTTCAGCTTCTTTTTGTGACTTAACGTTGAGTATTTATACAAATCTAACTTCTAATTAAACAAAAGATTTTCATGAATGAATCTTACACCATGTGGTCGTGTATGTCGGTGTTGGTATCGCATTATCACACGAATGTTCTAATCAAGCCTTAATCATGACAGGCACGTGCTAACGAAGGCCGGTCTCGGTCGGGGTTTCGTAAGAACTGACGTCAACGTACATACTCACTTAGTTGTAAAATGGATTCACATCATTCTGCAAGTTGACAGGTAAAGACATATATTTCATAAAATATACGAAGTGAGTCACAATGATAATCCGATGTTTGGAGAGGCTGTATAATGTGCGGACCGATGGTGAGTGATATGTAGCTCCCGTTGTGTCAACGCCCGACTAGGACCGACCACGACGCGTTTGTGATCCACGTGCACCTCAAAGTGATGTTCAAATTAAAAAAATCTTTTTTATGTTGATAGACCATTGATCGAGGAAGGTTTTAGGCTTTATACCATCACGCTGCGACTAATAGGAGCGAAGAAAAAGTCATAACTTATATCTTCTAACCACGCAGACGAAGTCGCGGGCACAGCTAGTAGTTGCTAAAAGTCTGGCTCCCCTCTGAAAAACCCAATGTGAAAGGAGTCATATGATTTCACATCCAGAAGAACGATAAACGAAAGGCCTAAACAATTGCAATATTCGTAAACAAGTTACTTCAATTGTATGTGACAGACAACCCTTTTCGACAAGTGACGTCACTGATTGACAATTCAATACAGTGTTTCAGACAGCGTTAGCACTCGGGGAAATTTGTCTACAGTGTAAAAGTACTAATGTAAATCTTCTAAGGAATGTGGTTAGATGCATGTTATTTGTATTAAAACCAGTTTGACCATAATATCTTCAGCAAACTCTCCAACACACATTGTAAATGGTAATGAAATTATTAAAGAAATGAATATATAAATGGGAAATAAGCACGTGTAACGAGAGTTTGCAATATGTGCTACGAGCACGTGCTAATGTTTGTGCAGTATGTGACATTATTAGCACATGTTATTTAATTGTATATCTATATTTGACAACTTTCACACAACGCCATCTAGTGTAGACAACTGATAGTCTGACTAGAGTCATTATTGTAACGTTTTGAAAGTGCCTGGAAAAAGGCCTATTAGAAATAAAATCATTTGTTTTAGATTTTTGATTATTTATGTTTGCAAAAACAGCGTAAAATAGCAAATTAGTAAGAAAATAGTAAGGTTTTGTATGAGAACCCCAATTTTATTTCGCAAATTTTCTGGCTTTGTCAAAAAAAAAAACTATTTTTCGTACTTACGTAAAATGATGTCCAATTCCTTGAGGGCCGTAAATCTTGGTTTTAATTATTGAACTATCAGCATTTATTTGAAGCATCTATTGTTTGAGCCATTTAAACTGATGACTCGGATATGATGAGATAATGTTTTCACCGGAATGTTGGGAAAATCAGTGACAGTCAGCAATGACGTGGACGAATACGATGAGCCATGGAGACGTCATTATGATGACTATGTTGAGAAAATATTGTCACTTACACATGTTCGTAGTCTTGCAGTTATATCTATGAATTTATATGATCTTTCAACCTTATACTACTGACAAATGGTGAAGTAAAGTATTCTCCGAAACCTGGATTCCAGTAGTAAGCAAACGTGGCGATTAATGCTCAAATTTTTTTCATATACATGGGACTATGCCAATTTACTAAAACATTATTACATTAACATTATCTTATGATTGTAACCCTTTTTTGATCCACTTTTTTGAGAAGGAACTGATTCCCAACATACTCGCTCAGCTAGTTTGGAAACCAGGGCTCACAAAATATCTGTGACACCTTATATTACAATAAAGATTTGTTTGTTTGTTTGTTATTAAAGTAAGTTACTATTAAGAACTGTTATTCCAGAAGTATCCAATAATATTTTTCTCTAAATTTCTAACAATTTTACTTGTAAGATAAATATTTTTATTGCTCCTTCTCGTGTCACAGACTCATTATTTTATCATTTGTATTGTCAATTGTTTTATCTGATTGTAATTTAGCTCATTCAGTTGGAACTGTAAATAGATAGCTTAAATAAAACGTTTTTAAATTGTTGAGAACTATTGTTAATGGGATCTAGCGGTTACGATTATAATGGTTATATTTGCAAAACAAAATAAATCAAACTTCTTTGTAGACAGTCATGAATCCTATCATTATGACGAGATATTTGATGTGATCTGTAATTTCTTTTTTTTTTTGCCAAATAATTCAACATACTAAATTATTTTCTGTACAATTACATACATTATTAATGTGATATTATAACGTTTTGTAATGATTTCTAGGAGGAGTTCAATTGCGTACACCGTGACACGAGAATTTTATATATTAAAAACATGGCGGCGTTCTTCTTTGTTTGCTAGTCACTCACTTATAATTCTTGTCGACGTAATGAGTACATTACAACGCATAACTACAAATAAATAGACAAAGAATTCAAGGAAGTGACTTGTAGAGGAAAAATAGAATTGTTAAAAAATATCTTTGAGTTACTAAACAAAGAAAATGTGTGATGAAAACTTTTAAATCAGAAATACGTTTGCATGTTGTTAGAAAAATGGCTGGTTCTATTAGTATAAAACTGAAGATAGTTTCAGTTTGGTTGAAGGATTTTGTTTCAGTGATAAATAAACGTTAGTGCTTGTTGGTCTTAAAAGAAACTGTTTTATGATATATAGTTATATTTTAAATCGTGGCTACAAAAGAAAAGAAAAACAGCAGAACGCACTTAATCTAATTTCAAAAAACATAGTGTTGCCAACACATAGATACACATGCACTTACATTGGTGTTGCATCTGCTTTGAGTGTTGGTCTTTTACCTAATAAAAACTCCGTCTTTCACTTAATGAGAAAACGTTTTTACTTGGCTTACACGCTGGTTTGAATTTTTCTCGGTTTTCTTCTTAAATTTTATCGGAATCGGGTGTTGACATATTTCAGCCCACTAGCTAGGTTTATGGGCTAAATACTAGCATTAAACAAAGGCTGTTCATACTGCAATAATACACAATCAAACTAATATTTGTATGTATGGATGTTTGTTCCTTTTTGACGCAAGAACCACTGAATGGATTGAGACGAAACTTGGTACACGGATAGTTTAGAACCAGGATTAACACACAGGATTTTTGTCACGATTTAATGTACCCATGGGACTATTTAAGATTTGTAGGCGGCGAGCCCGTGGTCAGCTAGTAACTAAACAAAAGACATTCTTGATTCTCCATTCAAACGCGAGGTAACAGCAAAATTATGTTTCTAAAACCGGTAAAATAAAATGTGTAGGTATCTTAAAAGCATTTATTTTCTCCAACGCATCGCGTGTCGACAAACAATAAATAATAAGATAACTCGGAAACGACACCAATTAGCGGACGAGATCCATCTGTGAAAACTTCCACACAATCACGTTTTTACATCAGTTAATTTACTACTAGGAATGTCGTACGGGTCTACTTACCTTTTCATACCATATTCAGGCAGGTTATTGTCGCGCGTCACCCCGGTACACGAAGGGCAAAAGAAGTAACATGGGTGGGTTTTAGTGAGTAGCAATCTGACACTCCCTTCCCACAGAGACACGCGGCCTCATTCTTTAACAACGGCAAAAGTCCAACCCTTGAAGACAAGTGGCCTTTTAACAATATCGTCAAAAGACGAACAAATGTATGGAAATGAAAGGTCAAAGTCACGTAACTTTTTCTAACAAAATTTCATTTATAACGCTTCGAAAAGTGGTCTACGTCCTTATTTAAGGATCAAACTATTCCTAAATCAAATTTTACCACAATCCGTTGAGCGCCTTAGCTGTGAAAACTGAACACACAGACAATCAAAGTTAATTTCATTATTAAGTATGAATTTGTAGAATATAATATATTATTCGTACAATAATCAAACAAATCAATATTTATTTATGTTTTAATCCCGACAAAGAAGGCTTTATTTGTGTAAGGTACAATATGTACGGTTGACCCATCAGTGATAAAACTTCAATATTAATAACGCTTTTATATCCAAGCCGTAAGATTTATTTTCGTAATTCGTCGAAGAAACATGTCGGTATATTGTATAGTTAGCAACAAAAGTTTAAGAAAAGAAATAAATATGAGAAATTGATATAAGTACATAATAATGCGTTTAGTAAATAGCATTCAGCAAGAGTCGCGCAGAGCAAGCGCGAGCGATCCCGCGGATCTGGCTTAAGCAGTAGAAGGTGCCCGGGGTGTTTTTAGTCAGGCCGACATATTCCCGCGAAACAACTTCGACGTGGGTTGAAGTCATTGGCGTTTCAACCCGGAAAAAATGATGAGTAGTATATTATAACAGATTTTGTTGAATATCTAGTCCGATCCCGATTTCTTGTTGCAAGATTGGCTCCGATTAATTATAGCCCGGGACAGATATAAGGACGGAAGGTGGACCTGCTAAAAATCTAGGGTGTTTTACGTACACAACTTACTTAACAAGAAGAATTTTTGTCTTTGGCTTTGGAGCAACATCCCGACGAAAGTTACCTTTACATTTTCTGCACGAGCAAGAAATTTAAACCTTTATAAAAAACGACTTGTGGAAGCGAGATGCCGATATGCTCCTTGCAGTGCGCTATCTTGCTTGCACACCTGCACCAAACCTATACCAATTACCCCTTCTATTTCCTTAAAGAAAATTTTCTAACTTCTTTTTTACTGTCTGTACATAAATTTATTAAATCGCAAGTCCTTAGTGACTTGCAGTACTGTCAATACACTGGTTTCCTTGACAGGGGGAAGTCGAGTGAAATATTGTTCATATGGACGCCATTAATTTCGTTAACCTTCTGACCGATGGTGAGGGCTATCATTTATTGGTAAAATGTATTATTATTTACATCGTAAAATTATCGAGAGTTCTTTATGTAAAAGGTTTTGTTGCTTTGTGTATGGTAAGGATACGGATATTGTTCAATATATGTAGGTACTGAGATAATTGAAATAAAATGAATATTTTTTCTCATATATACAAGTACGTATGTATGTATGTCATTTCTTTTTTTCGATCTTGCTACCGTTGACTTTTCCAATCTAATCGGTCCAGCCTTTTTTATAGTTCTAAATTGCATTGTCATCGGGTGTAAAGCTACCCTGAATACTTCGAAGTGAAATGCCTCAAAATTGAGTTACGAGTTAGGAACGATAAACATTCAAGAAAAATGAGAGCATAAGAACAGGAATAAATACGTTAAGTAGTAAGAGAATTCCGATTATTATTTTTAGTACGGAATCACCAAAAGATCAATCAATCACCACAGCGTACTCAATACTAGTGTGATACTAACTACACCGCTAAACGCAAACGTCACAGCCATAATGTAAACATTCCTTATCGGTCATTCATTGTAACACATGTTTAATCGAATGTAAATAATTATTACAACATCACTATTGGTTAATAAGCCGCGTGTTTGGACGCACGTGACCAAGTCTTGGTCACAAGAAACGAAGAAAGCTTAAAAACAAAATGTTTCATTTAATTGTTCAAAATAGGAATTTCAAAATGGCCGTCTCGTATTTGTTTTATAAATGGCGACAGGAATTGTTGTGTAACTTCTTTTTTTGAGTTTAAAATAACTCCATTTTTATTATCGTTTGTAATATTATTAGTAAATAAATTTGCCTTTTACTAATGAAATGCTTTTGGGTAGGTACTCAACCCTGAAAACTACTGTACCAGTGCTCCCCCCAGAATATCTGGTATTATTTTGACAATAAATCTGATTGACAAAAGACGCTGTAAAATAATTAGTGAATTTTTACTGACCCATGATCCTTTATTTGCCCTTTGTGTGCCGGGGCTGCTCATACCCACTCGGGCAAACCCGCTAGTCCATCTTCTCTAATAAGCTCCCCTAAGCTGGCTGTCAAATTAAAGTTAACACTCTTAACACCATTCATTGCTCTGAAGAAGATAGTAAATGATTCATCAAATTTTGGCGAATGAATCACGGTACCAAATAGTTTTAAGGGGCGTCCACTGATTTTTGTTTCTGTTTACTATAAACTTTGTCCTGTTTACATCTAAACGTAGCAAGAGGCGTATTTCACTGGAAGTGGGCGTCAACCGTATCGAATTGCTCAGGAATTTTATAAAATACGGAACTGCGTAAAACGATTGATTCCACAAATCTAAATTGTTTGGGGAATCAATGTTTTTGTTTTTTTTCTCTGGCTCTCGATTTCGGTGAAAACAAAACAATTATAATTGTGATTATCAGTATCATTGATGTGACTCAGGTTTGTAATGACAAAATGATTGGCTTTTTAAGTTTATTTTTTAGGTTGCAATCTTTATGCACTGATAGTGAAGTGGCATAAGTCGCCACGCTAAATCCACTGTGCGGGACGTATCGCGAGTTCGATCCCCGCGTTGTTTACCAATTTGGCCGTCCTCCATCCCGTCCTTATGACTGAAACTTAAAACAGTATGGAGTACCCCTATATTGTAGAGGGGGAATAACCAGGATATCCTCTGCTAGCAGACAGAATCGGAAGTTTTTGATCAATTAAATGTAGGATTTTTTGTTACTTTTTGTGGTTCGTTGGGAGTATTGGCGACTGCCAATGTCATTTGTCATAACTTCAAGCAAACAAATACTAAACAGCATACGCAGCAAAACAGAAGAATCGACGAAACTGTCTCTAGTTTTGCTGCCGCCAATCCTGCAGGATAGGATTATGAATTTAATCCTCGTATCTTGGGGGTTCTACAAACATTTAAATCATATGCACAAAGATAACTAGACTGAGAACAAGTCGTGGATCAGACGACTGCTTGTTCAACATGGAGATTGATTCCGCGACACGAAGCGCTCGGTGTGTTTGAGGTGGCAACGGTCATCACTCGGCTATCCGTGGAGTTAATAATGAGGGACAGAATTAGGAGTTGCCTATACTAAGCAGCTTGAGAGACAATTCTTAGAGAAGAGTTAAAGCAGAGTGCACAAAAATAAAGCAAATAGAATCATTAAAGTTAAGCATTAAATATTTAAAATTTAGACTTGAATACTACGTCGGGAGATTAAAATTTAATCCAAACCTAAAGCAAAAAGAAATTTCGTAATCAAATTAATTAATTGCTAATATTAGTGTGTAGGTGTAAAACTGAAGTTTATTTACGTCTGAAGATGCACATAATTATCTATCTTTATCTAATTAATTAAAACCTGTGTTAATGAAATTGAGCAGGTGTTAATTATTCAAGACTTGCACGTGTTTATTATAATAATACAATCTTAGCGGGGTCTTGGCAATTTCTTTAACTTCGGTTATAGCACGTTGTTTGATAGATAGTTAATGCATATTATCACAATTTATTATGGTGCAATCGTAGCTCTTTCTAAAGTAACTAAACCTTAGTATTAGATGTTTAAATAAATAAGCTGGTATAAAAATATTTTTAAATGTTTTCAGATTGTATTTTTGCTTAACTCAACCGGAAGCCGGGAAGTGGTTTATATTCAACGTGCAAGATTTAGATTTTATCTTTTATTTGTGTAAAATCTTTTGTTCGACACATTACTTATTTAACTTTAAAGTTTACTTGCTTATTAATTGTTATATGTATAATAGAGAGTCAAACTGAAACTAGTCGATCGATTCCGATACGTAAGCGTGGCTAAACCGTAAATTAGTAAAACCCACGTTTAAAATTAGTTGATATAGATTAAAATCGGTAAAACCTATGTCTGTATTTAGTAAGCAGTTATGTATAACATAACAATAACATTTCCTGAATACATTTAATAAACACGTACCTAACATTATTTTTCCAAAAAGATTTTTTACTTTTTTTTTGTTTTTGTTTACCAAAAATACTGACGTCATAAAAATACTATGCGGACGAGATAGCCCAAAGAATATGCGGAATACAGATTCAACAATACCCAATGGAAAATGTTTTTAAATGTATGACGTCATTTCATAGAGCCTGCGTATGCGCAGCCTAAATGCCTACCGAAAACCCACAATCAAAATTCAACCTAAAAATTGTGTACCATAGGATTGAAATTTCATTGGCACAAAGAGAAAAACTGCAATAAAATTTAAACTTTATAGTACTAGACATAAAGATTAAAATTGATTGGGTTTTAATACAATGTGTGTGAATTATATCAGATTGCAAGATACGATTTAAATCGATACGATGCAAAAAGGTCTCATTAAAATGTTAATAATATAATTATGTTCCGGTCGCAAAACGGATTTGTACAATTATTTATTATAAAGGCTGACTATCAGTATGTCTTTGTATTTGTCGATTTAAGACAAAATTTACTTAGTATTCTAATTCTATTGTTATAGCGGCAAAATAAAAACATTATCTGTGTAAAGCTTATAGACGGACGGACAGATAGACAGACGGGTAGACGGACAAGTATCTAACTCTTTGTATACAGAACCCTTAAGTATTCGAAATAAGTCCATGTCCTTAATAGACCAATACAGTTAATTTGAGCGCAGGCTGATTTCCGGAAAGTGCATTTTGAAATAGCAAAAAGATAATTTATAAAAGCCTTTTAAGTCACATACATTTCTATCAAAATTGAAATGTGCGTTTAAAGGCTTCAAGAACAAGCAAAACCGGGAGAAAAAACATGTATTAACGAAATACTTCCTGAATGTTATCTTATGAAACTTTAATCAATTAAAAACTTAAATTGTCTGTTTTCGTAAAAGGTTTGTGTTCGCCCTTTTTGTTGACCAATTAAGGTCAAAGGCCCTAGTTTTATGCCCTAAAAGACCTTTTAACTGAACAAATGAGGCGTTACGTCAATTTGTATTTTTGTTTGGAGTTCCAAGTTGACAACCTTGTAAAAAACTTTTTTAATTCTTTCTATGATTGGAAGATGAATGTTTTTAAATAATGATTAATGAAATTTTGGTTGAGTTTTTAAAAGATAAACTTTTTAATTTTTTGTTTTTAAAAATTAAAAGAATAAAGTTAATGGGGTCCCTTTATTATTATGAATAATATCACCGCGGATTAATTTATAAGCAAAGTATCGCAACTGGGCCTTAAACTACCTATAATGACACATTTAACTTATTATTTTTTTTGTAAACAATTCCCGCACTTATTAATTTAATCCTTGTGTCGCGGGGGGTTTCACAAACATACAATTCACATGCACAAAGACACGCAAATAAATAAATTATCAAAATAAATCATTTTTATCAATAATCAAGCAAATAAATAAACAATTTTCCTTAATAATCCACGTGGATGTTTTTAAAACAACTATTGCACAAAACGTTGTTTTGGTCTCCAAATAGAAAACATATTCAGATCAATATTTTAAATGAACAACTTCATTTAATTTTCTAATGTTCTTTAAAGGTTAAATCCAGTTCTTTCTCCAGCCATTGTGATGACGTCATTATCTACTCATTTCCATCTTAAAGTTCACTGATTAGGAATAAGTTACTTCTACATTTTATTTTGTTGGTGCTCAAGTTTTCCCTTTATCTGTGTACTAACTAAACCTTATTTATTCACTTACCTTCTCGAAGGAAGTATTGGTCGTAATAGTATTTTTAAAAAGTTGATAAAACGGGACACCTACAACAATAATTGTCAGGGTGTCCTTTTGCATGTGGCTTAATCAATGTTTAGAAAAAGACGATTTTGAATAACGTGTTCAATCAAACTAATTCAGAAATTTAATTTAAACGAAAGAAGTCAACTAGTCTTTACAGTTCCAATAGCTGGTCACAGCACGTCTTAAAGTAATTATATTGGATCTGTGGAAAACAGATGGAGCTCTATGCTGTCTCGCAAAAACAATAATTACGACATTCTACTAGACTCTCTGAATCCACACAAAAATAGGTTTAAGTGTAATAAAGCCGGTGGATTTATAGATGCTGATCTTCTATAGAAAGTATCGTTTCCTGCAACTCCCTAAAAAAAACGTTAATGTACATAAGTAGTTATTGTAGCACCTTTCTTCTAATTCTGCTTACCTCCCAACCGGATCATTCATAATTCATGATTGCCTGCATTCATTCATAACGCATGTTTTATTGTGTATTG
This sequence comes from Trichoplusia ni, assembly GCF_003590095.1. Lineage (NCBI taxonomy): Eukaryota > Metazoa > Arthropoda > Insecta > Lepidoptera > Noctuidae > Trichoplusia > Trichoplusia ni. Next base: position 8,503,082 of record NC_039495.1, on the reverse strand, counting down.
TTATCTAGACTCCCACAGCACTGCTCGCCCCACTTTCATTGAATTGCGTCATGTTTGCTAAATAGCTATACTCTCGCGATTTCCGTATCAGTTGTATTATTGAACTAGCTGAACCGATTTCACATGACTCCTTCCCGATCCATTAAACTAAATCCCATTAAAATTATAAGTATTTTGCCACTAAATTCAAACATTTTTTTAAACTGAAATCTTAATTTTCTCGGCAAGACACTAAACTTTATTATTCCTTATAAAGTGAGCTACTTGCCAGTGATGTTTTATCGAAATCGCCACAGTCACTTCGATGATCACCCGGGACAAAGACAAATTAATTGCTTACATGAAATTAGTGTCGTGAAATTTGTACAGTCTGTCAAACATCTACGTTATAGTACCAAGACATAGAAATTAAGTTTTCTATAATAGAGGTCTTAACACAACCTCTTTAATTAATAGTATTTCAGTTGTAGAATACAGATACTGCATTACGCCAGTATTGCTGTCACCTATCCACAGCTCCAATATTTACCATTACTTTTAGATTTGGCAGTAATTTTTCAGAAGTAAATTTATTCCTGAACATGCATGCTGAAACGAGAGATAGAAGTAAATTTAGAATCTATTTAAAAAGAAAGTCGTTATCGTTTCAGGATTACCTCACTCTAGCAGACAAGCTATTTTTAGTTTCTTAGATTAGCTAATGCAAGTGTTTCTGACACCATTAGGGAATTTGTTTGAAATTGTTTATTTTTTACTATCTGTAGTAGGGTTTTGATGATATTTTTTTTTTGTATCCTTTTGGAAAATGAATACGAGCTCTTTCATTTCAATAGAGGTACAAATTTCAGCATTTTTCTATTTAAGACCGACTGGTTACTGGTGGTGGGCTCCCATTTCCGCACAAATTCAATCATATTTATAACCAACATCTTAGCTTCAATTTTTTACCATTTAAACAATACACCACGCTGACTTAATGCCTTTAAATGATATTGTGTTTTAATTCATGTGATTTATCAAATAGATATAAATATATTTTCCAATCAATCATTTAAATGATTACTACAATTTTGAAAACGTTTGCAAGTGTCACTTGGCTTCCACACAACTTTCTATTTATAAACTTAATTTTATCCTAAACAATCTATGCTTAATACATTAGTCATTAATAACTGTAATTTGTCCAGACTAATCATAACGAAGCCTAGACTGAAAAGGACAAAATTTGTCGACGCGTACGCATAAAGAAATGGTAAAACCTATTACGAAAGTATAACATTTCACAAACCCGTGTAACAAACAATTGATATCTTGTTATTGAAATACGTATTTATATTATTTCCCTTTCCTTCAAAACAACGCGTTCATTGAAATCCTAAATAGTCCGTAGATATTATTTAAATTACATTCAGTGCGTGCGACGTCAAGAGACAGGGAAATCAGAAGACTGGTATCTGAAAACCCAATGTGAACGGAATTGAAATAAAATAAATATAAACCTATCAAAAATTAATAATTCTTTATCTTGGCATCGTTTGTTGTTTTTTTGTCTGATTGCTTTAGGAAATCACGTCGACGACACTTGCACAACCGTCACACAGTTAAATTCACCTATCACAAATAGCCGAGTGGTTGAGGTCACTTGGCTGACAACTTACTTTGCACAACGTGTTCGATGCACATGCAGGACAAGCATTTGTGTAATCCACGAATGCTTGTCCTGTTTCTGGATCTTTAGCAGAGCAGTGTATGTACACACTTGACTTGAATGTTTGTGAAACCAGTAATAAATTCTTTAATGCAGGATACGTTATTTTTTAAAGCTTATTGGCCCACAATAAATGATTGTCCTACGTTTGGATATCCTTTATGCACATCAATCGTTGTTACGCCACAAAAAAACTATACAATATGAATGAAGTTTTCCAGTAGTACTTCTGACAATATACCTGTATGATGTAACAGACCAAGGTCTAAAGTGTCCTATATCCTATCCTCCTCGGGTGGGCTAGACTATACATATTATATATACAAGTATACATATTATACAAATAGCCGCCATGTTGCGACCCAGCTATCACTTTGAGATCCTTTTACGATAATAAGCGAATTTTAATGTTTATTATATAATTTAATATGACATTGACACCTTTATTACTCGTATTATATCATTTATTTACTAACAGACATTGCGTAATGGAAAAGTCTTTCATGTGTACTAAGGATCTCAGATTCTGAGTGACTGGGTTCTTTGGCATGTCGTAGGGTATTTGACAACTAAAACTGTTTAGAACGTCAGACAAGATTCCAAAAAATATTGGACACGTGACTAAAAAATTAAGGGAATACAGTGGTTTACAATCTCGTGTGAATTTAAATGTTGGTATAATTTACACAGTAGTGAAAGAACAGAAATTGATTTTTATTTGAAACAACACCTCACTTATGAATTTAGTCACTTTATTCACTTGCCAGTACGCTTTTTACCATACTGAAATGCTTTTTATCGTCCTTATTTTTAATGATGTCATAAAATGTTAAAAATCTTATTCAATATTTTTTGACGAACTAAACAGATTTATATTATAACAGTCAGATGGTGGCTAAGCTATAACCGCATAAGTGAAACGCTCACAGGTTAAGCTATGCTTGACGCGGTTGGGCCGTAGATGGGTGACCATCTGTGTCATAGCGAGTTCCTCCGTGTTTCGGAAGGCACGTTAAATTGTGGGTCCCGGCTGTTATTCCTAAATCTTTGATAGTGGTTGAAAAGTCTGACAACCAGTCTAACCAAGGAGTATCGTGTTGCCCAGGTAACTGGGTTGAGGAGGTCAGATAGGCAGTCGCTCCTTGTAAAACACTGGTACTCAGCTGAAACCGGTTAGACTGGTAGCCGACCCCAACATAGTTGGGAAAAGGCTAGGCCAATGAATGAGTCAGATGGTATTGATGCAATGTTGGATAGTGCGTTTGTCATCAATTAACTATAAACAAAATCAAAGCTTACTAACTTCTTTTGCGTAACTTTTTTTGTAGCGTTAAGGTTTTCACAAAGTTTGTCTATCTGTCCTTCTCAACTTTTTTTCCTCAACTGTTTGTCAATCAATCAATCACATCAATCTCGGTAGATTGAGTCCACTATCAAGTGTAGGACTCTCCCTAATTACGCCACAACACCCGATCTGGTTGTCAGACCGATCAATATCAATCATTCTAATCTTATACAATCCTAATTTAAAATTTTCTTCATTCAAATTTCGAAGTCAAGTAAACAACTTACACGTTATTTTTCTTACGCAACTCTTTATGAAGTCGAAAATAACTCAATCATTAAATTACTTCGAAAACCAAAAGTACTTTGAAAGAAAGTTCGAAACAATTTCGTAGCAAGCAAAAAGTTTTGTAACTCGAATCGTTCTGGATGATGTAATGTTTATAAATACTTCTTTTCTGTCAATATTATTGAAATATTTAATTTTAATGAAGTTTTTGAACAAATAGGTTTATTTTAAGAAGAAACAATAGATGATGATGGCAGTGAAATTTTGACGGCACGGATAGCAGAGTGGTTGCGGTCACCAAGCCACCCACTGAACGCGACGTTTCGCGGATTTGTTCCCTGCTTAGGACAAGCATTTGTGTAATTCACGAATGCTTGTTTTGAGTCTAGGTGTCTTGGTGCATGTGAGTTGAATGTTTGTGGAACCCCACGCGCTAAATTTATAACCCCAGGAGCTAAATTCATAAGTGGGGGAGTTGTTTTAAATAAAGATTAACTTCTGAGATTCCTCTCTGTTCTTTCACATAGGCTTTAACAATTTGGAGGAAAGCTTACGCCGTTTTTTTTTAATTAGTTTGTATATTATTGTCACCATGGCAACAGTTAAATTCTACTGTATTAATTATTACAACAGACAAATTATTTGTCATCCAACCAAATTGTTAATATTAAACCTATTTTTACGGATGCTCTCTGTGGCGAGTCCGATACGCATTTGACCGATTTTCAGGTCCAACTCACAGAAGCCAAGTTGAAAACTTAAACAATCTGACTTCTTTCTTAGTTCTATCAGTAGAAGAGTCCAAATATACTAGAGAATAGTTGTCTATAGCAACAATAGTTTATGATATGATAGTGAAGACGAGACGTGTAATGTTGCAGGAATTGTTAGCTGTTCGGTAATTGTAAGCGGAGATGACAGGGGAGATGGAACGGACTTTGATATTGAACCACGTTGTGTATTGTTGAGAAGGTCCACTGTGTGATATAGGTAAAAACTTTATTTACGGAATTGTGTGAAAACTTCTAACATAATACCTATAATATTAACAAAATAATCCTCTATTATTGTGGGCCTCTTAAGGAAAAATAAACATTGCTTTGAATAAGTTGTGTTTCAACATCTTAAATTCGAAATCAGCTGTTCCAAATTTGTAAGTCATCAACATTCATTTTTAACGTAGCCAATAGATTGGTATTACAAACTTTTAGTTATTGGACAGAAGCAATACTTTCAAATTAAAGTTTTTTAATAAAAAAAGTGTATAAACAATAAACCATCCGTATTGCATAATTAAAATCAAATTTTGCGCTGAATATTAAACATAGTATCTATCTATACTTCTATACTTCTATACTAATATATAAAGCTGAAGAGTTTGTTTGTTTGTTTGAATGCGCTAATCTCAGGAACTACTGGTCCAAATTGAAAAATTATTTTTGTGTTGAATAGACCATTCATCGAGGAAGGCTTTAGGCTATGAACGATTACGCTGCGACTAATAGAAGCTAAGATATAATAGAAAATGTGAAAAAAGCCACGGGGACGAAGTCGCGGGCAACAGCTAGTTATATAATAAAAAACTCAATATAGAATCCCGACATCAAAGCTTAACTTACCGATACAATCTATTGTATCGGTGATAACAGACCCATGTTAACACAACCAATCTCATTATCGAAGGATAATAGCAAATAACCTCAGACTTTCATTTATATATCGGTTTATAAACATGGAAATATTGATAAAAGTATATCGTGTACAGACGGTAATGCTATGGAACGATGACTTTGTGATATTGTCTTTATGGAAAGCGCTTTTGTTAGTCGATACAAGTCCCATAGAAGGCAAAAGAATGTGGCAAAATGTTAAGACACTTATAAATTGGTGATTTATTTAAAAGATCAGTAAATTCTCCGGTATGACATTTTATTTGTATTTTTAGCATCTATTGGTTTAGTACTGGTTCTAAATTATGAAAACACATTGAAAGATAAAGACGTAGAATTTAAAAAACGTTAGTTAATTAGTTACATAGGTACACTACGGTATTTGTTGCTGATAGTTGGAAAACGAAGAGACGACCATAATAGTGCCTGTTTTAAATGATTCTTAGTGGTTTCTTAGGTTTACGCGAATGTTAGACATTGAAATGAAACTACTTTTACGGATTTTATCGCGGTTTAATTTTAGATTTTAGTTCCCGACGTTTCGAAACCTTTGCAGGTATCATGGTCACGGGCAGACTGAGTCTGTCCGTAAAAGTAGTTTCATTTAAATGATTCTTTTCTGAAAATGGAAAAAGTGATTCGATGTCAAAAACGTCTTGCTTTCTGAAGTAGGTTAAAAATGTTCGTACTTTAAAAAAAAATCATTAGCATTTGATTTTCTACACTCATCTTTATTGTGGCATGGGAACACACAGAATTTCAGAAACACTATCTGTCTGTTTCATGTTCAACTTCGTATTATTACGGTAAGAGACAATGTACAGGCAACGCTTAAATATAATTTTAGGTACGTTACTTAGAGAATACTTTGCTGGTAAATATTAAGATACTTTCCATTTTATTTTTACTACGGTATATAATATATTTCTTTTCAAAGGAGTAACTTAAAGAGTTTCTTGCCTCTTCTTCTCCATAAGCATGATGTTTTGAAAGTACCTGGAAAACGGCATACCTGAAATATAAACTTCTGATTTTGATAGAAGTTTTGTACTGATGACATAAGGAAAATGGTTTCCTGCAAGTTTTCTCCCAAACTTGTTGGGTTCGGCAACCAGTCTTACAGGATTCAACTGAAAACCGTATTTTATATAACACGATAGCCTCTATCTGATATCTGTCCTAAACAATCCATTGTAGTTAGGAACACATCATCAACATCATCCTAGCCTTTTTTCCAAGTATGTTGGGGTCGGTTTCCAGTCTAACTTGGTACAGCTAAGTACCAGTGTTTTACAAGGAGCGACTGCCTGTACCTCCTCAATCCGATCACCTAAGTATGGCGGTAGCTCTTAGCTAGACCGCTTTAGTTAGTAACACAGACACGAAAAAATACATTTAGGCATATTTTTTGCTTGTTAAATTGTAGATATATTCAGATCCCAAAACTCAGATTTTCCATGCTCCTGAATGTATGTATATACTTTTTATGTTCCTGAATAAATGCAAAAATATTAAACAAAACGTGACCTTCGAGAAACAAACAAATATATTCGGCAACCTGATAATCTATTGTTTTTAATTATTTCAGTAGTCGGCCATCTTGGGAACAATTTTGCGTCTAAAAATTAAAGTAAATTTAATTTAAAAAAAACGTGTAATGCGGGCGCTAGTTCGACCTCGCGTAGGATAAAGAACCGTGGAATGATTTAGGAGATACCTTTGCTCGGAACTGGGATACAGGTAGAAAAGAACAACATTTTGTAATCTTACTCCATTGTGACCTACGTTATGGCTAAAGAGTCCCAAATTGAAATTCAGCTTAAAGCGAAAACTAACTTGGCGACATATTCCGAGGTAGAAGCGAGAGAGAGGTGTCTGACGGACAACACAGTTTATTCCCACATTTTTATTCACTCACTTTTCTAGTTTGCTTGTAGGTCGTTTCGGTTGAATTTTTGCAACTCAATTTTGAGGCTCTTCCTGATAAGCTAGCTGTCTGAAATTTTCAGGGTAGCTTCAAGCCCGATGACAATTTAATTTGCAACTATAAAAACGGCTGGACCGATTTTGATAAAATTTGAATGGAGTGACATTTGAAAACGTTTACTTTTAGATTTTTAAATATTATTATTATTATATTGTCAAATACTCTATTAGCTGCAAGATGACAGCAAACTGGCGACTTAAGACTATTCGTCATACATTTAGAGTTCTAAGGTCCAGTTTCACCATACTCTGTTTGTTAAATCATAATCGGTCATTTACTAATGGATTGTTAATAGTTAACGGTCTGTTATGTCGTCATGTGTCCCACGGCAAAAATTTAACAAGGCATTAGTAAATCTGCCATTTAACTGAATGACGGGCAAGTCATTCGCTCTTATTTTAAGCAACCAGATTGAAGTGCTCGCTTCCGACGTGTATTTATATGGAATTGGACGACATTTTACATAGTCGTATAATACGTCGTTTGAAATGAAATGTCAAGGTATCTAGGTGTTGTTTACGTTTTGATTAGTTGTGTTCGGTTTGTTGCGGTGTAATTTTTTCGCGATTTTTTGAAATAAAAAAATGTCGAAGAAGACACGTGGACCGAATTTTACCACACACGAAAAAGAACTCCTGATAGAATTAATTTCACGGCATAAGGATATCGTGGAAAATAAAAAAAACGGATGCCGTGACCAGTGCAACGAAAAATGAAGGGTGGAAGAAACTGGCAGAAGAATTTAATTGTTTAAGTTCTTTTCACGTGCGTCACGTTGAGCAATTAAAAACCTGCTGGACCAACATCAAACGCACCACACGGAAAGACAAAGCCGCTGCCAAAAAAAATATTTTTTTAACTGGTAGGTGACACAGCTATTTGTTTTAAAACATGAACTAGCTAGGCCTGAAAACAAGAAGAACACAATATGCTACAGCTAGGCACATCCAATGTTTGTACGGTATAGCCGAGTGGTTAAGGTCATCACGCCAAACCCACTGTGCGCCGCGTGTCGTGGGTTCGATTCCCGCGTAGTACAAGCATTATTTTGAGTGATTCACAAATGCTTGTTCTGAGTCTGGGTGTCTTTTTGCATGTGAATTGTATGTTTGTGAAACCCAACGACACAGGGATTAAATTCCTTAGAGCAATAGTCGTTTTTAAAAAGAAAAGTATATAGATTTATTCCGAGAAGTCGTGCTAAGTATTGTGTTTCTTTGCAGGAGGAGGCAAGCCTGACATTCCACCACCAGGACCACTTCAAGGACAAGTGGAAATGTTACTTGGCCCAACTTTGGATGGACTTGATAATCCTTATGACTCTGATATACATTTCTCAGATCAGGAACTTCGTAATTCAAATACTGAAATTGAAGTTCTTAATAAAAAAGTATATTTATGTGTTATATTTTTATAGTAACTTTAATTAACATAATATTATACGAGGTAATTTTTTTTATTTATTTACCAGGATGATATCGAGTCTGGGGTCGTTCTGGGATCACAGACAGTACTCAATGCCAATGCGCCTTCTTCACCAATATTTAAAGATTCCAGTATGTCTCAGAAAAACAAAGGCATTATTCCAACTGAGGTGGGTAAAAATATTTATGTAGGTACTGGCAGACAAGTGGCTTTTATGGCCATTATAATTATGAAATAATTAATTACAATAATTTTTCTATTTTTTTTTAGAATGTGGAAAATAAAAAGTGGAGCAGTTGGACTCCAAGAGATTTGAAAACTAAAGTGTCGACTACACTTTCCGGCAATAAAGAACTTTCGACATCAACATGGCTGCACCGAAGAAGGCCAAAGACTTCTTTGCAGGACAAAGTCCTGCAAAGCAAATTATTACTTATTGAGAACATGTTGAAAAATACCCAAAAAGAAGCTGCCCTAAAGGAAGAAATTTTACGAGAACAGTTAAAACAAGAAAAAATTAGAACGGAGAAATTGGAAATGGAACTTGAAATGTTAAAAAAATATATATGATTTTCGACTTTTTATTTTATTTTACAAACGAATTTAATTAAACTAATACACCACATTATGATTTTATTCTTTAGTTACATTTATGAATCATGTTTTTATTTGTACTTAAGATTTTTTCATTTGTACTTAAGGTACTAACTGTTTTCGGTCTATAAAATTTAATGCAGTTAAAATAAAGACATCATAACAACTAATAATTATAAATCAATTATGAGATGCATTTAAATGTAAACTTTTAAAATAATTATTTATTAGCTCTCTTCGCTTAGGATTTATATCTCTCATAACTCCATTATTTCTTTGTTCCCTGATATGGACCTGACGGAACAAATCTTCCCATGGCATAATTAACTCAAGTTCAGGATCATCTGGTGGTAACTCTTCCTTTCCCTTTATTGCAATATTGTGCAGTATTCCCGTTGCAACAATAACAGCAAGACATTTTTTCACTTGTATCTGCATCCCCAAGGCAAGTACAGGGAATCTTCGTTTCCACACCCCAAACATGCGTTCAACAGGATTTCTGCTTCTGATTTGAGCCTCATTATATAGTATATCCTCTGGGGTTTGTGGATTGTCCAGTGGCATCATGATATAAGGCCGATTCATGTACCCACTATCAGCCAATAATACAGCATCCCTATACTTGCCGCTTTCGAACAAAGCATTCCTGTAGGAAGCGTTCCAAATAGTTTGGTCTTGGCTACTGCCAGGCCATCTTGCCACCAAATCTAAAATTTCTAAATTTGCACTGCAAATCGCTTGCACATTTATGGACATGTAGCCTTTCCGGTTCCTAAAATATTCTGCATTTACCCCACCAGGGGAACGAATCCGTACATGTGTACAATCTAGAGCACCCAAAGCTTTTGGAAATTTTGCAATATTATAAAAATTCAACTGAGTTTTCCTTATCTCTTCCACTGTGTCTGGGAACTTGATACAATTGCGGCTTAATGAGGCTATTGCAGCAGTGACTCTGTGTATGATTCTGTGAGATGACGATTTACTTATACCGCAATAATCACCAACTGATATTTGTTGGGAGCCAGTCGCATAGTATCTCAAAGTCAAAAGAAGCTGATTTATGGGTGAAATTGATTCGTTTCTGAAACAAAATAAATGATTAATTTTATAAAACATTCATGTATTGAATAAGCCTTATAAATCTTACCTGTATTATGTAAATCTGTGTTCGTAAAGTTATAAGGTTGTAGGTGGATATAATCAAAATATCACACATGATAAGATGGGTTGTATAAGTGCATAAAAATACTACTCAATGATTTCTTGCATTTCATAACGTACATGATGGTCTTAATTAATTAATAGACGACTTACCGATCTGATGGATATTCTAATTTATCTTCGATCAACTGGAGAATATCAAGGGTCATATCTTTTGATAAACGAAACCTGGTACAAAAATCGACATCATCGTATTCTTCGAAATAGCAATGACGATCTTTAAAAATTCTGGGACGTCGTACAATTCCATCTAAGCAATCTAAATTTTCTAAAATGTTATTTGCAAAAATAAAATTATATGCAGCGTCCATTTTGACGTGACTTTGACAATCTGTTAGTGTCTAACAGACGTCTTGACCGGTGATTAGATTTAATGCCTTGTTAAGCGAAGTTAACAGACGTTTAGTCGTGGTGGGACACTCGATAACTTTAACAGTCCGTTATCTGTCTTAACAGACCGTTAAATATTTAACAGAGTATGGTGAAACTGGACCTTAGTATGTAACAATACTCTGCTATGAATATCATTTGTAATGCATATGACGTTTTCAGTATGTACCATATGAATACTAATCAATTTATATCACTATTGTTCATCTCCAAAATATAAAGGAAAACCCGGTGACAAACAAACAAACAACCTTTTAAGGTTTTCCTTATGTATGTTTTCTTGGTAATGTTTGGTGTTACACAATGGAAATAAAGGTAATTGTTCTATTTAGTTCTAGAAGAATATATATTATCATAATTCTGTTTATTAATGTGTTGATTCGATAAGCAAATTTTCAATTTTTGGATTTTTTTAGGTTCGTTACGAAGTGTCATTGACAAGCTATTGTCAGCGGGTAAGCCCGGAACAATTCAAAAGTTACCCCACGGGAACATAAAACCGGCATTAAAACAATATTTCGTCCAAATTTGCGTGAAAAAATAACAATCATCTATCCGTAAAACAACCTTCATTTTTAATATTAGTAACATGTAGAAAGACTTTCCTTTTGTTCCATTTTGTTTTCATATATATTCACTATTCATTTTCATTATGGGACTCTAAGAACATATACTTTCAAGGCCTTAAGAAACTTCTGTATAGTAGTTTAATAAAATCTTTCCACCAAACTGAAAAATACCTACCTATAGCTACATATTGACATCAACCTGTCAATCGAAAACTTATTAATTCTCGTCCGGCCTCGCTCTTTCATTATTCTGTCGACGTGACCCTTCCACGTAGTCTGCCTGCTTTATTAGAACAGCTGAGATTTATAAGCGGCGGCCCATGAAGGCTGTACTCTTTATTATTGAGCAACATGAGAGAAATATACATTTTATATTATCAAGTTTCAAAGCGCTACCTAGAGTCTTCTAGAGTCCACTCTAATTTCCAGTTACGACGAATTCAACAACAAAAAACCGACCGAAATCGATAGGAAAGCATGAAATGACTCCGAGTCGGGTTGAGCAAAAGGATGTGTCAGACTTTTACTAACTGATACCCAACCATGCTACCCTTTCTGATTTGTGCATGCTTATCCGACTTTTACAACTCATTTTACTAGGTAAGATCATAACAATACTATCATAACCGAAAGAAATGTTGACCTGAAAAAAAAACAGTTATGTGATGTGGTCGACGATATAGTTAAGGTCTCTGTTTGAGTCTGGATGAGGCTGGTACGAGAAAGGGAGGCCTAAGCCCAGCAGTGGGAGGACAAAGAAGGTGAATGATGTTTTTTCTATAGGAAACCCCTTTTATATCCCCTTTATAATTAAACTCAAATTAGTGAGCTATTCATTTATCCTATTATTACCCTGTAATATTTTTCGTACTTTCCATGAACTCATATCAAACTATACAGACTTAGAAACACTAGAAATAACATATCATAAAACGCACGACTCTACAAATGCGGTCACTATAAGTCGCCCAACCTAAAAACTGTCGTACGGATAATAAATATTTATATATTTGTTTGGTCATTCTGAACACAAAGCGAACACAAAAGAAAACCTCGTAGATTCCTGGAGCGCAGTAAAATTTAACAAGGGCCGTAATGATGGCTATTTTTAAAGGGCACACGGTGTGTTGAACTTTCTGACCGCAAGTGTATATTTGAACGCAAGGAGAACTTTAATGGGGTATGATTTTCAGGAGTTCAGCGATGTTTTGTGTGAATTATGAGTGATAATTGTTTCATTAATAATGTCTGGATGAAATTTATTTAGTTTTTATTGTATTAATTTTCATATTTAAGTTAATCACTTCTAGCATGTTCAATAATGAAAATCCTATAAAAAAATATATATTTAAGTTATCATTTAATTTTGTTTTACATTGATCGTGTAAATTGTTCAAAATATCAAGTAAATACGAGAAAGGTTTACTGTCGTTGATAATGTAGCATTTCAATATTTCATAAAATTAGTTTCTATGACATGCGAACATAAGCTTCTTGAAATATTAATACCAAAATAAAATATTAGTACCTTTGCTTGTAAGGCGAGGGGATCCTCATGGTCACCTGCATCCTCGGGGGAGGGAACGGGTAGTGTCAGACTCTTACTGACTAAACCTGAACCGCCGCGCTACGTCATCCGCGTATCATGTCGCTGTATGGCAATGCGTTGCAATCCTCCTACCTATCTTTAATACCAATGTCTCGATATTTTCTACTAAATACAAAGGTTATTCCTTCCTACGAGTACAATTATCACTGTTTTTCCTAATTATTGATAAACATTTTTATCTGGTAATTAGCTACGCCTTAATAAGATTTAGGATTAGTGGCAAGATATAATTGTTTTCCGTCTGTCATTATATTTTTCATTGTGTTTTATGAAACAAAATAGATTGAATAAATGATTATAATTCAAAGAGTGGTATTTGAGTGCATTGACATAAGGCCGAAGGATTTTGTAAACAGTATCAATGTTAAACTGTCTCGCCAAGAAAATCCACCAAAAGTTGGACGTACATCATCATCAGCCTTTAGTAGTCCTCGGCCCTGTCCTCGGCTTGCCACATCCAGCATCCGCCTGCAGTCTTTCTAAGTACGTGTTAAGAAAATAGAATGGTAAAGAATGTTAATACATTTTTATTTTTTATACATCATGTCTATTATAAATTTTATTTAAAAACTAAAAACCATAGGACAACCCCGAGATGAAAGAGGAATAGAGAGGCATGAAACCCTCCGTTTGACAGAAAATATCTACATCTACTATAAGTACTAATACACAGTAAACAGTTACTACACTGCAATATCCAGTCAACGTAACCCGGTTTAATTTAATCAGTACAATTAACTTGAACGATAAGAAAACGATAAGTGGGTGAAAACCCAGTTTGGTTTCCATGTGACCACAGTTACCACAAGTACCACCAATAGGCTGGCCGATTTTTAAAAGAAAGAAGATTAAAGATGCATAGCTATATCACCGTTTTCAATATTTTCTTCTAATATATAAAATTCCCGTGTCACGATGTTAGTCACCGTACTCCTCCGAAACGGTTCGACCGATTTTTATGAAATTTTATATGCTTATTCAGTAGGTTTGAGAATCTATTTTTCATACCCCTAAGTGATAAGGGTTGCTCACACTAAAAAAATATTTATTTTTTTTGGACGAAATTGTTTGTTTTTATCTTTTTATAATGTGGCATTAAAAATACATACAACTAGAAATAATTTCTTAGGCAAAACAACGTTTGCTGGGTCAGCTAGTAATTATATAAAATTCTGGTGCCGCGTTGTTTGCAGTCAAACTCCTCCGAAATAGCTTGACCGATTCTAAGTGCTTTCCAGTCTTTGTACCCTAGATCATTCTGGTACCAGCGGCGCCTGTGTCTTCCTATTTAGACTTAGATTCCCTAAATCAAAGGTATTGATGATAATTTAATCGGTAGGGTGATTTACTTGGACTGTATATTTGGTTGGTTGTGGCCACCACGCGTAGGACAAGCGTTTATATGGTCCTTGAGTGCTTGTTATAAGTAGAAATATATGATGTGACTTTAATGTTTGGGAGCCCCCCTTAAATTAATTAAAGCGGGAGTCATTTTTAAAGCAAAAATACTTACCACTTATACTTAAAAGAATATCTAGCTGTACACTGTTAACTGTAAAGGTTTACACGATAACAGAGACTATCAACAAAGCTATTATCCCTGCCACTTTAAAGTACACAACCTAAGTACCTAGGTACTTATAGTCATTGATTATTTATCTATGACGACCTCCGTGGTCGAGTGGCGTACGCACCGGTTCCAAGGTGTCGCTAGCTCTGAGGTCCCGGGTTCGATCCCCGGTCGGGACAATATAAAAAATTCACATTTCTACATTGTCTCGGGTCTGGGTGTTTGTGGTACCTTCGTTATATCTGAATTCCATAACACAAGTGCTTTAGCAACTTACTTTGGGTTCAGAACAATGCATGTGATGTTGTCCGCATTTATACATGAAGGACACTTGAAAGGCCATGCAATCGATTCATGAATTGAAGAAAAAAAAATACCTACCACCATTTGTAGGCTTTTGATTCTTACTATCCCATACAGGAAGAGCCCTGTGCCCAGCAGTGGGACGTATATTAGCTGATCCCCAATTCTGCTATTTACAATGGAAGATGAATGAATGAAAATTGGCTCAAAACTAAACTTTTCGTATTCTCTTAAGCATTTTTCCTACACATTGATGGGAAAGTCAATACAATGAATTTTTAATCATTGTGTTAAGCATTATGCCAACTCAATGATTAAAAATTCATTGTATCTCTCTGTCATAACGAGTTCCTCCGTTTTTCGGAAGGCACGTTAAATTGTGGGTCCCGGCTGTTATTCCTACATTTTTGACAGTCGTTACAGGTAGTCAGAAGCTTGAAAAAGTCTGACAGCCAGTCTAACCAAGGGGTATCATGTTGCCCAGGTAACTGGGTTAAGGAGGTCAGATAGGCAGTCGCTCCTTGTAAAACACTGGTACTCAGCTAAAACCGGTTGGACTGGTAGCCGACCCCAACATAGTTGGGAAAAGGCTAGGCCAATGAATGATGGCATAATGCTTAATAGAATAGGAATAATTTCAAATTTAATCCAATTGTCAATTCATCGGCTATTGTAAAATAGCAGAATCGGGGCCCTGGTATTATTTAAGTCAAAACGAGTAATTAAAAACTCTTTACTGGAAGATAAACTGTTTATCAGTTTTTCTCTTTCATTTGGATAACTAACTGCACGATTAGATATAACAATCGCGTGTAAGTGTTATTTACATACTATAGATTGACTTACATCACCGATAACAAGGATTAACAGTAAAAAAGTTCCATTACTTGATGTTGTTAATTAAATAGTGACTTAGTAGATAGCACAACAATCAGTGTAAAAATGTATTGAAACTGGATATTTTGTTTTTGGAGTCGTCGTGGCTTTAAGGTTCAAATTTGCTTGCACAGATGCAGGTTTGACCGTAACGTAGGCAAGTACTACTGTGAGTTTTTTGAATTGTTCTAAGACACCACTGACAAATTGAGAATGAAATTATCGTGACAAAACCTGGATTAGAAATATTGGAATTGTTACCTAACATATACTCTCTGTTTGGTTTTCGGTAAATTACTATATTCATATATGATAAAACATGTACCTAAACAAGATTATGAACATAACACACCAAAAAAAAGGACACAAATCAAAAAGACAACCTCTTTTCTCATCCTTGACCTGGACTCTTAAAATTTGTCTTTGCAGATACAGTCGGAACAAAAAAAAAATATTGTTCACTTTATACATAAGGCCAAAAAAACTGTTTATCCATCAAAACATTTAAATATATCCAATTTAAATTCATCCCAAACAAACTCCGGGTAACATACAAAAATTACCAAAGCAAATATATTTTGCTTAAAAAACGAAACCCGCCAATTTGTCAGACAATAAAAAGTGCCCTTGACCTGATGCATAGTGACACAGGAATATATAACATCCACGTGACATCATTAATAGGCATTTTTCCCCCAAAAACGTTAGGGTTGTTTCTCACTGGGCGATGTTGAACATTTGACTGTGGGTTTGGTCAAGTGGAGGAGCTCGTAGCTAAGTTATAATTGCATAAGTGAATCGATCACAGACTAAGCTACGCTTGACGCAGTTGGTCCGTAGATGGGTAACCATCTTTGTCATAACGAGTTACGCCGTGTTTCGTAAGGCACGTTAAAACTCCCAAGTATAGATAGAACTCTAATTTATTAACAGTTTTCACATACTCAAAACCAACAACAGCTCGTCAACTTAGACTGACAGCTCTCCGAAGCCAGTAGTCGGCATGGCAACATCGCAACACCCCAGTGCGATAGGGCCTTTAAATACATACATACATTCAAACAAACCCAAACTCTGGAACATTTAAATATCATGCCAGCCCTGACCGTGACCGACGTTTTCACAGGAATATCTCAATTGGATGAATGAAAATTATACAGCCAAAATATTGTTTCAAAACTAGATGTGTCAAAGGCTGATTTTCTTTGTGTGGCAATGGTAACCTTTTTTTTTGGTTTTACGGGGGAGTCCTCAAGGACACTCACCTCCTCAGGGGACGTAGCGGGTAGTGTCAGATTCTTACTGACTAAACCGAAGCTGCTGAGTAACATCTCCCGCACGTTGACAAGACGTTACAGTGCTTCAATATGATTATTATAGAGAGTTAGAAAATTTCTGGCTATAAATTCAGTAGGAGACATGGATCGTTAACCAAATTAAATATACAACATCTTTTTTATTAAAACCAACGTCAAGAACTATTTTTTTTTCATAATACTCATTAAATATGCACTGAGGAAGAAAGTTTACTTCTGTGAATATATTTCAGTAGCATCTAAAATAATTCCATCAGAAAAATAAAGTATACCATCTAGTAACAAACTAACTATATATCCTTGTACTCTCAAAATATTGGTAAATTGACTCCAAATCCGGTGAGGGATATGTCAGTCAAAATGTTTATGGATGTCAAGCTATATTTAAACAAGAAACATGGTAAAGTTGTCTGTCGTCGTCTGTACTGTCTAGAGATGGACGGACAAACGTCTGTCCGTGTGTCACCAGGCTATAACTCATGAATCGTATAGTTGATTGTATTAGTAGATTAGATATAGATTTAATAAGTGGTTTTTAAATAGAAGATGTGTTTAACAACAAATACGGACATTGAAGGTTAAGTTTGTGACCGTTATATATTTGTAGGGAGATTTTTTTTTAGTTTCCTTGAAAATTAATTGTCGTCCAACCCGCATCCGATAAGTTTTTCTCTCAGTATCGCGACTCCTATGCGAACTTGGTCACTTTTTGTTACTTTCATGCTCTTACTAAAGTCTATTATTGGTTGTTGCCCTTAATAAGGACGTTGACCTGTGATCTTGTGGGAGTGCACTACTGTCTTCCTGTATCTAATACACTTTTCCGAGAAATGTATAGAATGAAGAAACGTATTTCTGTTGTCTGTTCGTTGATCCGATGATAAACCTTGATTTTTATTTTTCGTACTTATTATTATAAAGGCAACGAAAAATCGTCATCATTATGAGTAACTACTTAAATTTTCTAATTACTACGGTTGTTGAGATCTGAGACCGGAGCTGCAGGCAGACGGTAGCGGTGTCCTAATAACATTTTCCCGTTGTACCCTTTTAATTAAAACCTTAAAATACTCTTATTAATCATAAAACACATTTATTTTACCCTCGCATTTCTTTTCTAGTATGTCGAACTGTCGAGTTTTTCATTAATATTAACATTTGTTGTTACCTTTATTCATAATGACCTAGCTAAATTTATTATTTTAAACTATGAACCACGGACTATCTGCACAAATTTTGCTCCTTCAGACCCTAGTCCATCCAAAGGTTGTCTGTAAAAGATCGCTTTTAGCATTAAGACCGCCCATTGTGGCACCATGTAACTATTGAATATTGTATACAGTCCTGTACTTATGGGGTGTGCTATAAAGAATATTCTATCCTAATATAATTGGTAATATAGATGGTAAATACCTCTATTTACCTATTTCTTAGTAAACGTGTAAGGTGATTCAGAAACGTTAAAACGTGTTGACGACTGATGGATGGATTGCTTAATTAATTGCGTGCGAGGTAAATACTGATGGACACGACGATAGATAGAAGCGAGGAATATTGCGCCGAATGTTTTCGAAACAAAGTAGCTAGGAGTAAATATAAGCAAATTAAGACAAGAATATAATAATTATAATTTGCACTAAATTTAATTTCGTGCGTCGTAAGAAAATGCTGGAGTTGTTTGAGTAGGTTTTTAAGATAGCATTTGATAGGTTTACTCACAATACTCACGCGTCTTTATCAGATCCGTCCGGCTAGTTTCGGATCGAAAAGGAGAGATGATGATGCCCTCTGATTCAGTTCGAAACAAGTCAGGATATTCCGATAAAAACCATTGCATATGGAATAGCCTCACGAAAATCAATAAAATAAATTGTTTTGTTTGTTGATTCTAATGTAGCATTACAAACATGACTGAAGAGTAAAAGTTAAAAACGAGAGCAAAAAATATCGAATGATCAAAAATCTCCTGATCTCACTACTGATGACTGTCGTGCATTTAAATATAAACACCATTTAATCACCTGTCCACAACTTTTGACCTCTAAAAAAAAAGACAAACAGTAAAAATACCCATCCATCCCCATGTAAACACCATAAACGGCACGAACAGCGATACTCGTGCAATATTAACCTCTCTGACCCCATTCTATAAAAAAAAAACTGCATTAAACTGCGTCACCTAGGCGCCCTAGATGCGCGGTCATTTTTCTCAAAGCAATCATAAGTTGTGTCCCATCGGGCGGGAGTTACGCGTGCCGGTGCCAGTCAATGAACTTCTATACTATTTTATTTAGCACGTGCTGTTTGGAATAAATAGTGTATGTATAGAAAGTAAGGAGGTTGTTTCAATTGATAGGTTCACATTTATCTTGTACCAAACGGAAAAGTCCAGTCTTTTCTAATTTTAAAATTATTATTTTTTGGCGGATGAGTCAGTTGCTGTTTTTCCTTTTCTGCTCTGCAAATTTTAAGGGAAAAATTTCAGATGGAAAAAATTATTTAATAATCATTGTGCATTCTAATAAGTATATTGATATTGGTAGAAAATAAGCCTGACATTGATATTCATACAGCGAATTCAAGAGTTAATAATTTAAGAGACATAACATGGCAACGACAGTACAAACATAAATATACATAGTAATGACGAATATACAATAATTTTACTTTTACTTCAATAAATAAATAAATTTACTATTTCCTATAGGTATTTCTGGGAAGAGTATCATCTGTAGTTTGTTACCACGTTTACCGTTCTTTTAAGACAAACTTCTATCAACTTTACACAATAAATTCTCCATTAAACATACTCCATTTCACATCCACCGTTTAAACAAACTTCTACAAACATATTTGCTGTAGAAATCTCTGACGAAAACATGAAACTGTTCAAATTTGAAAGGTCAACGTTCGTTAAAGTTTTACCCCAGTACGACCTATATTCCTGCTTACCAAACTTTGGTTATGAGTACAATGGTTGGTTTCATTTTATTGAGTTACTTAGTATTGGCTATAAATTGCTATCGCTCAGAATAATTCTGTTGCGTAATAGTTAGGATTTCCACAGACTAAGATTTCTTTTGAAGAGTTTTTCTTATATTTTTTTCTGTCTGTATTTATTTAATTTAAGCTTCGATGTGGTTATTTCATTCTGTTTCTGATATTTTTATTCCATGTAGATTAAATACTAAAAAATAATAACAGCTTCTAATTCCACCGCTGAACACAGGCCTCTTTAGGAAGGAAGAGGCATTGAAACTTTTATAAAATGTTACATAACATTTTTTATAATAAAATAATGAAAAAATAACGATTAACGATTTTCAGAGCAAGTAAGTTCTGCCTTTGCCAAGAAATCCTTCGACATATAACAAACTTAAAAAAAACCTAAATACAGTGGAAGTTGAAGTGTCGAACCTCCTTTTTAGAAGTCGGTGAAAAATGTCACAGATCTGCTTAGTGCTTGCCAACATTGCAGTTGTTTCTCGAAATCCCACCCTAAGCTGCCTTCTTCACTAATTTTATCTAAATAATAACAATATAAATAAAAACAAAAGGCTCTCGCGGCAGCAATTGACCCCAATTTCAAATCTGGGGGCATTTGTTTTAACGTTCCACTTAATTTTCTCGCAGCTTTGGTAATTTTCTTAGAACTTCTTAGCATTTTGCTCTATATTTACTTTGGGTAAAGCAATTTCTGAAATAAATAGATATAATATTTAAATTGATAAAAATAAGTCGCTGATGGCTTACAAAACAAAATCAAAATTATTGACAGAATTCTGTTTTATTTTAAATTACTTCTGCTATAAAAATAATTGTCAAAGCCTCACTAATTGTCTAAATGATCTACGGCAAAGTATCAAGATTTTCTCTTATGCACGGGCAAAACAGTGCAAATCATCAATCAAAGTTATAAATAAATATAACATTTAATTGCAGAAGATGACTTTATCAACATTATCTAGATTATAACTAAGTACAATTGTGATTGAAACACATTGACCTCCAACCCGCACCTGTATTACGTGTATGTTAGACGCAAACCGGTAGCAAATTGTGCGATGATTGCTATCAGAATCATTTATATCATGTATCGTAATAGCGTATACGAGTAACAAACAAAAGAACCAAACGAAATTATGACTATCATGAATTTGCCGAATAAAACAAATAAGATTTTTATAATTCATAATTATAATTTACTTTTATGCTTGTATTTTTATGAATTTGAAAGAAAATAACCCAACAACCTACCAATAAAAAATTACTTTATTGTGTAATTTTGTGTTGCAGTTGCTCCGCGCTTGCAAGATACGTGATACAGCAGCCTTATTTTACACGGAGTGCACGTCGAGAGGAACTATCTCATAAAAAGCACATAAATGCGATCGTTCCACGTGGCGATTCTAATAAGATATAGCTTTCCACAATTTATATAGCTATAGTATTGGATATCCGTCTGTCTGCAGACATGACTTCTGACTAGATATTAGGATGGAAATAAGCTGTCGTAGTTTTCTGGTCCTTTTTTGTGTTTACAACATAAAAGAAACAATACGTATAAGATATCTTTTTGAAAATTGACTGACGATGTTTTTTTGACAAATATCCAATTTATGTTGATTAACCAACGTTAACTAACTTTAGTATAAGGACTCGATGTAGCTACTTTCTGGTGTTATTATTTTGCGAAGTATCACTTAAGGGTTAGTGGTTTAGCTACAACTGCAGAAGATGATCGATCGACAGGTTAAGCAACGCTTGATACTTACAGTCCGTCCGTGGATGGGTGACCATCTAAGTTATAAACGTATTTACATTAAAGATACGTATCATACATAAGAGATTATTCGATTACCGTCTTATGAGTCCCGTTATATAATTCTTACATAATTTGACAACAAGTAAACACACTTTATTTTCATCTGCCACCAGAGCATTAAAGATCAAAGGGAGTCGTTAATATTAATAATTGTTCCAGTAATCTGCTTACCCAGTTCGTAAAAGGCGATAGAAGTCTGCGATACCTGATTTCAGTATCCAAGTCACTATCGTAATACAAACTCTAGGAGTTCGTTCAAAGGCACGCGTCGTTGGATGCCCAAGTATTCGGCTTCTGAAAATCACGCTGTCTTCTGTATAAAAGAGTTATGGTTACATGGTCCAAGTTTCCCTCGGTCACGTTTCCAGTTTCATGTTTAAACAACGTGCGTACTTTTGGAGCCAAAATTTAAGGTCTAACTAACTTCCGATCGTTTTTCAGTAAATTAACTTCGGGAATTGCGTTTTTGGGTCAAAATTTTCATTAAACTAAAGCTAAGTTTAGTGTAAATTTTCTCCGTCCAACACATTTTTCAGACGCCTTAGAATGTATTGTTGTTAAAGAAAGAAACAAACGCCTATTGCCCCAGTTTCGGGAATGAAGTGAATTCCTATTTCAGCTGTAAGCGTTTTTGCTACCGATAAGCTTTTTCTCTTCAAATTTTACTTGAAAAATGTTATTCTGGGCCCTTTCGCAACTTACAGTGTTTGCCGTAACTAAAAATAAATTTTGCGGAAAAATTTCACAATTGCGAAACCGACACAATTGTTTTTTTCCGCCGAAATTATTTATAGAAAACTCTAATGAAAGTTATGACTATTATGAAAGTTAAGAAAACTTTATTGATGATTTTAACCTCTATTGGACTACGAAAATAAAAGGATTAAGTTTTCATTAAACTAACGAAGTATAAATATTTAGAGAGAAAATGAGTTACTCTATTTTTTCTCTCAAACTAACATACCAACATTGAAAATTGAGTCCTGCCAGCTAAGCAATGTCGACTCCAGTTAGGTTAAAAATTACATGTAAAAGCGATGACGTCATATCATCATTTTATTTTATTCCATGTGCGAACCAGCTGTGAGGTACCAAGGCCACCGTCGCATGCATGCTATCCCTCTAAAGCTTGATTGACGTAAAATCATCTATCATCTAAATATATTCCTGAAAGTTTCAGTGACTATGACTCATGGTCTAGACGTCATTCGTCAACGTCCCCTTTGCTAACCCATTTGAAGATTCCAAATAATTTCTGATTAAGATATATCTTCTAACTGTAAATAGTTCATGTTTCCACGTGGCGCCAATTATAATGTGAATTGCAATTTCGAGATGGAATTTTCTAGAAGGATTTTTTTAAATTAGTAATTTCATAGGATTATATTGAATGAAATCCCCTCGCGAAAGATATAAGACAGTAGCTTGTCACAAGGCTAACTATTATCAATATCATGAGATTCCCAATAAAAATAATTTTCGGAATTAAACAAAAAACATTCAGATAAGCACTATATGCCGTGCGGTTGGCATCCTATGAATAAAGCACAAGTTTCCTCAAATCATATTCGTATTTGATAACAAACATGTCTAAAATGGTCATTCCTCATTAAGTGAATATGCCTAAACATGGTACATGGCAAAAACAAGCCTATAAATATCAAGAATTATTGTGACTTTATTGTAACAAAATAATTAACTTAGTCCCTAAATCTTAATTTCTTAACGTATAAAATAATAATGACAACCAATATAAATATTTATATCTTGAGCAGTATTAATATTACTATCTTCTTACCAAAAAAAATACTACATTGATACCATTTAAAAAACAACCGATAAAAAAGCTGAAAATAAATTAAACAAAAGACTTCCTTTTTTTGGGTTTGGTGGGACAAGACTTCTGGACACCCATTTCCTCGGGAAAGAAAGCAAGTAGTGTCAGACCCCTACTAACTAAACCTGAACCACCGCTGCACCGTGCAACGTTTCATCAAATCACTACTTCAAAAAGTTTCAATAACAAAAATCTATATTCCAAGACAAAAAATCCCAGGTAAAACCGCATTCAAAATCAATACTCTAGACCAGGTTAGGCGAACCAATGGCACGTGACTCAATATTTTGGGCACGTCACAGAATTAGGTATTTTAAGACGATCAATTTGATAGTATTTATAATTATTATTTTCCAAATACTTAATCAGAAAGTCAAAATTATTTGATGGCACGCGAATGACCCCATTAAACTTTTTTTTAAGAAAAAGTGGCACGTCGATGCATAAAGGTTCGCCTACCCTGCTCTAGACAAATCAATGCCAAGAACTGTGCATAAACTGCATAATACATATGCATAGTACATATATTATCTTCCGCTAAGAAGATATACATCATATTTGAAATGTATTAACTTGGCAGACTCGGTCAAACGAAGATCAAAACGTCTTCCTACAAGTGATTCATTATGCTCTATATTACAATCTGGAAACCCGTGTACAAGCTATTACAGCTATCGATATTATTTGGGAAACGTGGATGCTACAAAATTATGCAGTTTCGTTACAATAGACGTATTACATCATCATTTAACGTAGTAATTCGTATTTGGTATGACTTTGTAATATGCTTCCAGATGTATTTGTTGAAGATACAGACGCTTAAACATGGAATATAGATTACAATATGCCTTGTAAAATACTATTTTTTAAAGAACAAAGACATACAATTGGCTATCAGTCCATCCAGTCCGAAGATATAAGGTAACAGACATAAAAAAATAAAGGCGAATTGAGCCTCCTCCCGTTTTGAAGACAATTGACAATGTTCCTTGGTAGATAGTGTCATTAGCTATTAATAGTAAACAGTGTACTAAAAGCGTCTGACTGAGACTGAGAATGCGTTAGAGAAACAATTATTTGATTTACTTGTACGCAAATATAGGCTCTAGAAATAATACCCGTGCACTTGTGGAAGCGAGACAACGATATACAATATATAGAGCGCTGTCTCATATGAAAACACGGTGGTGGTCCAAAAGATTTCATTCCAGACTTTCTATTATCCAGAACGCAAATCAGAAGGATTAATATACAAATGAATGTAACAAAACGTAATAAAAAACAAATGTTACTTTGAACCTTTTAATTTAATATATCCACCCACAAATCATGATACTAAAATATTTGTATGTACACGTGTGGTCTTCCAATTGCGTATCGGGTTTGCGTAACGTGCAAAATTTATCATCGAAGGCCATCACTCAATTACCCACGTAATATACTAATAAATCGCTTATCCGGGATCTGATTAACTAAAGAGAAAATATTAATAATATTAAACAACTTTCACACAACGTCATCTAGGCTAAAACTAAGAAAAGCTGGAACAACAAGACAACTTTTCTATTTTTAAACACATGCATAATAATGGTAAATTACAAACAGACACAGAACAAATGATCGTGCACATCACACAAATATTTGTCCTAGGTGGGAATCGAACCACTACCACAGGCCAGTCAAATGTCATGATGCTTATTTTTTCTAAAATTACCTTATTGCAAAAATAGAAATAGTGCAATGATAATGCTCTTTAAACCACTGCACAAAGTTATAGCAAAATTCTCTTTGAACTTTCTTTTAAGGAAAATTTTGCCGACTTTTACCCGTTTAAAAACTACAAATATTTTCCATCTACCCTTTAAATGCCACCACAGAAATTCAATACAAATTATCACGAACCAAACATTCATAACTATACTTAGTTTCAATCTAAAACCACTAATTGTTTAGTCTATTACACAGAATACACACAAATCACCTTCTATTTAATTAAATAAAACGTTGGCAGCTAAAATCTTCCAGAAATCTCCGTAAGTTTTGTCAGACGGGATGGCGTCAAGAGCATTGCCTTCACAGCATGAATCACTGTTTATCATTATGCCGCAGATGTAAAACTTCAAACTCATATAAATACTCGTTTACTGCATTTTCGTGTCTGAGAATAATTTGGTAACGTAAGTGGATCATCAAGGGTACTAATTATTTCATTAATGTAATCTTCGTTCATTGAAATAATGTTTTGCTTTTGGACACGGAAAATCTAGGGCATACGATCTTTAACGGATTAAACGGTTTTGTGGGGCCAGGAGCCAGGAAAAATCTTGTTCGTCCCACTCTATTTGACAACCCTCGGACAATCCGACAAATAACTCACAAAAATAGTCTAGTGAAATTACAATCAACCTCTTTTTACCCCACAACAAAAAACTTCACTCCAATAACTAATAAAATTCATTCATTTAGGGCCCCGATTCTGCTATTTACAGTGGCCGATGAATTAATGGCAATTGGATTTTCCTATTCTCTCAAGCATTATAAATAAATAAATAAATGCGGACAACACCACATACATTGTTCTGAACCCAAAGTAAATTGCTAAAGCACTTGTGTTATGGAATTCAGATACAACGAAAGTACCACAAACACCCAGACCCGAGACAATGTAGAAATTTGAATTTTTACATTGACCCGACCGGGGATCGAACCCGGGACCTCAGAGCTAGCGACACCTTGAAACCGGTACCACGCAGGTCGTCGATTATGCCAACACATCATCATCATCTTAATCGGTCCCTCATATCTGAGGATCGTGGTCAGCATCAGGGCCACATTTGGAGCGGATGATTTTCCTCCATCGGTTTCGATCCAGCGCATCTCTCACCACCGCATAGAATTTTTGATGAAGACGATGTGTCTTTTATTTGATCGGTCCATCTGGTTGCCAACACAATAATTGAAAATTCATGGTATTGAAATTGAGCGTACCGTCCCATACTAGATTTCTAAATATTCTGGAGGAAAAGTGCTTAAGATAATACAAAAAGCGGCATTTGAAGCTAATTTTCATTCTTTCATCGGCCATCGTAAATAGCAGAATCGGGGCCCAGACTTATTTCCTCGATTGTGGTAGTAACGAAACTTCTCAAAATTATCTTCGGAACTTCGCAGACTTGTTCGGAAAATCCGTGAGGGTTCAAGCACTTTGTATCTGTGCCAAACCGGTCGGCACAAGTACCTGGTCGGTTTGAAGGCGTATTGCTGACTTAGCTTGAACCGAGATTGACTGCACTCTTGTTCAAAATCCTATTTGAACTAAGAAAGGGAAAATTGATATAAGATTTTTGGTGCAAAGAAATGGAGCTAGTACAGTAGTATAAATAATTTTACAAATAATAATACATATAGTTTATTATTTCAAAATTATACCTTTCACAATATGTAGTTATGTTTGCAATCTATGCGTCAAAACGTCTGTGTCAGCCGATTATCATGCAGTTACGTAGATTTTAAAATTTTTGTTTACACGATTTTTTTCTTTTGCACTAAGACACTGATAAACAAAAGCTACAGTGCGTTCTGATCTAAATATTTTTTTATGAAAATTGTGAAATCTGAGTCACTTTGTAACATTTCATTATCATGAACGTGTTCTAGTCATTGGATACATGACTAGAACACTGGGCTGCTTTTGTAAGACGACTAAAAAATCACGGTGTATATAGACCATGTGCAAAAATATTAATCTAGGTATTGAATAAAGAAATAAACGGTCTACAGATTTTCTATTCCCTCGCTTTTTCTTCAACAATACAGACCTTCTGAAAACTTCTTTACTTGCGGTCCTACAATAAAGATTTATGCTAAACTAGATCCTGTTAATTGAACTCGGTTTATTGGGTCACTTCGTCTGAACCTAGTTGAGAAACTTTTTTGGGGTCGAATACCTTAACATCGGTTACTTGTTGTTCATTATATTAGATGGCTATATTTATGAAGTTTGTACTGTATCACGCAGATCCTATAATAGGCAATTGCTACCACAACCTTTTATCTAAGACTTGCATTGCCGTCTCCAGGATCCCTCAACTGCATAAGATTATCTTTATTTCTAACACATGGGTGGTGTAGAGTCCATAATGCATCCAGTTTAACAAGCTGCACAGCCTGCAGCGTCTCCACCCGCTAAAAGTCGACAAGATCCTATGCTTTGTATTAATCCAGATAATCTGTGGACGATCTCCATTCATCCGTTCCCAATCGCTGGCGTGAAAAAGTAACGAACATCCATAAATATCGTTTATAATTTTAGTAGTACAACGAAAATTAAAAATAAAATATTATTTTTTCATCGTGTATTTTACGTAGCAACAATTAAGCTTTCAGAGATCTCGCTTAAGGCACTCGAGTACAGCGTAATAATATGTAATTTTACTTTACTTTCCACCATAATTAAATGATCTATCAATCCGATTTTTTCTGCGTCAAGAAACAAAAGACGATTTAACATAAATAAAAAGTATAGTGTGGCAGTCGCTTGCATTTTTTTTTTAAGTTTTTAAGCCTTTTGGGCACACTCCCAGCCGGCAGCGACGCCGATGAATTTTTTGATGCTTTAATTTAATATTTTTTTGTTTTTTAACTTGTAAATATTTAATTCTGTAAAACATGCTTAATACATTTTTTTTTAAACCATAGACGCAATATGCACACATTCGTGAAAAATATTATTTTGTTATCTGTAGGGATTGTTTATTTAGTTTTTAATTATAGTTTGTCACGACTTTTTTTCGTATTTGGTGTCAGAATTTTTACCAGCCATAGTGTTCTTGCACATACCTACCACACACCACTTGGCTGTCACCTATCCCATGGAGACCTGTAATACCAGCTTACTAGCTGCACGGACTATGTAAACGGCCATTTTCTTTAAGATGTCTGGAGTCCTAAAAGTAAAAAGCACTATAATAAAGTCAGGGGAATGGTCGCATGAACTATAAAGTTGGCGGTGAAGCATTACTGTTGTATAGTATAGGAACCGAGGTATTTTTTTGTCTTTATGTCTATGTGTCAAACCGGGAATGTTTTGATGTTATACAAATAAGACGAGGAAGATAGGATTGCATTCATAGTTTTAGACAGCATACAACTCTACTCCTATATATTTTAGCGTGATGATTACTATTTTATAGCCTTTCGTAATACATGGGCTATGTAACAATATAAGGTCATTTTTATTTGGACTAGTTGTTTCTCATCCGACTTAACATTTTTGATTTAGCGATTTTATTGCAAAGTTTATTTTACTCGGACCATTTTTTACAAATAGATGATTAAAGCAACTTCACAAAAAAACAGGGCTTACAAGCAAGTCTTGAAGTAATATTAACGCAGACGTAAAAGCGCTCTACATGGTGTTGAGTGCAGTCTCTTTCACACAAATTAAGTTTGAACTTGCCTGTTGGTCTAATGTTAAGAGGCCTTGACTGCTACGCTACATCATGGTCATGAGTTCGATCTCCACCCAGGATAAATGTTTTTGTGAGTACGAGTATTAGTTCTGTGTGTGGATGGACTTTCTTTCCTCTATGTATTTATTCAGTTTTTAAGTATGTTTAGAAAATGGACGTATTCGTGTGGATCGTCGTGGATCACACAAATGCGTCATGTGACACGCGCGTTTAGAGGATTTGGCTTTTAGACCCATACTACTCATTCATGCAGCCGTACCAAAAATCAATACAGGCTCTCCACCCGCATCATCAGAAAAAGAGTACTGTTTTGGCGGCTGGCGCAAGTAAACTCGCGGGAAAAAAACTAGAATACAAATAAACAGTAAACAAAGAAATAAATATTTATTTTCCGCGCAATATAGTTTTATGTAACACTCCTACTGCAGCACTGTCAGGCACAAGTGACAGGCAATCGCCCACGTAACTTGTATAACGAGAACGAGGCAGAAGTGATGTAAAACAAACATTTGTTACGAGACGAGACAGGTGCAAGAACTAGTCGTAATTAATGCTTATGATTTCCTAATTTTTCTTTAAAAACGGCTACCGCATCAAGGAATTTAATCCTTGTGTCGCGGGGTTTCCACAAACATTCAAGTCACACGCCAAAGACACTCAAACTCAGAACAAGCATTCGTGGATCACATAAACGCTTGTCCTACGCGAGGGACGAACTCGTGACACGTCGCGCTCAGTGGGCTTGGCCTGGTGAAATTAACTACGCGGCTATCCGTGCAGTCATAAAATAAAGACACACAATTAGCCAGTATGTTTCTCTGCTGGGCATATCTTCTTCCTATCATATAGCCAGTAGTGTGATATCCAAGGCGAAGGTATATATATGGAGTTTCTTGCCGGTTCTTCTCCATAAGAGTGACACTTTGGAACCGCGCAACTAGAGCCATCACCTTAACGTTTTGAAAGTGCCTGGAAAACGGCCTACTTGAAATAAAAACTTTTGATTTTGATGCATTTAAAAGCTCATAGTGCGTAATAGGTCTATAACGGTCATCTCCCACTTTAAAAAACAACATTTTATTTCCAAAGTGACCAACTATCTAGGTTCCAACCTATTTTTATCCCAAACTTCACTAGCCCACATACTTAAGTGACTTGAACAAATTGTTCCAAACTAATATTAGAATTACATTAGATCTGTAGTTCCATTCATAAATATTTTTGTATTCTCGACGTAAATAACAGTTTTCGAGTAAATATTTTTGGCGTTTGCTGTAATTGTGTAGTTTCAGATTATTTTTATGACGTTCTATATTCTGCGGTCGTTAGTCCAATAAACTGGAAGATTGATTGATGCGTTTGAATATGAATGTGTATTTCCTCTTTTTGTTTGAAAGCTCCTTCTAAAAATAGAATTTAAATATTATCATAAGTTCTGTTCTTTACTTTTCCGATAGCAAATATAGCATTACCATGGAACAGGTCATAAGTTCAAATCCCGACGTGCCGATGACTTTACGATTTCGTAAGCGAAAGGAGGTAGTGAAACATCAACACATAGGACTAGATGAAAACATAATGAGGAACTAGAGTTTTAGGTGTTTTCGCCACGTCAAAGGCCTACTGATCGATTAAAACTGACATCAGGCTATATTTCAACCTTGAGGGAGAGTGGGATAGACCAAAAAGCTATCGTGGCCCCGGAACTCGAACGGTAAAGGAATGAACGTGGCTGGGTTTTAGTCAGCAGGAGTCTGACACTCCCTTCCACTCAACCCAATTCGGAGTCATTTGATGAAAAATTGCATATATCAACAAGGCAAGGGGACAGTAGTATACTAATAATTATACAAAATCAAAGAAATAGATACACTGTCTTGCTGAAACGGTCGGCTAAAACAAAAGAGCTATTTCATCTTTTGCTTGTTAATAAATAATTACGATACATTTTCCGTAAACCAGTAGACTGTGCTCATGAAGCCAATTTGTTTCCTCCGTACTAATTGACATCCATTGACCTTTAAAGTTTGAACATTGGAATTTGTTACAAATTGTGTTCCCTCGCTCATTTTCTTTTAAAACGTAATAAACGAAAGAGGGCGTTGTTTTTTTGTTTGAGTCAATCGCATTGACCTAATTCAGTCTTTGTGTAAATTGGGCAAATTGTTTTGTTTAATCCTTATTTATTTATTAAACCCAAAAACTAAACGAGAACGTGTGACACTAAAAACTAAAAAAAGAAATTACGTTTTAATTCAAATGTTAAAAAAAAACACAAATTCTATCCAAAACTGTTGCTTAGCTTTATTCATTGATTAACTTTTCAGAGGATTTTTATAAAATTCTTTTTTTAAGGTCAAGCACCCAAACCGCCTATTCAACTCTTCTCTATCAGAATACCAACCACAAGCTCAATGCATCCTAGGGAACCAATTCTCTGTCGTGGGACCCTCAAACGAAATGAAACAGAACTAGTAAATAGTAAAAGAGCCATCCTCTATAGATACATCTATGTATCAAATAGGTCTGCAATAAACAGTTATTAATAGTTTTTACGTTAATTGCGTGTTGCAATCACGTGCATCCACACGTTACTTGTGTACAGTTATCCGGTCGCCTGATAGATAGACTAATTGGCTTTGTTTACCATCAATGGCCACCGTGGGTACTGTGGGTAGAAATATTAACAAACCTGAGTATGACTAAGCTTCTATTAAACCTATATTATCATGTGTTCTTAAATTGTCGTGGTAGCCTTGCGGTTTCATGCATGGAAATGTATGTATGAGGTCCACGATCGATCCCGACGCAGATGAAATGATTTTTTCAAAGTTTTATGTATTTTCTTAATATACTAGACACCATTGATAAAGGGTAAAGGAAATCATTGCGGTGAAACTGGAATTTCAAATATTGGAATCTGAAATCGCTTGCGCGAATTGTTCTGGCGTGATGATAAGCTAATTTTATCAGAAAACTTGTTATTTTTTCAAAGAACTTACAATAAAAATAATGTACTCGTTTAAATCAACTATTAAGTATTTATTTACTCACACTGTAAAACTATATTGCCCTTGAGTTTGTTTCGTCGTTTCTTCTCAGGGCAGCCAGTTAGGAAATATATACTACGAGCTGTTTCCCGCGACTTCGTCCGCGTGGTTAGAAGATATAAGTTAGGAATTATTGAACGGAAGCCCTCGAAGATGAATAATTTTCCCTGTTTTTTCCACATTTTCCATTGTATCTTCGCTCCTTTTAGTCGCAGCGTGATGGTTTATAGCCTAAAGCCTTCCTCGATGAATGGTCTATTCAACACAAAAAGATTTTCTTGGACCAGTAGTTCCTGAGATTAGCGCGTTCAAACAAACAAACAAACAATCAAACAAACTAACTCTTCAGCTTTATATATTAGTATAAAGTATAGACTATACATATATATAGATAAAAGGTAACAGTAATGACATCTGTCCTATGCACAGAATAATTTATTTCCTTTAATTTCAACGTCATGATCTTCCAATTATTTTGGTCGTAGTACCTTGACTTTTCCTATCTTGTCAGGTGATTTGATTGATTGAAGCATCTACGTACAATTCATGATCAACAATAAGATATCCCAAATATGTGTATAAAACAGTAGTCCATTATTCTTGCAGTAGCGACAAGCAATTATATTAATTAAAATAATGTACAGTCAATTCCAGAAGTGTCAAAACAAGAAAAAAACATTTTCTCGTGTAATTTTAAAAAGTTAGTTAAGCGCATAAAATCTGAATACATAAAAAATTAACATTTTCATGTCGAAAAATAAAACTAATAATAAAACTATATATTAAGATACATCGATACCTACACATATGTATGTAAAATTAATTTTTGTCTGAAAATTTAATTTCATTCAGTAATTTTGATCAGCTTTTGTCGTCAACAGTACTATTAATATTTAAGGAAGGAGATGTAAACAGTTAATAATTATAATGAATTACCGTCGTTATGAGGAAGTTAGTACAACAACACGTTGTATTCACGTCTATAGTAGAGACAGTTCGACCCGCGACCCCACCGCTGTGTCAGCATCATAAAGGACTAGAGTTGGGTCCGAAACTAGTCGGGCAATGCCGATAAATACGAGTGAATAATAAATAATAGGTTTGGCGGTTAAAGTAGTGGGTTTGGTAACCTACACTACTATTCTACCACTATGGTTTACTCACGATCATTATCAAGATACTAGCTGTTGCCCCCGTCTTCGTCCGCGTGGTTAGAAGATATAAGGTAGGAATTTTTGAACGGAAGCCCGCGAAGATTAATAATTTTCCCTCTTTTTTTCCACATTTTCCATTGTATCTTCGCTCCTATTAGTCACAGCGTGATAGGATATAGCCTGAAACCTTCCTCGATGAATGGTACAACACAAAAATATTTTTTCAAATTGAACCAGTAGTTCCTGAGATTAGCGTGTTCAAACAAACATATATATATAACATATATATTTTAGTATTAGTATAGATGTTAACTACGTCCGAATAGTTTCAGACCCAAACCGGAATCCTTAATCATGAGCTGAAGCAGCGGCAACATCAACAGTTTGACTGATACAATTATCTAGAAAATTTTGAGACTATTGAGAACTGTTTCTACCAATAAATGACCGAAGGGTCAAGACAAAGGTCACTAAACTGTCCCAAAGGAAAAGGATCCACGAATAAGGTTTAAACGATTTCCAGAATCGCGATAATCATAGTATTGACCGGAGGAATGACCCGTTGTATCGTACTACGGTCAATTTGTGGATATAACTTACCACATAAGCAATACTGATAGCACTCTTAAATAAAGGCAAGTAAGGCTCATTTTCGCATGTTTCTACACCAAATACACGTCCACGATGACAGTTGAGTTTTGATTTATCTTTTTTAATAAGTGGGATGTAACTATAATAAATATTACTAGTCTGCAAGTATCTACATGCGAGTCAAAATATTCCACCAAATTAATAAGACTCACGCATTGGTCGGTATGTCAGTGCCCTGCTTACTGACGATTTCATCTTCCGAGGTTAATAATTCAGGTCTCCTCACGATATTTCTTTTCACTGTTTTGGCGCCAAATAGGACTAACTAGCTGTTGCCCGCGACTTCGTCCGCGTGGTTAGAAGATATAAGTTAAGAAGTTTTGAACGGAATCCCTCGAAGATGAATATTTTTTTCCGTTTTTGCCAGATTTACCATTGTATCTTCGCTCCTATTAGTTGCAGCGTGATGTTATATAGCCTAAAACCTTCCTCGATGAATGGTCTATTGAACACAAAAAGATTTTTTCAATTTGAACCAGTAGTTCCTGAGATTAGCGCGTTCAAACAAACAAACAAACAAACAAACTCTTCAGCTTTATATATTAGTGTAGATAGATACAACTATATAGATGAATATGTAACCGACATAGTGATTGTTGACGGAGCAAAGCTGTAACCGAATCATGGCCATTCTACAGTGATATCCCGGTCGAATGAGGATAAGATGGCTAGATGCTGTAAAAAGAACTTAGGATTAGGATAGGTTTAGATTTGGAACTCTTCAGCTTTATATATTAGTATAGAAGTATAGATTACTCTAGCATTTTTCCTCTATAAAGCCAATTCAACACCCACATATCAGTTCAACATACAACCGTTCAAACTAAGTTTTCGTCACGAAATCTTCAGTTGCTGTTTACACTCGAGTAACTCCGGAAATAGCGCACAGGTGCACACTGACTTTGACACTGTGAATTTAGAACGTTCTGAAACTCGATACGACACTAATAATAAACTTTTAAGATCCTAATGTAACGGAATAAATGTCTGTATGGATAGCCCAGTGGTTGTTGGTCAGCACGCACTGTGCTACGTGTCGCGTGTTCGATCCTTGCGTGGGGCAAGGTTTTGTGTGATAGACGAATGCTTGTCTTGAGTCTGGGTGGTTTTGTGTGTGTGACCTAAGTGTTTGTTTGTATGAAGGTAGCTGATAGTTTTGGTTAACATATAGACTTTTATCCGCCCTCGTAAGGAGATTATTTGGGTAAAACCAAAATCCAGGCGAGGCCGCTAACAACAACTAGTAGATAAATTTATATGTCTATTGTACATATCCATTAGCAACTGTTTCCCATAAATCTCCGTCTTATCAGCAAATAACCGACCAACCATTGTCCGAGTTAGAAGCTCCAAAACAACAAGATTCTGATGAAAGAAATCTAAATAATAAGTCCATAGAAATGCTGTTCACTTTGATTAGTATCGGACAGAGCGCCGCCACTATGAGACCAATACATAAAATAATCATAATACATGCACGTATGTACTTCTTATGTGGTAACTTTTAATGGACCTGTATAACAAATATAACCAATAATTATTATTTTAGAAACACATGATCGTGCTCATCACACAAACATTTGTCCTGGGTGGGAATCGAACCCACGACCTCCGGTATAGCAGGCAACTGTATCATCACCACTCTATTCCTAAACCTATTGTATTGTACATCTTAGCCCACACAACACGAGTATAATAAAGAGTGGACATGATTACCCGGGTGCAATGACCGGGCATAACCGGGTGGAGCTGACCCGAGCATAATGGAACTTACCACCTGTCTGCCTTGATCGAAGATTAGGAAAAATTCAAGACTTGTTTTCATAGTGGAAAGTTAATTAAAATTAAGTTTTTAATTTTCGAGACAAAGGTATTGTGGAAAAATTTCTCTTGGAATGATAATAGTAATTTAGTTTTTTGTTTTTAAGAACAGAAATGAACAAACAAGAAAGACATTTTTTTAAACCTAAGGCGTCAATTTTCTTGAATTTTCAACGAATACCTTCGATCGCGTCATGCTGCAGGGTGTGTCGAGTGTGCCGGCCTCATTCATCTCTGACGTCACTTATACGCCAGTCCAAACAGTGCACACCCTGTAAATACTGGCTTGCGCCTGTGAATGCGTCTTACAACGGTCTTTACTCGAAGATTTATCCATGGAGGTTGGACTATGTATACTTTGCCTATTTAGACTCTGTGTTACTACGAGTTCACCCGTATTCGTCACTTCATTGTTCGTTATTATCGTTCTGTACGAAAGAATAACAACGGTACTATATTATTATTGGTCTTTCCGCGTCCGTCATAAGGTTATATCTCATGATGCCACTATAACCTTTTTGGTTGTCTCGTTCATTTTTTTTTGTTATTAGTCTTATTTACCGATTCATTTTTTATAAAATTACTTTACCTAATAGTCCGACACACAGTGCAGAATCTATTAAAATAGATGATCACTCTATTTACATTATAAATACTGACGGCTGCTATCCATAGCCAAAAGTTGGAGCGTGCTATCAATACATCTTGTTCAGAGATTCCCGTTTGACGTGAGGACGCATGCATGCACTATGCGAACTACACACGTACCGCTATATTTTATTGTAGGTGAGTAAGCGAGAGGGCGCTCAACACGGCATCTCTCTTTTTCCGCATATTTGATGTATAACCAGGTATCAGAGTATTTTATCAACCTTCCTTCTCAGCAGCACAATAGGCATATGCATCCAAACAGATATTGTTGCATGCTAGGGTTTGATCCTTGCGCAGAGCATGCGCGAGCGATCCCGTGACTCTGGCTTAAGCTGTAGGGCCCGGGGTGTTTTTAGTTGGTGGAAGTCCAACATATCCCCACCTACGCCGCGCCCTCGACGTGATTGTGATCCTTCTTGTTTAGCCAACGACCTTACACTTGACAGTGCGACTTTCATCTCTGGTATACCGCTGCTGTCTCTCTTTTCCTTTTCCCAACTATGTTGGGGACGGCTTCCAGTCTAACCGGATCCAGCTAAGTACCAGTGTTTTACTAGAGGTGACTTTTAAAGAAATCGACAAAATGTCAGATGACAGATCACGTGACTTATCGGAATCGAACGTTATTGCCATATTTGCCATGATATACATGTGTGACGTTTTCCATTGCCGCTAGTGTTTGTAAGAATTTTGTTTGGCTACAAGGGCTACAGACAAAATGCTACAACAACGCCACACCTAAATTGAGAGCACGTTCATTTGTCAATTTCGAATTTCCCAAATACATAATTAAAATGTTTGAAAAAAAAGGAAAGAAATCTATTTAATTAAAGGACGGGTGCTGCAAGTGCACTACCTGAAATTTTAGATGAATTCCTTACACGACAACTATATTGCGAAAACCCACATAATAGTCTAAGCTTATTGCACGTAATCATTATTTTCAGTCTAAATGTAAACACTTGAAAAGTTGAGTGAATATGAGTAAACTATTAAACTATTATAAATTATTAATGATATTATCATTAAGGAGAGTCCTTATTATTTTATATTACAGACAGATACTCATTACAATAACTTTTAATCTTTTGAACAGATTGATATTCCTAGCTGTTTGAATAGTTGCTTCGGCGTAATTATTATTATTGAAATAATCACGGTGCCATACTGTCGTTTGTTTTCTGATTTTGAAAACGTAAGGTATTACACAATTTGGGTTAAATTGCAGACAAACTTGCCTTTTTTTCAAAATGAATAGTGATAGTGATGATTTAAATAAGATCTTGATAA
Source organism: Trichoplusia ni (assembly GCF_003590095.1). Lineage (NCBI taxonomy): Eukaryota > Metazoa > Arthropoda > Insecta > Lepidoptera > Noctuidae > Trichoplusia > Trichoplusia ni. The sequence goes on along the minus strand of NC_039495.1, from coordinate 8,465,518 downwards.
AGAATCGGAGGTATCATAGACTAAAAATACCTAGTGAGTCAAGTGACCAGATCGAGGGTGTGAGTGCGTCATAGTCGCGATTGAGTAAAAAGCACCGGCGCCGTCGACGTCGGAAGCATAGTTTTGAGAGAAAGAGAAGATATGAACGTCATGCCAGACGTCGTGAGGTGCTTTCAACGAGCGGAACGTCTACGCCTAACCCATTCGGGCAGGGATCCTCGGTACACCGAGCTCCGTCACAGAAGCCTGCGAATGTCCCAGGAGACTTCTGCGCTTCTGGAGGGAGTCGGGGTGGCTGGACTGACAGCCACCCAAAGCCACCTGACGCACAATGGGCCGACTTGGAGCCTACGTGCAGAAAAAGAAGCCCATCACCAGTAACCAGTAACCTAACAAGGCGTACCTGCACGGAAGCCTCAACGGGGACCTGCACTGAAGCTTCGGGGTGTACCTTTACAGGTACCTCGCCTGAATACTCGTCGGGATCCAAATACTGGACTTTGTCCGGAACCTCTAGGGGAACTGGATCTGGACTGTCTCCGGTTGGTACTATTATTAGCCTAAATCGCTAATAGTGATAGATAAACCAGCAAGCTGTTGTGCTACCCGAAACTTTGCTTGCGTGAAGTTATTTTTAAGTTTATCACCGACGAAATAATAAGATGAGCTCGTGGCTAAGCTATAACCGCATAAGTGAGTCGATCACAGGTTAAGCTACGCTTGACGCGGTTGGTCCGTAGATGGGTGACCATCTTTGTTATAACGAGACAAATTGTGGGTCCCGGCTGTTATTCCTACATCTATGACAGTCGTTACAGGTACTCAGAAGCTTGAAAAGTCTGACAACCAGTCTAACCAAGGGGTATCGTGTTGCCTAGGTAACTGGGTTGAGAAGGTCAGATAAGCAGTCGCTCCTTGTAAAACACTGGTACTCAGCTGAAACCGGTTAGACTGGAAGCCGACCCCAACATAGTTGGGAAAAGGCTAGGCCGATGATGACCGACCAAATACATTTCGATACAACAATTAATAAGGGAATAATGAAAATTATAATTATTAATTGTATTAACGGCCGCATATTACAAGTGTTTATTTTATTTATTTATCCATCAAAAACACATAGATCAGTATAATATGTAATCATATTTTCATGATCCACGCTTGCTTGTTCGATAGCATTTGTGAAGGCGAATATTAAATTTGATAGTTCGGGAGTCCTTTCATTAAAAGAAGGTAAAATTGGGGCCTTTTCCATTAGATATCGGCTATTTTTTTTTTCATACGCTGTAAACTCACATGACATCACAATACGGCTATTGTGATGTCATGTGAGTTTACAACTATACCTAAAAAGAATAGTCCTAAAACCATGGAAGCTATTAACTAGATTTACGAGAACAAGATGACTGACAGGTGCAAAATTACCATTCTCTTTTATGAGGTCTTTTAGATTGCCAGTACCTCTCGAAATATAGTTGCATGGGTTGAAGTGAGACAGGGCAATACGGAAAGTAGAGCTATGTCTCTCTTTCACATCTGCAATTATATTTCTTTAAGTGTTGGTGGTAGATTTTCGACTTATTCTTGATTTACGATTGTTACATCACCGTTTTAAGTGTTTTGAGCTAGATGTTATTTCATTTTGCCCAATTGCGTTTCTGTGATGACGCTGATGATGTTGACTAGGTTTAAAACAAATAGGCTTCAAAAATAAACACAGATCACATAGTCGGTCATCTGTGGCTTAACCTCAAATTTCTGTTTCTCATTGTGTATTGTACAAAAAAACTTGAAAAAAAAATACTCATTCGTCATTCTTATTTTACAAACTTTTGCTACTTTTGTAAGATTGCGAATAGACTTGGTGCGTGGTTTTCTCTACTGTTTCTATGTACGAATTTTTACGTACGATGTAGCAGTTTTAATAATCTATCATCCTATTCCATTCGCTTATTATTTTATTTTAACGTAATCAAATTTCATACAAATAGATTAAAAACAAAGGAATATAACAATTTAAACAAGTTGCGACCTTACTTTTAATTTTCATGTCATTATTTGGTTTATTAGCGGAACTTACCTACTTGTACATTTTGAGATGATTTATGTGAATTTCAACTGTAGTTACTAATGAGTCTAGTTTATGAAATACAGCCTGATGACAAACAGACTGACAGCGGAGCCTTAGATTAGGGTACCCTAATGGCGGGCCAATAAAAAATGTAAGACAATTTTCCTTTAAAATTATCTCGAACTTTCAAATGACGCAGTTTTACAAGCACAACAGTTACAATTACACCGTGTTACACTATTTCGTCACCGCAGAAAATACATCCCAAACACAATATCAACTGTAAATCGATTTGAGAATCGATTACAAGAATGTGATCGTAAGCCGCTAGTTAATCGAGTAGATATCAAACAACGAATGATTTATCGGATGCTTGGGGTCAGCTTCACGTGAGTTTGATCACGTTTTCTCTTGATTGAATCTTTTGGATACCACGTGGTGAAATACCAGGAAATTTATAAATAGGTATTGAGTATTTTGGGAACTTACTCCTACGTAGTCATATCCTGATGACCCAATATGGTGACTACCTAGGTCAGGCATATTAGTCACAGTGTCAGGTTATGACTGATGATGTGGTAAGTTTCTGGTTGAAATCATAAGTTAGGCAGGTAAAAGTAGGATTTCTACAGTTCTCTTTTTTCCACGATTTTATAAGTTCACTTTCTCGTATGTTTGTTTGTCATTCCGGTTAGATTTTTTTAAATCTATTTTGAGGCAATTACCGAAATTTTAAGGGTAGCTTCAAACCCGATGAGAATGCAATTTAAAGCAATAAAAACGGCTGGACCGATTTTAATAAAACATGAGTGGCAATTAAAAACGTGCATATTAAGATTTTGAAATCCATTAATTATTTTAACTATTTAGGCAGTAAGGAGATTAATCCTTGCAGTGCGGGAGGTTTCACAAACATTCAAGACACATGCACAAAGACACCCAGGCACCTAAATGCTTGCAGATGACAATATTTTCTATTGTTCCTTTTAATCAGAAGAGTGATGTCATTCCAGTCGATCAATTGACAAAAGTATTGACATTCCACATTCCTGTAGATAAAACTCTGCTATATTGTTGATAAAGATGTTTTAATTGTGCCAGTATTGTCTATCAAGTGAAGTATTTGCTTTGGTTAACTGTTGAATACCGTAGATAAGTATGTCCTTCTAAGATTATGGTTCTTCGCATCAATTGCAATTACGGAAAGGTTATTAGATCAATTATAAACTGAAGCCCAGAATCGACCTGCGTGGCTCCCGGGCCTAAATTAACTAAACTCATGAGCTTCCTTTTATAATACTTTTAACTGTTCTTTTTATTATAACGACTGCCGCACTACGGAATTTAAAAGTTATGTCGCGGGGATTTAAAAAATATTCAAGACACCCAGATTTAGGACAAGCAGTCTTGAGGCTTGCGAATGCTTGCTCTAAACGGTGATCGAAACGTCACACACAGTGGTTTTGGCGAAATGATTTCATCCAATCGGCTATCTGCGTAATCCGTCCCTTTGTCTGTAAATTAAATCTCGCAAGTTATATTTGACCCCCTTCCCGGTTTTTGAAGTTCGTTACTTTAATATTGTCCAATACGCTGAAAACAACTTATTTCTGTTTTTATTTTATTGTAACTTTTGTTTGTAAACCTTATTAGAAACATGAATATTTCCGACTTGTACTTATGGGTTTTTAATTGTATATTGTATTGTTTATACAATATATAAACAAATGAACTCGTAAGTAAAACAAACGGGTGCAGTGGCGCACCATTGATACGTTTTCGCAAGCCTCGTTGAAATAGTTAGAGCTACGCCGTGACACAGCTGGCACGCACTCAAGTATGCGCGCGCGCATCTTTATATGTACCGCGTGCTGTTGTGACCATGATGGAGATATTGGTGGGATAATTTTTTGTTGATATTTTTTACCGACTACATAAAAATAGATGGTTAGTGACAGAGACGTTTTAAGCAGTTTTTAAAACATGACTTCCCGGGATGATTAACAAAGCTTTTAAAGAATAGCTTTATAAGTCATAACAAGTCTCTTTAGTTTTTTAGTATTAAAATGCTGGTACTATTAAAATACACTAAAACTTAAAATGGTAACTTACATTGTAGCAGTAGAATTTTATATTTAAGACTTATTATCAATATTAATATTGATATTGTATTCCATAATAATATTATGAGCGTAAAGACTGCTGCTGGGGAGTTAATTGCGAAGTTCTTGGGTATTCTGTCCAATGTAATTTGTCCTTCAAAAAGTTCTTCTTAGTAGCCGAATTAGAATAAATGACTTTTTGATGTCGATTTTGCAATATAGGACTGTCCACACATAACAAAAGCTCTGGCCACACTACTCAGGATACACAGTTTGGATATACCTAATATCTATGTTATATTTATTACCTATAAATCAAGGTGAAATTCTGCCGTTAGTTCACGCAGTTAGGTACCATTTGGTGATGCAACTCGTGGCCTAGATCTCTGTATTAAATACTATGACCGTGACTGGGTTTGTTTGTTTTCTTCGTCTGGTAAGTCTTCTTCAGTCTAAGCTTTTCTCGAGTTTCGTCAGGCAAGCGAGAGTCTCCATCACGGACTGTTTACAATTGATCGACCAGCACATAGATCAACTGTGCATGTGACTCGAATGTTTGTGAAAATTCTCAAATCCGTTTTGGAACCGTTTCAATATATCTATTGTTTTAATTATTGAGTGTGCCTCTTTTTTCTCTTTGACACTTCGGCTGCTTCACGACTTCATTCTTACTTAAACACAACTTCACTTCGGACTTAAACATCGATTAAACCTTTAACGCCCAAAAACAATGAACTACAACATTGTTTAGGAAAAAGCGTCGCGTTGCACAAGTAAAAATCAGTTTTTGTTTAATTGACACGTAAACATGCAATGTATAGGTATGCTGGTATGGAATACACATTTTCTATTCGAACTCCTTTTAAAGCGACGATACAAAAACTGCCATGCTTATAGATTTTTATTTATATCTTAAGTACCGACATTAAATCAAACAGTTGTCCAAATCACAAACAAATCCTCTATTTTACATACCACCAAGTATGCGCCTTTCGCAATTATTTAAATGTATGGAAGCAACAATGCTTATCAAGTCTAATAAATGTAAAATCAAATTTTCTTGACTGCTTCTCTTGACGGTGAGTGATAGACAGCTCACCGATCAGGGGCAGGCCCGTGCCGGACAACGCTCGGTTTTCCATGCTCGCCTCAAAGAGATGTCAGCAAGCTCTGTGCAGCCCAGAATCGCTGAAGCCTGCCGGGGCAGCGAAATTGTCCGAAAGGATCACCATGGCGCCGGTATACAATGAGCAAAGAAAGAAACTTGGTTAGGTAAAAGTCTGACGCTCCCTTTCGTTAAACCCAAAACGGAAATAGCCATTAATGTTTTCCATCAGATTTTTCTTCATGAATATTAAAATTACAATACTTATTGTAATGTTGCGCAATGTTTTTTGAATATAAACAACACGATTATATCACAAAGCAGGGCTGATAGGTCTACAGGCATAAGACATTATCTAACAGAATCTTACATAATCAAAACGATTATTTACTATTTATACGCAAATACATAAGTGAAGATGCATTTGTGAATAACTGCGTATACGTAATTGACTAAAGATCTAGGTATTAAATTAAAATTGTGTAATTATAAACAGCGGGAAAATTGTAGAAACATTCGATTCTGTTTATGACATAATAGTCAAAGGTTTTTCCTTATTCTTGATACTTTCAAAGATTTCTGCGAAAATTCTTAGATTTCCTAATCGTTGAGTTATTTTTTTTTTATCGAATGCAATGGAAGTTAGGGAAGAAAACAGGGTCATAGGATTGACATGCATTTGTTTAATTCAGCTATAGAGCCAATGGGTGTGCATGTATGTTTGTATAACGCCCTGTGATACAAGGACAAAATCCTTACTGCGGGTGTCGTATTCAAAAAAAGTACTTATGTTCTAATAATGCTCAACTATAAAATAAATCTTAGAACTTTCTAGACGAAGAAAATTCTTCGGTATTTCAATCCCTTACAAAGCCAATTTAACGGTAATTTACTTACCAATAAACATTTAAAAAACTCCCGCGATACCGGTTTGCGCCTTCACAGGGACAATGGAACAGATTTTCCGCATTTTTTCCAATCCAATTATTCCTAAGATGTTAGTAGGCAATCATTATCTTGATTGTAATCATAAAAACTATAAGGAAATGCATTTTTTCTCACAATTTGCTAGAAATTAGATGTTTGCGGATAGAGAAAATTGTCTACGACCTTGTACTGATGTTCTACTTTTGTTTACATTTTTTTAGTAAAACATCAAAGTATTTGAAAAAGAAATACTCTGTTTCCATGGGTACGGTATTACTCGCGTTTTTTGCAAGTTAAGAACATCGGTTTAACCTATTTAATGGGACTAGGCCATGCCCATCATTGCAAGCCGTAAAGCAGTAAGCCAAGATCTACAATGAAACCAACGAAACCCTTAAGCTCGTTGTGTCGGAGGGGAAACAATTGACTGCGTTGGAACCAACATTGGTTTACCTCTTAATTACTTCAGTTATTTATTTCAAGATGGCTGGCAGGCGCTGGATGCGAGTAGCCGAAGATATATCTCGATGGCGTGCAAGTAGGGAGGCCAATGTTCAGCAGTTTACGAATATGTGCTAATCATGATGATGACGATTTCTTTAAATCATTATACTTTTAAAAGCATTATACTGTTCTGCAAAAGACCTATTTGTTTTTTCAGTTATATATAAAAGGAATAATAAAGTCAGAAAAAGCAAATTTATTTATTTATTTATGTACACACAACAAACACAGAGTAAAACACGTATAAAAAGAAAAACACCGAAGGTACTGCTTATTTCTCAAGAAATTTCTTTCAGCAGACCTTTTTTTTTCGTAAGGCGGGACAATCCTCATGGACACCCACTCCCTCGGGGGAGGAAATCGGTAGTGTCAGACTTTTACTGACTAAACCTGAACCGCCGTGCTACGTCATCCGCGTTTTTGTGTCGGTGTATGGCAATGCGTTGTAATCCTTCATACTCTTCCAGCAGACCTGCGACAGGAGATGATAAAAAGAAACAAACAAACAACAACAAATTTGTTTCCATATCTTTTTCCTTTTTTTAATTTTGTGTCCTTGATATTGGTTAAGATTTTCAAGTATTGTTATTTGTTTGTGCCGTTCTATAAAGAGTAAAAAAATCTTAAACGACATATTTATAACTTAACAAAACTCCTTGTATTTCACCTTAAAATGTATCAACCATGTCGAAAACAAGACAAAGTTAACACAGAATCCTTTACTATGAGTCACAGACAATTTAAACCCGACTCAACACTTTATAAATACGTTAACAGTTTTTTAACTGACAAATAGTTAGAATGCTTTATCTTAGCTCATGATTAACACGATTGGAATCTCATTAAAAGATGTTCTGAAGCGTAAATAAATAAACAAAGATGGCTGCCACGATTTGTGTTGGATGTAGTAAATTATTTGTTTATATGAAACTTGTTTGGAGTGGGTAGTGTTGCACATCCTCTTAATACCAAGATTCAGTTTCGTACTTTTGCACTTGTGAGAAAGAGATGGACGAGAGCTGTAGCGCGCTGTCTCGTTCACGCACCTGTATTAGCATTATATCAATTCATTTTACGCTACACGCAAAAACGTGAGCTTTATAAATGCTGATTTGAAATTCAATGCGAAAACTAGCTAGAAATTTCTTAGTTGATTTTTTATCCTTCTCGTATTCTGCAAGTTAGTAAAAGATGGTTATAGTTTATTATGAATTAGTACACGTATTAGTGATTTGCCACCTCTAAATACGAGTGACAGTTATTAAATAAATAACTTAAACTTGATGTATTTAAATAAATAAGAGGTTTGTTTGGTTTGACATTAAAAATAAAAAATAATAAAATTCTTTACAAATATAGCCGAGTGGTTGAGTTCACCATGTCAAACCCACTGAGCACGACGTGTCAATCCCCGCCTAGGACAAGCATTTTGTGTGATCCACGAATGCTTGTTCTGAGTCTCCATATTATTTGTATATTTTTGAAACCCCTGTTAAACAAGGTTTTAATTTCTTAGAGCGTAAGTTGATTTTTTTAATTTACTTCTTATACATACAAGTTCAATAACGGAATTAATGCAAGCCATTCTGTACCAGTCAACCAAGAGTTGGTGCAGTATATTCTTATGTCCATATAAACAACCGGGACACATGAAACTTATGAACCTACACATATGTACAGGAACATTAAATGCATCCCACATATCTGTTATTATTACCCATTACAATAAATTAGTATTTAACCCATCAATCTGGGTTCCCCGAAACACTTGAGTTTATTAATAGTCAAGGAAAACTTTACAGAAATACCTGGAGTTATTTCATGTACCTTAGTACGTAAATATAGACTGAAAATGTGGTATATCTTCATCACAGATATTTAACTCTGACAGTCTTTATATACCTACGTATATGTATACTGGTATACGTTTTTTGCCATACAAATGAGTTCTAGATAATAAAAAAGTGGGGCTATGAAAAATAGATGTCGTCTGATTCTCAGACCTGCCCAATATACACACAAAGTTTTATGAGAATCGGTCGAACCGTTTAGGAGGAGTTCAATTTTGTACATCGTAACACAAGAGTTTTATATAGTAAAGATAAATCCTCTGTGTTCCAAGGCACATTAAATTGTGGTTTCTAGCTGTTATTTATATTTCTTTGACAGTCGTTACGGATAGCTAGAAGCTAGAAAGTCTGACAATCAATCTAAGTAAGGGGTATCATAGTGCCGAGGTTACAGGGTTGCGAAGGTCAGATAGGCACTCGCTCCTTTATAAAACACTGGTACTTAGCTCATAACATCATTTCAACTATCTTTAATGAACTGACATATAGCGGAGTATTTGTTATAGAGTGCTGTTTTACCATTAATTTATTTTCTTATTTCGTTTTTTTTTATTTAAAAAAACACTCCCGCAGTAAGGAATTTAATACTTGCGTCGCAGTGGGTTTTACAAACATACAAATCAAATGCACAAAGACACCAAGACGCAGAACAAGCATTCTCGTATCACACAAAATGCTTGTCCTTGGCGGGGATCGAACCCGCGACACGTCGCGCTCAGTGGGTTCAGTGTTGTGACCTCAACCACTCGGCTATCCGTGCAGTCATATTTGGTTACGGAAACCTGAAAACGTATTGCACAATACAAATGCCATTCAAGTGCCAATTTACTATTACAAATTGATCCAGGTCGCATCAAAAGCCTGACCGTGATTTTAAAAGCAGACCGCGGTTTACAGACCAGTATAATGCACATTGTATTTGCACAACCATTTGATATGTGGGGGAAATCCTTGATGCATCGCCATCGCTCTGGCAATACACGCCGTTTTCTCAAGAACGTATATTTTGAAGTCTTATTCTGGTTAACGGTAATGCTTTTGAATATTGGCAGTTTGATTATTAACAATTAAAGAGTTTTATTGGTCATCTGAAAAAAGCTTAGCTTATTAAGAGCTTTTTTTTATTTAAGAAACGTCATCATATCTATTCTTTCCTGTCAGCAATATTTGACTCTTCTTTTTTTCATACGCTTGATATATAACCTCAGAATCTACATCATTTGTTATTTGTTAAAACGGATACATTTTTTTTGGGAAAATGTACAAAGCGCTCTTCTAGCTCTGGTAAAACATGAATTACTAAATAAACATAGGTAGAATATACATGAGATAGTTCTTCACTGTTTAACAAGTGATGGCCTCCTACACTTTAAAGCAGTTTAGCTTTATAAATGTACTAGCTTTTCTCCCGCGTCGAGGTCGGTTATATCGCGTTTCCAAGAAAACGCTTCAAAAGTCAAGGATAAAAACTATCCTATGTTCTTTCTCAAGGTCAACTCTATCTCTGTACCAAATTTCATTAAAATCAGTTTAGTGGTTTAGACGTGAAAGCGTAACAGACAGACAGAGTTAATTTCGCATTTATAATATTAGTAGGGATATGTACAATATATCTTTGTCATTTTTTGTGGAGTCTTTGACAAGAGGCGTAGTGCTACAAGTGCAGTGATATTCTTTCAAAAAGTTGTGGTAGGCGCACAGCTCTACTTCAACACACTAATATTAATACAAAAGTTTGTGAGTGAGTTTTTACATGCGTATGTTTGTAACCGCTTCACGCACAAACAGATGAAGCGATTTTAATGAAATTTGTTATGAAGGTAGCTGAGATTTTGGACTATATCCAACGTTAAGCGAGGTCACCCAGGTCATACAGGTTTCAGACAGGTGATGTAAACACGGTACCAGTGTAATCGCCCGTCATCACCGTTATACATAATTATGTAAAATCGTCAACTCGTCATCACAACACAATACCATATTACCTAAACAACTAGGAAGTGTATCTAGGTACTTGAGTTTCAGACTACCAGATTAAATCGTAATAGCATCGATACACAGAATAAGGAACCTTCAGAAGCACTCGACGGGAACCCGCAACGGCTCGTAATGGCGGTTTTATCGACAAAGTGATGTGCTTTATCGATATTTAGGCTTTTATTTATGTTCCTGATATTGTATTTTTGGAATTAGGGCTCATGTTGCTCAATATTGGTGGTCTGTTTGAGATGTTATAGGTCGTTTTGTGTTGGTGTCGTGATGCGCTGAAATAAACAGATTGAAATAAATTCTGTTGCAAAAATGTCAGTTTATTGGCGGAGTTTATTTTGCTAGTTGTTGGTTTTGTTTTGATGTATAAAAAATATATAATAATTAAATGCATACTTTAATGCATATTAAATGCTTACTTAATTTGTATTAGTTTGTTAAGCAACAATCAATTAACTTTGTGAAAGTTCGCGATTTTTAAAAACATTATTAACATAGCTTTAAAACACATTAAAACAATGTAAATTTTCTGACAGCCAGAAAATATTTATCATATCGTTATTTCTACACAATACAAAAAATGACCCGGATGGGAATCGAACCCACTACTTTTGACATAGCAGTCTAGGCCATTAATCACAAGACCACCAGAATAGCCAGACTTTACGACAGCACGGATAACCGAGTGGTTGAACGCAACGTATAATACGTTGCGGGTTCGATCCCCGCGTGCAAGCGTTTGTGTGATCCACGAATGCACTTCCTGAGTCTGGGTGTCTTTGTGCATGTGACTTGAAAGTTTGTGAAAAGCCCTGCAATACAAGGATTTAATTCCTTAATGTCGATTAAGAAAAAATGTAAGAATGTTTAGTAAATATCGAGAACAAATAAAGATGGCCGCTACATCTCTAAAGATAATCTCACAGCACTCAGTCTCGAGGCTGAGACAAGGCGAAGTATGTAACACTACACTGCAAATAAAGTGTCGAACTGAATCATACAGACATGTTTCAAACTATTTTATTTAAAATTGATAGACATATAATTATAATCAATTTAATTTTCAATCAAAATTAAAAGGCACCTTTGTGACGAATTCTTAATTGTGACTTAACTGACTTTTTCTATTCTATTATTTCAATTTTGTCCCGTTTTTAGTTGAAACCGAAACACTTCCTATACTTTGAACATTTTCCATCTTATCATTTAGTCTGAATTAGATAGCTTCGAAATTTGAACATTGAACAAAATGACAAAAAAAAACATAAGCAAAAGAAGATCAGGAATAATACAAACAGTAAATCTCTTTCACCAGTAGGTACCTACAAATAATACAAGAATAGGAAACTGTATACAAAATCTTATGTAAAACATGATTGATGAAATTAAAACAGTCTTCAGACACGTGAAGAGGCAGCATTGACATATATTTCGATAATGCTAATAATTCGTTCGCTTTCAAGTACTGTAATGTACAAAACTGGTTTAACACAAAGTACTATGTAAAGTAAGCATTTACTGGCATTTAGACATGAACATACGACATACGACATACATTTCGACGACCTCCGTGGTCGAGTGGCGTACGCACCGGTTTCAAGGTGTCGCTAGCTCTGAGGTCCCGGGTTCGATCCCCAGTCGGGTCAATGTAAAAATTCACATTTCTACATTGTCTCGGGTCTGGGTATTTGTGGTACCTTTGTTGTATCTGAATTCCATAATACAAGTGCTTTAGCAACTTTCTTTGGGTCCAGAACAATGTATGTGATGTTGTCCACATTTATTTATTTAAACATAGGACATTTGGAATGAAGCGGACTACCGAAATGGACTGGTCACATTAGCCGCAGTGCTAATAACCGTTGGAGGAAACGAGTTCTCGAGTGGAGACCGCTTCTCAAACGTAGTGTAGGACGGGCTCAGGTACGGTGGAGTGATGATCTGCGCAAGATGGCAGGAGCTGGATGCGAGCAGCCGAAGGTAGATCTCGATGGCGTGTATGGGTGGCCTATGTCCAGCAGTGGACGAATATGGGGTGATGATGATGATGATATTGAATATTGAAACAGACATTAGGAAATATTAATTTTGTAGGCTTTTGTATACTATGTCTTTTGCCAATGAAAATCTATTCTAAGCTATTCAGCGCCCATCGAAAGAACAGACTTGTTGGGTGAAATAGGTCTAAGCTGAATCATAAGAAACTACGTCACCTATAAGGCTTTCAGTTTCATTTATCTACAATGTATTTTTAATAATTTGAGATAATAATAAGGCAATTTGCAACTATTTAATAATAAGTAGCAAAGTGTTTCGTCGTCTACTCATTATTTCTCTCCTTCTTCACAATAACGATTCGTCTTAAAATAGAACTTCATTATTTCAGTTGTCAAGAAATTCATTAAAAACCTTTAAAAATATTTTCAACCAGACTTCTGACGCCATTTCAAAATGACACGTAATAAGGAAGTCATGTATCTGTTAAAAATAAATTTTAATTTGGCGCGGCCCTTAACCGACTGTGCCAGAAAGAGGGTAATGTTTACCGTCCTAATTAGGGATCGAAAGGGAATTCGGGGAGCACTGTACAATAATTTATGGAGAAGACATTTGTTTTATTTGGGGTTTTTAATTCATTTTTGATGAATCATTCTGCCTGAAACAGGAATAAAAACCAAATTAGGTTCAAGAACGCTTTCTGAATGTGAAAACTACAATGGACAGTTCCCAGATTCGACCACCGTTCACTAATACTTTAGGTGTGAAGAAAGAAGGGTGCAAACCAAACAAAAACAAACCCATCTGATCTCGACATTTTCGTACCGTAAAAAGGTGTAGATGTAATGCATTATGAAATCAATTGAATCAGTCCTTAATACCATAATCAATTGCTAGAAACAATAAATCAATATATTTATTTAGCTTCCAAATTGAAACTCTAGACGAAATAAAATTTTATGCAGAAACAGGTTAAAACGGTACCGTTTCAGTAACCAAAATCAAAAAATAAACACGTGTAGTAGAAAAAGATTGAAAGCAACGTGTCGGGGTCGCAAACATTTTCACAAAACTTTATGCAAGTGGTTCTCAACGCCAAACACGGAACAAAGGGTTGAGAAATTGAATCCTACAAAAGGTTTGCAATCCCCAAAGTATTTTCAATGGACCGAGTCACGTTGTAAATAACTTTTCCTATTTCTAACTGTTGCATGGACTTGTAACTTTGGGTTTGTGTTATGACTGGGGTCTTCTCAAATTCGAGAACATTTTGGTGAAGCGTGAGCTAATCTCAGTGTGGTGTCTACATGTTCATCATCTCAGCCTATAGCAGTCCACTGCTGGAGATAGGCCTCTCCATGTGTTCTCCAGCGCGACCGGTTCATTGCCATCTGCATCCTCCATCCATCTACATGCTCAAAAGAACTTAATGCCTAAATGATGACTTAAATTTGTTTTTGCGAAATGATTAAAAAAAAAACTCGTGTGAAATTATTTTGGTGATCTTTAGATAATGATATCGAATTACATTTAAAAAAAGTTACGCAATCTCACATTCATACCCAAAAGAGCGCTAAGATCACCCTCGAATCTCAACAACAATTCATAAACCCTATCTTAAAATAACTCCAATATTTTCAAAATAAGAACATCCAAATTTAAACAGTACACCCACCCCACAACACGAGATACTCAACCCAAAAACAAAAGAAACGTGCACATAAGGGTACAATCACGTCGAAAACGACGTCCCAAAATCACATCCCCCCGTGTGTCCTGAAAACGTGACACGTCATAGTGAAGTTGTTTTGTGTGTGATTGTACGAGAGGACATTGGTCTCGTGTCTCTCCGAGGCTGTTTGCAGGTCTCGAACGCACGTGACGTGACGTTCATCTGACCTATTTAAGATACTACGAATGTATCTTTGAAAATGTTTGTTGTATTTTATTGTAACGTAAAGCTGTGTTTGACTTTCTCTAGTATCGGTAAATTGGGGTCTAGGGGAGGTACTAGAAGGAGGTTTAAGATTCTTAAGACATTGTTTTTTTAGATTTTGGAATTGCGGTCCCAAAATGGTTTCAGGTACCGCTGTGTATCTGTGCATCGAATCGCATGAACCGTGATAGTTAGAAAGTAGATATTTCTTTTGCCATTATAACAACAGATAGGTACTAAAAATTCAGGTTAAGTTAGGATGTAACGGTCAAAACTTTGTTATATTTACAAAATAAAATATTTATGGCCACAAAAAAAAGACATCTTCCGTGAAATTTTTAAACTGCCTAGCTATAGTAACAGTTCATGACATACAGTCTGGGGACAGTTGAACATAACCAACCCTACAAATACAATACAGGTTTTTCTTTTTCTGCACATAATTCACAATACCACAAATATTACGTCAAATCTATTATTTTCTCGAAGTATTATGTCACTACTTACTGATGCACATCAAATCAATAAATTTTGTTCAAATAAGAATTGTATATAGGGTCCATACGTCAAAACATCAATAATAAGTTTAGGTGTACTCATGCATAAAAAGAAAGGTATCGCAGCACGTGATTTTGTTACACGCTTTTTCACTTTGAATGAAAGTGAATATAAACTCGGATAGTTTTAAAATACATATTATAAAACATGTGATGCGTGATGTTGCACTACACAGCATAGAGAGAAATCTCTCCTTCATTACTACAACGATATCAATTTAACTGGGGGGAGAAGATGCAAATAATTATGAAAGGAAAGAAAAGGAGACCAAACAAAAAACGTAATCATGTTGAAACTTTCATAACAACTCGCTCTAGGTGTGTCAGCTCCTGAAAAAAAGTCCTATAAGGTATTCGTCAATCCGTAAATTAGTAAATCAAGAGAAAAACGCGTTTTTCCTCGTGTTTATCGAATAATAAAAATGTAATACACGAGCAAAACGATTAACTCATCATCATCATCATCATCATCATCTCAGCCTATAGCAGTCCACTGCTGGACATAGGCCTCTCCATAAGTTCTCCAGCGCGACCGGTTCATTGCCACCTGCATCCAACGGGACCCAGCGGTTTTCACCAGGTCGTCGGTCCATCTGGCAGGTGGCCGTCCCACGCTGCGCTTGGTGGTACGGGGTCTCCACTCCAGAACTTTTCTGCCCCATCGGCCGTCCGATCTTCGCACTATGTGGCCCGCCCATTGCCACTTCACGATAAACGATTAATTAGATTCGTTTAATTAGTAATTATCAGATTTTTTTATAAACATATTGTAAAAAAAATGACACATTCCACATAGTCATTTCTCCTCATAGTTTGACGTCATAAAATTGTTTATAAATAACCACTTCACATTCAATTCTTGCATCACAAGAAAACCTTATTCTCCAATTCTTCCAAGCCCTAACTACAAAGAAAATGGTATCATTTTCCCAAGCTCCTTAAAAGCTTTCCATTTTATATTTCCTGCATTGAGAAGTCGGTGTCTTTTAGGGAGCACCTCTTTAATATTGTTGCAGTTGAGGAAGAAGGGCAGCGCACTATTCGCCGTAGAGCTTCCTCTCTCTTCCACATCTGCAAACAACATCACTTTAAGTGGTAGTGACTGGCCCTTAGATCAGCTGACCTTGAATCTCGGCCTGACTTTGACACATTTACCTCATAATGTCAGATGTGCAAGGCCATTTGTTAAGGTATCCGTGCATTGTTGTGGTTGGGATCTGGTGTCATATTTCTGAAAATTATCTGGAGCTTTGTACATTGGAGGTCGTTTGGTCGGTCGTGCTAGTAGAAATGTAACATTCCTAAAAGCGCTAACGCTCATGAATAGTTTGTATGTGCCTACTGAAGTAAGAAGTTATTTGTTTATCTAAAAGGAACAATATTTTTTCAAAGGCGAATCCCGAAGTAATGAATTTTTAAATCGCCGTGTCGTGAGGTTTTTACAAACGCATCAAATTCACAAAGACACCCAGACTCGGGACAAGCATTCGTGGAATTCGTGATTCACACAAATCAATGCTTATCCTATGCGAGATCTAATCCGCGAGACTTCGCACTCATTTCATTTAGCGTAGTGAGCTTAAACACTCGGTTATCCATGCAGTCGAATCCGTTATTCCTAGTTCCTTAGCTTTCCCTAAGAGAAGAAAGAAACCATTCTTCTTTTAGTCAAATACAGGTTGTTTTCCTGATCTCCTCGACATCCAAACTAATAATCATAAAATAAACAGTTTTTCAAGTAAAGCATCATTATTTGTTTTTTAACTACTCAATAGACATTCGTTACAATATCAAGGCACCTTAAAACTCAAGAGCTAATACAAAATCTATTACAATTTCTAATAATAACGTACGATCTCGTGTTCTCATTACAACATTTCAAGTATTCCCTATTCAGAATGCAATTAGGTCGACCAATGTTACATACAAATTGTGAAATCGGACGTTTCGTCATCTTTCCAGAACATTTCAATAGACCGGAGACGAAATTGTTTTTTTGTTATGGAGAACTGTTTTGTAACTGTTTATTTTGGGTCTTTCGGGAATGTTTTGTAATTTTTGTTGTTTTTTCCCTGTATGAATATTTTTTTCTGAAAATTAATGTTTTATTAATGTGTTGAGGTATCGATCTAATTGTAGGTCATGGTTTAATAGCTGATATGGACATAGATACCTTATTCGTATGTATGAACGATTGCAACGTATTGCTATACACTGACGAAGAATACGAAGAGACTCTAGCCATTTCCTCCCAAGAGAGTGGGTGTCCAATAGGATCCCACCTTACCTAACGAAAATGAATACCTCATTCGTGATCAAGTTGCGAATCTTAGTTGATTGTAACATGGATGGCATGATGTTACGGTCATTAAATCTGTTATAAAATAAAAATTAGAAAACAAAAAATAATTGAGAACCTTCAAGTTTTATTCAGTAACTTCGAACGTGAAGTAAATTTGTGACGGGCCTGTTGGTCTAGTAGTTAGTGACCCTGACTGCTATACCGGAGGTCGTGGGTTCGATTCCCGCCCAGGACAAATGTTTGTGTGATGAGCATGATCATTTGTTCTGGTGTCTGGGTGTAATTTATCTATAATATGTATGTATTTAGAAATATATAAGTAAGTTTATCAGTTGTCTGGTTAACATAACACAAGCTCTGCTTAGCTTGGGATCAGATAACCGTGTGTGAGTTGTCCCAGGGTATATTTCGTACGATTAAACTGAGAATCTTAAAAATGTTACAGCTCTCGTGGTTCTACATTTTATTTAATAACATTATTGATACCACTGTCCGACACACTTCATAAAATTCGATTAAATGTTCAGTAAGCTGTTATTGACCACAACGATTAACGAGCAATCCAAATTTCCATACAGATTAAACTACGGCACGTGTAGTGTGGCCAGTGCGGGTTACTGCGCGATAAGCTTACAAGTTCCATAACCAAAAATTAATTGGTACTTCATTAAACTCGTATTATAAATGAGAAAGTATATGTGCGTATATAATTTACTAGCTGTTGCCCGCGACTTCGTCCGCGTGGTTAGAAGATATAAGTTATGATTTATATCTGCCCTGTTTTTTCCACATTTTCCATTGTATCTTCGCTCCTATTAGCCGCAGCGTGATGGTTTGTAGCCTAAAACCTTCCTCAATGAATGGTCTATTCAACACAAAAATAATTTTATTTCTATTTGAACCAGTAGTTCCTGAGATTAGCGCGTTCAAACAAACAAACTCTTCAGCTTTATATATGAGTATAAGTATATACTATACTCATATATAAAGTGTAGTCTAGTGTGTGTGAATGAACTTTTCAAAATCAAAAGACCTTTATTCAAATTAGGCTACTAAGTAGCACTTTTTTAAGGTAAAATGACATTGGACAGCACCCAGTTTCGCCTACCCTTCACCGCCCCCTAAGTGATTTTGCTGCGAGAGAAGAAACGGCGCAACAAACTCTCCAGCAGCACGCTGTCTTTCCTTTTACAATATTATTACACCGTGCCGTTTGATACTCCTTCGCACAAAACTGATATACCGAATTCGGTGAAATTTTATATAGAGAGGTATAACGCAATTACCTATTATACTAAAACTGACAGATATTCAGAATATTCCAAACAATAGTTTCTACCATTATGTTTTCTTACGAGCTGCCCAATGAACGAGCCCGGATCTTGGCCATATAATAATTATGATGTAAACATGCATTTGAAATGGGAAATGAGTTCCAGAGCCAACAAGCATAAAACTGCGGTCATCTTATTATAGTTTGACCTCGGTGTGTTATTGCTCTTGAATTGACGTTCATGGTGAATGCTTTTTAACTCCCAGATGCTAAAAGAGGGGTTATGAGTTTGATGTGTCGGTCTGAAGCATCATAGCTCTCGAACGGATTGAACGATAAAGTTTGTTTTAATTATAGTGATAAATTATATTAAATAATTAAAAAAAAGTACGAAGAACCACGTAATATGTATATTTTGGGTATGTAAAACCCAAACGTAAGTAAGTTAGTAAGTAGTTTTCGTTGGAAAAGCATCATTCTATTAAGTAAAAATGTTTTTAATTAAAGAACTAGAGCGGAAAAGAAAACAATCATCAAAAAAATAAACTCGCCATTAGGAATTCAATCGAAATTCTCACGTTAAACTAACCGTAACACTAAATTAACAAACAAATTGATAGACAAACAAAAAAACTAACGGGAAGGCTCAAAATACCCCATATTGTCCACCATCTTGGATTTACGGAAGACAGCAAGGTCGCAACGCCTGATTAGCCAATAGACAAAAGAAAACCATTACAAACGATCGTCGAAAGATAAGACAAAAACATCTATTGATACTTTTTACTTCACATCACTTGATTGTTTTTTTTTTATTAATTGATGAGGCAAAAATTGTGCGTAATTGTTTTTTTGTAGATTCGAATTTGGAATGAAATGGAATAACGGTTGATTGCATTGTTGCTATGCAATCTAACTGTACAAAGTTACGTAACATTTAATTTAACATTCTTTATAATAATTTTGTAACTATTTTTCGATAGCCGTTTGCCGTAAAATCATTTTTGTTTACTTAAAAATAAAATGATTATTTTAAGGAGATATTTCAACTCCAAGCTTTTATTATTGCCTATTTATTTTTTTAACAAGGAAGCCCATATTGAGTAGATAAAAATTTAAACACCAACTTGATAGCTGTCATTATTTACGGGCTAAAACTACAGACAATTTCTCATCGACTTTCGTTGAAAGTAAAGGCCTTGGCAACAAAAATACTCTGAATATCGTACATGCAATTAACAGGCTCAGTTTCACATCAAAATCTCGTATTTCTCATGTTAAATGTCAAACGAAAATAAACTATAATACATCATTGTCCTGATAAGTACGCATTAAATAATGCCTTTAAAAAGATGCATTTATTTTCGAAAAAAGGTTGTGTGTCTAAAGGACTCGAGAGACGTTTCAATTTTGTTCGTATTCAATTTTGGCTTGATTCAAATAAGATTGTTTGTCTTAGTAACTTGTTTGCGGGGTTTGTTCACGTGTTTATGATTTTGTGACAAAATTATGCTGTATTTTTATATAAACTTATATCAGAAGACTTCAGAGATAATCAGACATTGAGACTATCTCAATGAGACTTCGGACAATGATCATATTCTAAATTCTAATACCACCCTTACACTCCGCCTAATGGGACTTCATTCAAAGTCGAAAATCTTTCAGTTATAAGCAAAGACAGTACCTAATTTGGAAAATTAAACACAAAAATATTTTCTCTTATTTAAAATTGTCGTTAAGTGGTCAGCGTTTCTAAAGTATCACCAAAAGATTTTTTTCAAGAAAAACATTCTCTTTTTCCACTTGAACATATTTTACCGGCGTGGTTAATGGGTAATGAATGACCGACAATAAAAATACACTTTTAAACATACATTTTGGAATAAAGACCATGCAGACCAATCCACCATGTTGTAACTTTAAGCAGCCGAAAGCTCCAAGCAGGCTGTGTACAGTCGCCCTAAGAATGATGCTGTCAAAATGAATGAGTCTTCCTTATTTGTAAGAGATACATTAAAGATAGCACTTGAGTGAATCCGGGTTAATTTAAAAAAAGGCATATCGTCATTGTTTATGGGATAAGCTTGTAAAGAATTCGAGGTATTTTTGCGTGTGTTAAACAATATGGGCTCTCAAGGTGCTTTTGGAGATAATGGTTTGTTTTTGTTCTCAAATTGATATTTGATGCAAAAAAAGGTTTTATGTTATTGAGTCTGTCAGTAGTTTTTTTTTTTATGACTGAATGAGTGATGATTTAGAAGTGAAGAAAGTCTAGTCATACATTCTCATCTGAAGTGTCCAATGCTCGCTTATTTAATACTAGCTGTTGCCCGCGACTTCGTCCCCGTGGGTAGAAGATAAAGTTATGATTTATACCTGCCCTGTTTTTTTTCACATTTTCCATTGTATCTTCGCTCCTATTAGTCGCAGTGATGGTTTATAGCCTAAAGCCTTCCTCGATGAATGGTCTATTCAACACAAAAAGAATTTTTCAATTTGGACCAGTAGTTCCTGAGATTAGCGCGTTCAAATAAACAAACAAACTTTCCAGCTTTATATATTAGTATAGATAGAAGTATATAGATGAATATGTAACCGACTTAGTTATTGTTGACGGAGCAAAGCTGTAACCGAATCATGGCCATTCGACAGTGTTATCCCGGTAGAACGAGGATAAGATGGCTAGATGCTGTAAAAAGATATTAGGATTAGGATAGGTTTAGATTTTGGGTTATAGCGGTAGATTTAGATTATGTAAAAGACAGAGGTCAACTGCATAAACAAAGGGAGACATATGCCCAGAAGAACTGCCCTGCACACCTGCTTATATTAAACAATTGGCCACTAAAAATCTTATTCTATTGTCCTCCAAATGTTAACAAATAAATATTCCACATCTTTCACCCAGCGGGATCTAGTCTCATACGAAGCGAAGCTTGTATTATGATTACTAGACAACTGATAAACATACTTATATCTTTTTTCCTGTCTCCACACAAACATTTGTCCTGGGTAGGAATCGAACCCACGACCTCCAGTATAGCAGTCGGGGCCACTAATCGCTAGACCAACAGGCCAGTCAAGAGTTGATTTTTATCCTATTATGTCACTTTCTTTAAATATAAGATTTTATAATGTCTCATAACAGAATAGTAAATAAAGATGTTATATTTCCAAGATTTATTTAAAAGCAGTTATAACTTTATTATGATACCATTCTGACAGCCGTTAGGCAAACAGAAGAATTCGTTAAGGCGCAGTTATTGTTTTTGTTTTAATTTTCTTCTTTTACAATTAAAGAGTTTAGTGATGAGCTATTTGTCTTTTATTGGGCAAAGGCCTCGCAAAATCCTTTCGCGATTCTCTGTTCTGGGCCTCATGGAAACAGCCCGCGCGGTAAGCGTTAGATCTTAAATGTGCCCCTTTTTTAAATAACATCCAGACACAAGACAAATCTCGTGCTCATCACACAAACATTTGTCCTGGGTGGGACAAATGTATGAGTGATTAAATCACCGCATTCGTTTTCCTTACAGCTTCCTTCTTTAATCTATTTACTATTTATAGTAAACACCTACCCTTAACAGTCCGCGTGCAAGTTACCCTTCTCCATTGAATTTGCGTCACAACCGCTGTCATACACACACTATTACTGAGATCTAAATTGTAAGTACAAGAAACTTTCTTATTAATAACTTATAGGGCACAACCTCTTTGTCGTCATGTCACCCTGGTAACTCGATTTAAAAAGCGTTTGTTGAATATGATTATTAGTTATTAGTTTGTTTGTTAGTTCAATTTCTTTTCGATCTTCTCTTCGACTGAACTGGATAGCCGAGTGGTTGAGGTCACCACGCTAAACCCACTGAGAGCGACGTGTCGAGGGTTTGATACTCGCAAAGCATTTGTATGATCCACTAATGCTTGTTCTGAGTCTGGCTGTTTTTGTGATTTGTATGTTTGTAAAACCCCCCGCGACACAAAGATTAAATTCCTTGCTGCGGAAGCCGTTTTTTTTTAAAATAAAAAGAAAGCAAGCAAGCACTTTTAGCGCTAAGACCATCATCGTACCATTACATGTATGTACTTAGCAATTAACTGCTGTATCTAATTCTGAGATGAGCAATATAGACTTATCAATCCTATTCTAGAGTTTCGTCATGATATTGCTACACCATTTTGACTAACTATTTGCCAAATCTTACCCATAACCTTGTGAATGTTTCTCTAGTGTATATACTTTATCATAGACATGGACATTTCATATTGAATACAACAATAATTAATCACTCTTCAAACTTCAGTCCATTAGGCAAATGTGCAACCATAAATAATGTGTACATAAAAGTGAGCAAGAACGAAATCTAATACAGTCCTGGTTCTGTATATTGCAAATGGTGTTAAAACTATAATTATTTACTACGCGATATAAACTTTTCACTTACTTTTCAATATGTACCTACATTAATTAAATATGTAGGTACATATTTAATTAATTCCTAGGATACCTAATCAAAGTCACCACGCAAAACCTACAGCACGTGACGTGTCGTGGGTTTGATCTCCGCGTAGGACAAGGCATCACATTTGTGTGATCCAAAGTACGCTTGTGTTGAGTCTGGGTGTCTTGTGCATATGACTTGAATGCTTAAGAAACCCCACACAAAAAATAAATTAATTATTTTAGTCGAATCTTTTTAAATCTCGCCCCAATTATTGTTGAAGTATTTTTCAGGTTAGTATAATGCACGCTCGATTATCGTTGTTTTCTATTGGAAAAGAATTTCCAGAATCAGTTGAATACACGCTGAGATTTCTCTCGCCAAAATCACTTACCACCAAACTTTATCTCTTTATAATTAACCGCTTAAAAAGAAGACAGTTCTGAATTTGGCTTGCAGTTTTTAGGACTAAATTTATGACGTGATTGTTACTATGCAATAAAAGGGCTTTTAAATTTCCCAACGGATCTGCAAACACTAAATCTTCACAAGGACATCAACCATTTAGTAAATAATCATTGAAGGTTGTGCAATAAACAGATGAGTGGGAATAATAAAGTCCGATTTAACTGCAACGAGTGAATGACCGGGGAAACAAGGTGATGAACAATGTTAACTGTTAACTGCTCGGTTAATTATAACTTGGCTTTGATAACCAGGAAACTAATACTTGTTGACTACGATAATTGATAGATGAGACTTGGTAGTAGGAACAGATATATGCCTAATACCAACTGTTAAAGTAATATTATCGGACTAGCTGTTACCTACGGCTTTGCTCGCTAAATCTGAAGTGAATCTTAAATATACATTAAATCAAAATAAAACTATCCTATAAGTAAATCCAGGTTATAAACCACTAATAAGTATAAATAGGAATAATCCCATATTGACTAAATTGCATTCCAAAGAAAGAAAAACCTTTAGAAAAATGAAATAATTGCATTTTTTTATGAAAATTCGTGCGTAGATCAGTCTTGTTTTTGACTTTAGTAACAATAAGACTGTCACTTGGATTTGATCTCCGTGTTTTAAATCAAACAGATTATCAACTATTTTGATTTCATGTGTGGTGAGGGTAAAAGGGTAAGAACGGTATCCTTTTACTGATCATCCCCTGTATCTTCCTCTATCTGTCAGTCCATCCGTGAACAAGCTACATCTCTTGAACCACTGTAACCCAACTTCTAACCCAGTCGGGAAAAATATATATTTCTAAGCTATTTCTGTATCCAGGTTGTCGCCAAACTCTACCATATTTCATGAAAATTGGTTTAGCCATTTTAGGGTACGCACAAAATACTTGACTTACGTATATACTGAAAAACTTTAATCCTTAGTTGTATTAATAACCAGGATAAAAAAATTTGGTCTTTTTCCTGGACAATCGATAAAATTATTCCTTAGTCTAAGAACAAATAAAAATCTTGGTAAAACTCTCGAAAAACGTAATATTTATTTAGCATAATTTCCAAAAAAATATAAATTCATTTTCAATTTTAGCTAAGCAAATAAATTTCATACATAAAGTACGCCTTACTTATCTCAAGACTAACTTCTTCTTATGCTCACATACCCTTTCATTTATCGTGTAGGTTCAAATAATATTAATAATACTTCTATTGTTGAAATTCGTATGAATGTTTTAACAACTTTGTAAAAACATCAAGTCGCTCGTTGAAAAAGCTTTTGTTCAGTAATTTATTTAAGGACTAGCTGTTGCCCGCGACTTCGTCCGCGTGGTTAGAACATATAAGTTATGATTTATTTCTACCCTGTTTTTTCCACATTTTCCATTGTATCTTCGCTCCTATTAGTCGCAGCGTGATGGTTTATAGCCTAAAACTTTCCTCGATGAATGGCCTCTGCAACACAAAAATATTTTTTCAAATTGAACCAGTAGTCCCTGAGATAAGCGCGTTCAAACAAACATACAAACTCTTCAGCTTTATATATTAGTAGTAGTATTCACAAGTTTGTATCCAATAAGCACTTACTATGAGCAGTAAAAACAAAACTCTTGCCATTGTGGAAGCTAAGTAACGCTCTACGAAGTTTAATTCGCGGTCTTGCTCACGCAACTTCAATACTTCGGTGTTTATGACCTATAGTACAAGCCCCGATCTATAGTTTAGATAAATATGTACACATTTAAATCACGTCAGTTCATGAAAAAACTGTTTGCCGCCAATTGCGTCAACGTTTTTAATTTCAAATTCTTTTAAATGACATTCGTTTGTTTATGGAATTTCAAGTGTTTTCGGCCATTCGTGCTGTGTTCGTAATTTGAATTTGGACTGTGATAGCTTATTGAGTTGAATTTTAGAGATCACAATTTATTTGTGTGTTCGATTTTTAAATTGTAATATATCTCAATTGTTGTCTATAATTATATTCAGAGGGCAATAGGCTATTTTAATGAAAAACGTCATTGAATAGAAAACTTCATAAGACCGTGCATTTAAAATTTCATTCCTTCTCGACAAGTGACGTGACTTCGTCTTGCCAGTTCAATACATTGCTTTGGATTGTTAATAATCACAATTATTTTATTATTTTTAAAAGCATTATTATGTATTTTGTTTTTTTATTTACTGGAGCAAAGATATTCTGCCGCGGTTTTATTGACAAGCTGGCTTGTGGCTTATTGATGGTCATAACAGTTTGAAACTCTTGCGTTTGACATGAGCTCGAGAGAAAACCGACCGCCTAGTATCGTCATTTATATTTTAATTTTTGTGTTTTTTTTTTAAATCAATTTTGTATTCATGAAATTATTTCGTAGCTTTAGTTTCACAAACATTAGAGTCACGTACAAGTCCAGTGCTGGACATTATTTTTATTATTAAACAATCAAATCTTTTTAATTTTGCTGTAATATGACACTCTTCACATGTTTCTGTTTTCTACGTTGC
The DNA here is from genome assembly GCF_003590095.1 of Trichoplusia ni. Taxonomy (NCBI): domain Eukaryota; kingdom Metazoa; phylum Arthropoda; class Insecta; order Lepidoptera; family Noctuidae; genus Trichoplusia; species Trichoplusia ni. Next base: position 8,439,484 of record NC_039495.1, on the reverse strand, counting down.
ACATTTCTAGACGACGGAGCTTCAACCCAGAGTTCAGTAACTAGTCTAAAAACGTCCATCAAGGAGTCTTAAATGACTCCAACCTCCTTAAACCCTGTGTTTGTGCCAGGTCAGTGTTAAGAGACATTGTAGCCTATTTAAACATCAAATGCCCGAATTTTCCCTATCCCAGTGCGCCAAATACGTGACGCGGGTAATGTTTTAAGCGGAATAATATATTGTTGACGTTAATATAGTTATACTAATGTAGGGACAGTGTGTTTGTGAATATGTAAGAAAGAGTAGACGAAAATACACTGCTTCCAAGCCTGTAAAAACTACTTTGAACGTACTTGGTTCCTTTTTTGAACTGAGTTTCATTAGGTAAGCGTTGAGGCAAAGAAATATGAAGGTATAATTTTCTGGAGGCGTCTTAATAACTCTTAATGGAATAAAGTTCATTCTCTGAACTGCTTACTACTTACTTGTCCTGATGAATACTTAGTCCTGCTTTGAATTGTTTAATCTAGTATAGTAGGTACTAAGTATAACATTTACCAAACCCTACACTTAAAAATAAATGAAAAAAAAACATCTGTCTAAATGCCAAAATTATCTTCGTTACCAGACAAAGTCACGGGGAATAGCTGTGCGCAATAAATATCCATGTTCCCTCACAACTACATCTCAGTGCGGTCATAAACTAGCTAATTTATTAACGGTTACGCACTAACTTGAGATTCCTTGGAGATAATTAGGTGGAAACTGAACTTGAAGAAAAAGTCAGTTTTAGAAATAAGTAGGTTAATCTTGATCCTTAAAATAACTAGAAACTATTTTCATATTGGACTAGCTGTTGCCCGCGACTTCGTCCGCGTGGTTAGAAGATATAAGTTAGGAATTTTTGAACGGAAGCCCTCGAAGATTAATAATTTTCCCTGTTCTTTTTCACATTTTCCATTATATCTTCGCTCCTGTTAATCACAGCGTGATGGTTTATAGCCTAAAACCTTCCTCGATGAATGTTCTATTCAAAACATAAAGAATTTTTCAATTTGAACCAGTAGTTCCTGAGATTAGCGCGTTCAAACAAACTCTTCAGCTTTATATATTAGTATAGAAGTATAGATTTAGCATTCAATCTAAGAAAAGCTTATAGATCTGAAGGAGGATGTTCTCAAGTTCATACTCGAATACACTCACTTTTCTTGTTTATTTATTTTTCCTTGGTTTTTTGCATCTCAATTAAGATCCTCTTCCCGATAAGCTAGTAGGCTGAAATTTACAGTGTAGCTGCAAACCGGATAACAATGCAATTTACATCTACAAAAATGGGTGGACCGGCTTTGATAAAATTTCGAATGGAGTGACTTCTTAATCTACATGGAATTCTTATTTCTTGGACTATTAAAAACGTGGGGTTATAGATCTTTGAAATCTATTCAGTGGCTTCTTTCTTCCACAACTGAAGTAATAATACTTTTTAGGGGCGGTAGTAGACTCTTTGATATTTTTTTATTACGTCTTATCTACTTAAGCAATTTTGTCTTACCGTCGCGGGGAGTTTCACAAACATTCAAGTCACCTGCAAGAAGACACTCAGACTCGAGACAAGCGTTCGTGGTTCAGACAAAAGTTTGACCTACCCAGGGATCGGGCCCACGACACGTCGACCTCAGTGGGTTTGTTGATGACCTCAAATACTCGGCTATCCGTGGATTCGAAGTCTTTATTAGGAAAATAATAATATTTCAAGGAAAGTGTACTTATTATTGTAAACTAAAAACTTAATGGTGTCTTCTTTAACCGTGAAAGAGCGACAGCCAGAGCTACTTAAATTTTCACATTATTGGTATGGATATGAACTTGAGTCGAATAAAATAATAACACATACTTACTTTGATATAATATCTGAGTGAATTGGAGTATAATGACGCGTCGCTGTCTGGCAATTTACACGATACAAATGTAACCATACAAATATTAACTTGTATAATTTATAATTTCTGTTGTATGGAACCTCGAAAGAATATTTATTTCAACGTGCAGTTTAGGGCATTGCTTCAAATAGTGGGTGATAAAGCCATGTTGTGATTTGTTTTTTTCTTTTTGTAAGTAGTTAAACAAAAGACCGGTCAAGTACAAGTCAGTCATACTTGCAATAATTGAAACTGGTATTGGTAATTGAGGTTCTAAATATATTGAAATGGATCTCCCATCAAATTTATGACCGCACCAAGCGTTTGCTCTCTCGAATTTTATTTTTTTCATGTAGCAACAACATACTTATTTCATCTATATAGTAGTTGTAGCCTCATTACATGAAATACAGTTTGCAATATGTTCCAGTTTTAGCAATATGGTACAAAACCCTAAAAACGACGCAACCAAAAAAATTTTTTTTTTCAAATTGGACAGTAGTTTGATTGAGAACCACTGTCTTAGAGCAAAGAAAAATATTTATAAAAATATATTTGTATCCACAGAACAAATGACTCTCCAAACGATTGATAATATGAACAAATCGGCTTTTATGTTTACATTTCTATGAATAACGAAAGGTTACTATTTATCAAATGTCTATTAATGTCATAAAATGAAAAACTAGTTTTTATTATGGAGGTAAGTAGGTTACAATTTACCGATCTACATTATTTTCCTAGAAATATTGGTATAGTTAGCAACAAACGTTGATGAATAAGTCCAAAATCTGTCACAAAATGTTCCGTGTCAATTTTTATTTAAGAGACATGAAAAAAAATACTGATTGATTTGTTTTGTCAAATAACCAATAATTAGACCGAAAAATTAGCAGACCAGGTTTAGATAATTAAGCTGCTTTTTCAGCTCATTTATTATAATAGATGAGTTCAAGTGATTTGGTAAAATAATAATCTGCCGCGAATAATGCATTGTAAACCTCCTTTCAAAAAAATTAAGATGGAGATCCCGCTCGAGGCAAGGGCTCTGCTCATAATTATTCATATTTTTATTAGATTAGTAAGATTAAAAAAAAATGTGACACGCCAATAAAGAAGTTTCACTTCAAAAATGTTGGCCGTTTTTGGTGACCGTACAACATTCTTAGTTTCCACGAATTTTCGATATGGCCTTGTCATTATTTTTGTTTCTGCTTTTTCTGTACCCGTGTCATGTTTAGATTTATCGCTTTGACAATCCTATTTCAGTTGCGAATCCAGGATTAGCGAGAGCTTACATTTGCAGTTTTAAATTTAAACTATTTGTAAACAAGCCGTACTTAATACTTTAAATATGTATGATGGACGGAAAGCACGTCATTGGTGTCAATGAATTTGGAATTTAACCGGTAATGTTTTTGGGCTAAATATGTGATGTCAATTGCAATGTTTAATATATTGTGCTGGTTTTTCATTGGGCTTCGCGAGACATGTTGAATGTGTCCAATTATAGAAATTGACACAACGTCTAGTGAAATATATTGATGAGTCCACATCAGTTGTCTCCTGGACTACACGAAAAAAGGTAACTTACCCAGTAAATAGTTTAAAATAAACAATGGTTTCTTCACATGCCTTAATCGGTGTATCCAATCAAGTGTAAGATCCAATCGGAGTCCTGAACCATAAGATTTCGTTTTCGATCTCAGTAATGACACGTGAGTATTTATTGTACTATTTAAGTTTCAATTCGCCTTACCGAAGTTACTATAACAAAATAAAGAGTAATAACACATTGTTTGAAATCAATGAAATCTATATCTATACTAATATATAAAGCTGAAGAGTTTGTTTGTTTGTTTGAACGCGCTAATCTCAGGGACTACTGGCTCAATTATTTTTGTGTTGAATAGACCATTCATCGAGGAAGGCTTTAGGCTATAAATCATCACGCTGCGACTAATAGGAGCGAAGATACAATGGAAAATGTGAAAAAAACAGGGTAGGTATAAATCATAACTTATATTATTATCTTCTACCCACGGGGACGAAGTCGCGGGCAACAGCTAGTATCTTATAAATTTAAAATATGTAATTATTCACTAAACAAATGACCCATATCACAAGACCATTTAAACATTATTTTTATATTATTAGTTACATATTACATGTGTTTTAAAAGGGGCAAGGCTAACCTAAATATACATTCAAAATCCATGTTGGTACTCATTTTAATACTTCAAAGAGTTGTGACCTAATTTTAATATAGATCGATCGGATACTAATGGAACATTATGTGGAGTATTTGAGCAATAACAATTTGTACTTCATTATTCATTTACAATTTTACAGAGTTAAATATTAACAATTTAAAAAACAAAAAATAATTAAATCAAAGCATCAAAAAATTCATCGGCATCGCTGCCGGCTGGGAGTGTGCCCAAAAGGCTGGCAGCTTTGCTCGTTGAATGGCAATGCTAATCCTCTGAACGAGGTAAAAGCCAGCCTTTGGGTCAACGAGACGCTTTGCTAGGACTTTAAAAAGCGTTTTGCACTCGGCCCCCGCTGCCCAAAAGTTTAAACTTAATTTAATTTGTACTTGTATAAATTATTGTTTTAGAGACGACTCCTATACCTACTAAGGCATTTAATCGCTGTATCCTGGGAGTTCACATTCAAGTCACATGTACAAAGATACCTTAAGTTAGGACAAACATGTTTGGATCGCACTAGGTAGCCCTGCCTTACGCGGGGGAAGAAAACTTGGTGCATAGTTGGTTTGATGTGGTTACCCACACCACTCGCCGCGTCCTCAACAGAGAAAATTTAAAAAGTTATTTGATTTTAAGTATAGTTTTACTTGAGATCAAAAATATAAAAGTAGTTTTTTTATTCGGAGGGGTCTAAAAATGTAGCACAGCAAAGTGCTAAAGAACCTGAAAAGGTACTAATTCCATAGTCCATTCTTTTCCAGATTAGAACACTTCAGACCCTTTCTCTCTAAGCCAGAGTCGATGGGCCGATTACCTATGCTCGACGCGATGCCAGCTGAGTCCATAGTCCACACTCACTGTGTATAATGACTAACAAAATGTTTAACTAAAGAGAGCCGCTTAATTATCCGTGTTTTAGAGTTTGTTTGGTATCGGGCGCATGGCCGGCCATTAAGCCAAGATTGAACCTATTAAACTGCGCTTCAAATGTCAAGGGCGTACTACAGGTGGGTACAGTCAGCTACAAAATCGTTTATACAATAAAATACACCTTCCAGGTTTAAAGACTGATGGATGATTATGAATGTAACTCATGTTTTGAGCAGTTATGTGTTCTTAGTTTAAAAAACTTTGTAGATGGGTAGGTAGAGTCAGCAACAGAAGTCGATTAACACAATACTATTTAGTAAATGCCAGTATTTGTCAGCGATATTATTAAATTTCGGAGTTTACTGTTTGGTATGCCTTAACTATGCTAGGAGTCATCGTATCTTGTTTTCAATTAGTTCAGCAACTTATTGAACAACATTGTGTACTTGGCTTTTGTTGCTGATTGTACTAGCAGATAAACCATCGTTAAATTCAGTTAAAACAATAAAGATTTTTCTGCCAGTTATTCAATTGTCCTCATTCTTTAGTACCTAACTTTTAAGAATTTTGAATGAATCGTTTTCATCAAACACAAACGGACAAATGGACACGTTTGATTCAGAAACTAACAATTCATGAAAATTCATCACCTTTTAAGCAGGTCCAATAACTTATAAGTCGGACTCGCCACAAAAAAAAGCCCTAAAAATTGTTCACCAATAATTTTATGACCGAAACAAAGGTTGGTTAACCTCGATGGTTCATTTTTTCATTATCCGTTTGACAACTCTTCTTCGGGTGACAAAACACCACAAGGAGACAAACGGACAACTCTGACTATTGTTTACTATAGAAATTTTAACTTTCGTCAGTGACACACAATACAAAATGAAAAAGGTTTTATTGACATAAAAGCACAGCATAAATGTAGCCCTGACGCCTGTACTAGGGTTAAAGCCTGTGTTACAGGAGCCAGTTTCTTCAGGAACTATTGTGGGATCAGAACTTTATCTCAAAAACTAGCTGTTGCCCGCGACTACGTCCACGTGATCGATTGTATCTTCGCTCCTATTAGTCGCAGCGTGATGTTATATAGCCTTCCTTGATAAACGGTCTATTCAACACAAAAATATTTTTTCAATTCCAACCAGTAGTTCCTGAGATAAGCGCGTTCAAACAAACAAACAAACTCTTCAGCTTTATATATTAGTATAGAGCATAGATGAAACCTGGATTGTTTTAAAATTAGTGGATTTATTTACATACGATTGATCATTACAATTCATATTTTACAACTGACAGTTCACGTCATCTGTCTTGTCAATAACTCTTATTCAGTAACTCAAATATAATCGATTATTATTTACTAATGTCAACTTACTAAATCAATATTATACAATTAATAATTATATACATTCTGCACAATATTTATATCAATGCCTACATCTTGGGTAATTAACCTTACACTATACACAACAGTATTCGCATACGTCACTGTATGTAATAAGTAAAATCAAGTGTAGTAATAAGAGTTATACACACACCATTGGACACACCATTGGACGACCTCCGTAGTCGAGTGGCGTACGCACCGGTTTCAAGGTGTCGCTAGCTCTGAGGTCCCGGGTTCGATCCCCGGTCGGGTAAATGTAAAAATTCACATTTCTACATTGTCTCGGGTCTGGGTGTTTGTGGTACCTTCGTTGTATCTAAATTCCATAACACAAGTACTTTAGTAACTTACTTTGGGTTCAGAACAATGTATGTGATGTTGTCCGCATTTATTATTATTACCATAACTATACACGAAACCACTTCATCAAAAGTCGAATATTCAACAATACTCTTTTCCCTACCGTACGCAAAGCTCAAAAATATAATAATTATAGGTCTTGAAGCATTTGTTTGTAAACACCGTATATCTTAAGAGCACGCATTAAACTCCATTCAAGCGGCTGCCATTCAACAGGAAATTACGACTAAATTAACCTAGATTTAGAAATATAGGATCAATTTTAGTAAATTGCGTCTCTACTAGAATTGTACCTGTTCGTTTGAATTGTGTTTTTTCTTTATATGTATTTATTTGAATACGACCATTTTGGTACTGCGAACTCATGACTTATGTCTTACTTTTTAGTTACTTCAGTGCTCAAAAACTGTCTTTAAAAATTCCAAAATGACATTAATGACCGAATTATTAAATTTACCAACAAATTAGACTTAGATAACAGGGAATTTTGACCCTGACGGAGATTGAAACCGCAGCACATTGGCTTCTGACAGTTAAAGCATGGCTGCAGGCTACTAACAAGACTGGTTAACATTTTGACATATACAGGTGTAACTATTTACAACTAAAAGAAAAAAATGATTGTAAAAATTAAATCCTTAGTGAAACGCACACTAAAATTTTGGTGTCGCTAACCAAAATCTATACTTCACATTCTTACGAATCCATTTGCAAATTTATTTAAATCTGGAATATTGGTAGAATTGCACACGAAGACATAACGGTAACAGAAAATGGAACGATTTATTCGGTTAGCGGTAATCCGCCCAACGCACGGCGACGCTCTATTTTTAAATGATGAATTTGAATTTCGAATTGATTCTTGGCGACCGTTTTTTGTGCTAAATATGCAGTGGCCAGTATATCTGAATCCAAAAAGTATTTCATTGTTTTATTTAGCAGATGTTAAGTGGGCGTTGTTCTGTTATTCTGATCTATAACAGGATGTGTCAAAGAAACGTTTTACCTATGTGAATTTATTTTAATAAACCTTAACCTTATTTTCTATTCGATTACGCAAACACAAAATTATTAAGTACTTGATTCTTATAGAACACCAGTCGCCCATAGTACCCATACTGCACCCACTAGGTACCTAATAAGATATATGATTAGCTACATAATCAGCTCTAGCTGCCCTGATTTTAGATTTAAAACAAATTAAATTTATTAACCAAATATTCATTTGATTTATGAATTAAAAATACTTCAAAACAGCTTTTTGTTTACACTTCTTTGAAAACACAGAGATTAAATTGAATCAGTCAAAAAAAATAAAATTCTCCAGAATACCAAACCGAAATAATTTAAAATAAGAACGCATCCTCTGAAAGGATCAAAATGTATTTAGAGCGAAACCCGCACCCGCTCGAAACAGTTTTAACACGGACTATTCGAATTTAGAATTGTGGAGCGACGCCATGTTTTCTTGAAAATTCCTAATTTGAATTTCTGAGTTCGTATTTACCGCTAACCGTTTATTGTATTCATGCGATTTTCGGTCGACTTACATATAATATCGAGTGTTTTCTTTGAGACCTTTATAAATATTAAATTATAGGTTTGGAGGTTGGTCCTTACTTTAAATTTTAAACAACTGCATCATAGTGTTAAAATTCATTTTGTTACTGTTGTGCAGCTCATGTTTTTTGTAACATTCCAGTTACTAACCTATTTATCATTAATGTTCAAAGCTACAAAACGAAAGAAGTATTATCAATTAAGTAAAGTAAAAGTATTTTTCAGTATTTGTATTGTAACAGTACAAAACTCCAATGATGACTCTCATGCAAGTAGAATGATCTTTATACACCAACAATTAAGACTGTCGAAATGGAACGTGATTAAAATGTCAAATATTAAACTAAATCAATCGTCAATGACCTCCACCAACATCTACAAAATTGAATTATCTCGACATAAATCCACGTGTTTTACAAATAAGAGTCATCCGCCCACTCTTTACCCCAAGTTCTCAATACAAAATATCCGAGCGTTACAATTTCCACAACCGTACTCTTTTAACCAATCCTTAAGTAACTGGCAACACCATTAAGGGTCCTACCACAACATCTACGAGACACCGCTCTACGCCGTATATCGCACCATCTCGCTTCCACGATTACAACAATTTGACTTTCAGACGTGGTAATAGGATCCCTGAACATAACCTCTTTGGAGTAGGCGTCGTAGGTTACTGGCTGTCACGTTGAGTTAAAAGAAACAGGAAATAATACGAATCAATGTAATAATGAGTAATTGGATAATATCGTTCCATTTGTTTACGATATAATGAAATATTTATATTAGGAATTGATGTGAACCATTGGCGGAAGTAGGCGGAAGGTTGAACTTGTTATGTTGACATTTGAGGGTTGCTTTGGCGCGAAATAACAACATACTGAGTTTCAACGCGTGTAAGTTTCAATGGTGAAGTTTGTTTTCATTGTATTTCTTAACACTGGGTTGTATGAAATACTGATGAAAATGAACAACACACTGTTTTTTAATACTGTTTAATGTAACATTGGATAAAATTCAAGGATGTATTGTCATATGGTTTTCAGTATCTGGCTATATATTCGAAAGTTTCCAAGGTTCTACTAAAAACATTGTAACACCTATTTCGTGTCAGTGAAATTGACGAAAATTTGAAGCATTTAATTATTGTGACGAAAATTCGGACAAGATTTTTTATCTATTTATTTACGAAGTATATCCGTAGTGTATGTCAATTCGAAAATCCTTCTTAAATCTGCTTTGTCATACGAGAAATTCAGACACAAGTAATTAAAACACAAAAAAAATATTGATCACGATTTCAAAAAAAAAATTTACTGCGAGCACTAACGGTTACGCGGTTGTTAGCTTCCAAAAACCCAAACAATCTCGATACGGTGGTGACAAGACATTGCTCTACTAAAAAATCAACGGCCATATGACCTAAAAACAACTGAAAAACAAGTCAAAGATTAATCTGATATTTTCAACAATCATGTTCAAAAAACATCAATATTGTAAACATTTATTTTTAAGAAGCTTTTCATGTGCTTATTTTGGAGAATATTATTAGCTGTGAAAAGGTCAATTACTTTTAACTTGGCTATCTCCTTAGATGCTTTCTGCTTTTCATTCTGCTCCTTTTACAAGAGATGTGCTATGTTAGTTAGAATGGTAACATGACTGAATTTCAGCCATCTTTATCACGGGATTACGATAGTTGATTATTGTCTCTAAGGCTACAGTTTAATGCAATAAATTATTAAAGACAATTGAAAAATTGAATGCAAAAAATATAGTTCAATTTTCATAAAACTTTTAATGTGAATGAAACTGCTAACATTACCTTGTTTATATAGTGGATATTCGGAGTATATTTGCATGACTGATCGATGTAAACATTTACCGAATAAGTCTGGATTAGGTTACGCCAAAATCAACAATCAAACAAGAATATTGAAGTTTCTAATACTCTGCTACTGTTTTGATTGTAAATATTTGTGTACCCGCCATTGCCGCGTTGATGTGGCACATTTACCAAGGGTTAAGCTAAAATTAAATAGTATATTTACGGATGTTATTATTTTATAATGTACCCAAATAGCAAAGAACCCCTTTGTCCGTCGGTTTAACAGATATTTAAAATCAGAAAAGGTATCATAACTATGACAGTTTAATAACCTGGAACCCTTTTTTAGCTAGATAAGCTTTATGATCATACAATGCTTATTTGTATATTATGTTATTCGCACTGAAATGCTAATGGTGAGGGGTTGTGATTGGCTACCTGTCAATCATAAAAATGGAGATCGAACCCCTGAGTGTGCTGGCAGCGAGCCACACTGTTCGCTATTATCTAAAATTCGATACAGGTAATACTGATAACACTGAAAACCAACTCAAAATAAATAATAGAAATAAACCCAGTTACTTGAATCAAATTACCTGAAACATTACGTATTCACCAGAATATTGAATGCCGTGACAACAAGAATCCAGAATTAATAATAGGTCAGGTTACACGAGTGGATTGTTAATCGGAGATCAGCTTCGTAAACAAGTTGTTTCGTTATCCCCTAATGTTTCCTTACAAATAGGAACGTGTCTCGCAAGTGGGTCTTTGAACGGATTGTTTCTTGACAAACATTTGGGATTGTCGTGATTATCGGTTGAGCTCGACTTATTTTGGCTTTCGCGTGTACTGGGCCTACGTTCTTTTTGATTTGCTACGTGATGCTAAAGAAATATGCAGTGATAAAAAAAGTTCATTGGAAAGTGTTGCAATTATTACATTAAGATGTTTTTTTCTTTTATTATGCTCATGAATATATTTTTGAAATCAGGTTAAGAAAAGCGATATACACGGTGATTTTTTAGTCGTCTTACAAAAGCAGCCCAGTTCATGTATCCGACGTAAAATACCCCTAGGCGCGATTATTTTTTTTTTAACATCAACTAAGATAGTAATTACAAAGAAAAATTAAACAAGAGAAATCTGAAATATACTCTTAAAAATGATAAAAACGCTGCCGCCCGCGCCTCTCACCATTGTTACAAGGCTCGGACCGCGCTCGCAACAGAGCTGTGTTTCTAATAAGCTACGAATTGCATCATAATATTGAATAAAAATTGCATTTTAAATTTATTCAAATCTCATAAATACCTATTTTTTTATCATGAACGTGTTCTAGCCATGGGATACATGAACTGGGCTGCTTTTGTAAGACGACTAAAAAATCACGGTGTATATAGACTTTTGCTCTGCAATGGGATACGCTTTCAGCTAATGTGTGAAATATTTAGGACTTGATTTCAGTAACTCCACTGCCAAAGCAATATTTCTATGCGTTTATGTCGTACCATCCAATAGTGAACACTGTCAAAGTTTTGATATCTTCTACGGGCAGTCCTCTTCCAGCACTAAAGTGATGTGCAATAAAGTATTTTCTATCTACTTATCTATGTAAATTCACTCACAATTCTTACAATTATGTCAAATAATTCATCCACCAAACAAAAACAATAATTTGTGAATAACTAAGAATCACGATCACTTTTAATATGTAAAGTAATGTAAACTGAACACACTAAAAACATTTTAATGAGTAATAAACACAACGATCCATTTTTCACTGTTTTAAGCATTCAAAAACAACCTGTCAATCCGCCATCCTGTTAAGCAGTTTTACTTTACATTACAAAACTAAAATAAATATTAGATAATAGTATCAAAAAAGGTTTGTAGAAAAAATAGCATGCGAAACGGTTTTCCACGTGTAAATATTGAGGACGAAACAATTTTGTTCAAAATAAATATTATTTCTATGATCGGCGACCTGCTGTGATGATGACGGCGAGCCTTGAGACTTTCCACGTGGAGAAAGACACGAGATTTTACTCGTGTGTGATATTATAATGAAATGCACTTATTGATAGATTATAATTTATAAACTGAGTAATTTATGTCCCCCTCATTAAGCAAATTAGGTAATCCCTGTGGCGCAGGGGGTTGCACAATCACTCAATTCATGTTGAACAAAATGCGGTTAAAACTTTTTTTAACCGCATTTTGTTCAACGAACCCAGACTCAGGACAAGCAATCATGAATCACACAAATGATTGTTCTACGCGAGCATCAAACCCGGGAATGGCCCTGCAGTGAGACGTGGTTAAAAGGAAATCATCGTTTAAGCGAGAGGTCAATTTTCTTACTCCTTAGACTTGTAAATATTATGAAATAATCTAAAGAGAAACGAATAATGTAATTTACTACGGGCTAAACATATAACCTTTATTCATAAATACTAGCTTTATAAATAAGTGACTTATTTACAATATACATTAAACTACAATAAAATTTAATAAGCTACAGCATTACTATCATCTGAATCTATATAATTATTGTTATTGGAATCTTTATACTTGTAACTACTATGGTCTTCTCCATCATTGAATATTGGTTGGCTCCCATCTGGATCCTCATAATCCAATGGTTCTTGATCAGACTTACTATAACTTTCTTCATCATATTCTGGAGCATCACCATTAAAACGCTCTCGTAAATTCTCATAAGAATAAACATCGTCATTTGGAATCTCCTCTCCTGCTGATGGTCCTACTTGACTGCCTATTTCTTCACCATTGTAATCATCATCACTTTCTTCACCTTTTTGAATATACTGTTCATTAGTTTGTTCAATATTGCCACTGTATTGGATATATTTTTGATCACTTTCGTCATCAGAGTCGTCAATAGTGTTTATTTCACCATCATCCTGTTCAACCACTGATCCATATCCTTGACCTTCGCTGTCATGATTAACGATTTCTTCATCATAACCATCTCCATTCTCTATAGATTCACTTTGAGCATATTGGTATACATTGGAACTAGATTGCATTTGTTCAACATTCATCTGTATATCGGATTCAACTTCAGCTGAGCTTTCGTTTTCCACCGTATTCGTTACAGGTGTATCATCACTTAGGTCTTCAGCACTATTATTGACATCTTCTTGCGTTTGATAAACTTCATCATTACTAACAGAACCACTAATATCTGGTGGGTTCAAATCTCCATCATTCACTGTTTGCACTGTCACTACTGCGTCATATGGTACACCTTGATTACCCATAAATACAAGAACAACGTATTTGTAACCAGGACCACCGTCGACGATATTCGCTTTTAAATCAGTTCCAAAATCGATTCCACTTACTCTGATGTGTCCTATTGTGTTTCCATTACCGATCGCAGGGTATCTTAAAGCTACTGAACCTCCTGGGATGTTCAGCCTGATCTGTTCTGTGTTGGTTTTCTCCAGCTCTTCATTGCCAACGTCAAGTAGGAATACAAATGGATACTTGTGGAATGGATTCGCGACCACCAATACTGACAGATGAAGAATAATTAGTGCTAGTATCATCTCGACTGTTTGTTTTGTAATGTTAGTTCATGCTACGATAATCAGATTCTTATATAACTCGTGTTTCACGGTTGAGGCGTCTTGGTTTTTGTATGGCCCTGATTAGAGCGTGACGCGTCCAATGTCAAATGTATCTTCGATTGAATTCAGGGAAATTATCTGATTATTTGTTCTCTATAGCACTGTTGTAAACTACAGCCAGGAAACGTAGGAAACTGTCTCAACCAGAACTAGTTTTTGTCTTTATTAAATAGACAGGATAATTCTTTGAAGTTTTCTGGAATCGTGACTGACTTTAGAAAAGTGGTGAAACTAGTCATAGTTTCACCACTACCTCTACTAACCTCACATCTGTCAAGATGTGAGGTTATTCATCCTATAAGTACGATGATTATTAATAATCCCCTTCATAAAAAGCTCCGGTGATCGAGGATACCTTTATCGATTTATTTCCAATCTATATTAATGTTTAAGGGTTTTTTATCCACATGGATATGTCAACCTCATTGTACCTTATACAAAGTTCGCTTACACAAGGTTCACAATTTATAAGGGAATTACTGATTACATCCATTAATTTGACAAGTAAATACCAGACCACGAAAAATCTATTAAATTTTTATTGTTATCTCTTTCCAATTTAGTTCAAAAAATTTAGATCTCTCCAATGGAATCAGTCCACCTAACAAATAATAACAAAATATCCACTTACCATTTAAAGCTAAAATAAGATCTCTCGACGCGTTCCTGACGCAAATATACTTCCATATTTACGAATTATTATGACTATGGGTATTTATAAAAATGCAGAAATAAAACACATATTAATCACAGCTTTGTTTCTTTCAATATCATTATAAATAAAAAATACATACCAACAACATTCGTGTCACACACAAAGTAATTTATCACAATGCTAATTTTGCGGACAATTTTGAATAACATTCGGTTATAGGTAGGTTACATTTTAATTACATTATTTGATTACACTTGAGAAGAAATTTACATCATAATCATATTAAAAGTACAATTATTAAGTACCATTAGGGTTGCAGTAAGCTTAATGCGTTTATGCGTACCTTCGTTTTAAAATCAATCTTTTTCTAGCTCCTTCCAAAGAGCATGGCATGTTGTGTGAGTTTATTCCTAGATCAATAGTTTTCTCATTGGTATCGACAACTTTACAATCAATATATATTATGTATGTTTATCAATTTTGAATGTAAAACAAAAATCTATATAGAAGTTACGATTGAATATGAATACTTTTTCGTTAGCATTGGGCTCAGATATATGAAATATTATTCAGGTTCTTTAGCCGTTAATGATTAAAGATTATTTTTTACAATTTGTTTTGAGGAACGGGTACAATTTACTCATCAAATCTCTCACAGTAAGTCAGGGTTAAGCAGTTGTTATACATTTAAGTGCTTACAAACCGTTCCTTACGAATTAATATTAGTCGTGCTCAAATTGACACGAATAAGTTGTCAATTAAATGTTTCTTAATATCTATGGTTACATTTCGATCACTTAATCAAAGATAAAAGGCTAATTAAGCTATTGGTATTACGGACACGTTTAGACCTAAGTACAAATATGACCAGAGCCCCGATTCTGCTATTTACAATGAACGATGAATAAATGACAATTGGATTAAATTTGAAATTATTCACATTCTCTTAAGCATTTTGTCAACACAATAATTGGGAATTCATTGTATTGACCTTGAGAGGACCGTCCCGTACCGAAATTCCAAATATTGTTTAGGAAAAATGCTTAAGAGGTTACGGAAAGTGTCATTTTAAGCCAATTTCATTTATTCATCGGCCGTTGTAAATAGCAGAATTGAGGCCCAGGACACCTACCACCATATTTTGAAGTGAAACTGTTGCAGATGTGGAAGCGAGAAAGAGCATTAAACATTGTAGAGCGCCATCTCTTTCCCACAACTGTAAAAAATCGGTGGTTTGTTTTAGCACAACACACATTGTCGCACGATTGAGACATTAAACAACATTCAATTGAAATATTAGCTAAGTATTAAATTTATTAATGTACAATAATTGATATTTTAGATTAAAATACACACTACGAGATAAAGATAATATTGTCATCTAATGCGAATTCATAATCGTTTTTTTTTATTTAAATAAGCACCAATTTCTTATTATTTAATTTTCGTTACTGTAACATTCTGGATAAAGAGGTCAATTATAGTTCAAACGGATAAATAAAGTAAATTATTTTCTGTTACAAAAATATAACTTCTATGAGAAAATATACAGTTTTTGGCATCGTAATATAACTTTTAAAGTAAAAGTTTTATTAATATTTGTGGCAAGTCAAAAACTTATTCTCTTTATGTCAGGTTTAACTGTAAAACTTAATATGTTTTGTATGTTTCCTATGCCCTAAAGATATAAGAAAGGAAAGGAGTTCTTAATACTGTTTTAATAAAATTTTCAATTATAACAGAAACTGCAGCGCGTTTAGCCAAATGACAGTACATGACAGAGTATGGCTATGACAGGACGAATGACGAATGACGAAATGTCATTTCCATACACTTGAGCGCTTTGTAATAATTTAGAAGAGTCAGTTGGCTGACAAAGAGATACAATTAATTATTAAATGATGCAAAGGTTTACATCTCAATCATGAGCTGACGCGGCGTCAGTTCCTGATTAAGGACTCCGGTAGGGACCGAAATTAGTCGGGTTATCCCGATAAATAAGCGTGAGTAAACCGTTGCATCATTTAATAATGAATCATTATCTCGTTACTATAAAAAAATATATAGGTAATTAGGTTTGTCCTCAAATGCACACTTCTATTTTTTAGAGGGCTCCACGAAAAGAATACTGGCTAAGATCTCGGAGTTGGCCTCATGGTGAGTATCAGCTGTCGAGGACATAAGGAACCTACCTTCCGTAGCATCAGGATGCTAGACCTAATGAAACTGGACTGATTTGTGTTCAATGCTTCACTAGACTTAAGACTTAGAACGCCGATCGAAATAGGATATTTGATATTTGAAAAAAGAAATCTCAAGTCCGTCAGACAGCTTTTCAAAAAAATATTAGAAAACGTGCTTTTTCTTTTATCTTGTAAACAAAAATAGAAGGGGTACAGTGACGTCATTTACCAGTACGCTTTACCAGTATTTACAAGTCATGTTTTAGCTCCCACTGCCAATCTTAAGTGATTTTAATCTTCCTAGGAGTAGTGTAATTGGTTTTTACCGTTCTATTCTATTCAATAAATAAATAAATTACTTTTTATGATGTAATAAAATGAGAAAAACGTATGCAATATTTTTTGGAAATCTGTTTAACGGTCTTAATTGGTCGTGTAAAGGGTAACAATCACTTCTAACCAGAGGCAGAAAGTTGTGACAGAAAATCGAAAACTGGGCCCTGTTTGATTGACTGATTGCCACGCCATCGAGTTATGCAAGGAAAGAGAACACACCTGTTTTTAAAATCATGCTGCGTACTATAAATATTATATCAAGCGTAATTGCTTGGTGTCTTGTGACAAAAGAAGCTGTGGCCCAAATCTGTCAGGACATTATCAACAATTCATTTAGAATTCTGCAGCAGTCTATGGCTAATGGCTATTCTCCACTACACCATGATACAAAATCTATTTTTATTTCTAACCTCAACATGTAAATTCGACACCTGCTGCCTCAAAAGAGCAGATGCGTCAACGGTTTACTTTGACTGATTCGTTCAACGTAAATCCACTAACGTACGATGTAAATCATCAGGTAATGTTTACAAGCGATGCTATAAATATACTTTAACTAATAGAAAAGATACGAAGAGATTCGGATTCGGAATACATATAAAATTCATTGTTCTCTGAAAGCGGTAAATAAAACATTTTAATCGAGAAAATGCTTTTTTCTGACAAACGTCAGACAGATAATAAGACATCTTTAAGATCCTTACTGCCCGTTGGATATAGTAATCTGGCGACGCTCTTAGCTGTCTCTGTAAAGTGGAATGTAGAGACAAGGTGACATTTACAATTAACAAAACCCTCACTAGGTAAAGAATTACGAATAAGCCCATTAGACATCAAAACAAAACGGCGATGAATATCAATCACTACAAAGAAAAAAATCGGTAAATCAATAAATACACCAAAGAAGGTTTTAGTAGAGAGATCAACGAATCAAGAATACATACCATTCTAAAGTAATTAATTATGACTTCAAATATATTTTTGAGGTGAAAATGACTTATGATTAAGTTTAGAAATTAGGTTAGCTATTATCGGTACCGGATTACCGTATTGCGGTACGAGATCAGGGACCGGCCGGATACTCATTGAAAGGGTTTTTGAAGGGGTTTTTTTAAGCGCTTCAAGAAAAAACCCTATGACATATGTTACACCTTCGAACGGATTACTGTAACCCTGTTCTGAACAGGTTACCCTTTACTACCCTGTAACGCTGTAACAGGGTAACCCACTCCAACCTAAGACAATGCAATATGCACTCTTTATCAGAGACATTAGTTTGAAAATAGTATAACCACGAGCGCACGTGACATCTTACCGCCCAGCGGCGCCATTGTTGCATTTACGGAGCGACTTGTAAACATGGAATAAAAATCATTGTGGATATGATCTTACAGTTTAATTTTGCTTGTCGCACTTTTCAAACGTTGTGATATATATTTTTCGTGTCTATACTTGTAGACCAGGGTCGATAATTTTTAAAACCAAAAAAAAAAATAGTAGGATGAAACCCATTAGAAAAGGAGGGGAATATTATAAAAATGAAAGGAAAAATAATTTACGGGTGATCTGAGCTCGGGAAGGGGGTGGGAGTGACGTTTGAAGAGTAAAAAACGGTTTTTATCGATTTCCGGCAAAACTAAAATTCGTATCGAAAAAAGTCAAATGGCAAAGTTCTAAAAGAAAAAGATCTAAAACTTTTGTGTTTACATTTTTTTCACATAACTTCAAAATTTATGTGAAAAATCTAAAAAACCAAGATTGTGGTTTTTTATTTTTATCTTTTACAAAAATTTATTTTTGTAACGAAATATGGTGAAAACTTACTTTTTTGTGTCCCAAATACGCTGTAATTTATTTGATTAAAAATATTTATTTTTTCACTTTATTTTGAATTAATATAAAAAAACACTCTAATTTTCAATCGAAAATTCACCCGTCAAATCTTCTCAGAAAATGCAAAAAATGAAAAAAAACTTGTATTCGATTTTTTTTAAAATTATTATAAATAATTTCATCTAAAAAATTTGATCTCATTTTGTGTTCAATAGACCAATAATCGAGGAAGGTTTTAGGCTAGGTATATAAAATTACGCTGCAACTAATAGGAGCGAAGATTTAATGGAAAATGTGGCAAATACGGGGAAAAATATTAATCTTCGAGGGCTTTCGTTCAAAAATTCCTAACTTATATCTTCTAACCACGCGGACGAAGTCGCGGGCAACAGCTAGTTACCTATATGACGTTTCGCGCGTAGGTAGTTTGTCCGAGAGGCGCGAGTCGCGGCGCGACGCGTCGGCGATAGAAGAAAATCAGCTGTAGTCTTAGTAAAGCAATGAGGGGCCGCTAGGGTGCAAGTATGCAGCTCAAGTTTAGTGGGTAATTCAGGGTAACACGAATAAAAGCCTTTCGTGAAGGTAACCACTTCAAGGGGTTAAGTTATTGAAGGGGTTAACCCCTTCACGTGGTTACCATAATGAAGGTGTTAACCATTTCGCTGGGTTTCGAGGATGTAATTCGAACAAAAGGTAACACTGCGATATGAGTTACCCCGTGTACGGGTTACCTTGTCAAACGGCTTAACTCTAAAGTGGGGTTGTCCGGTCCCTGTACGAGATAATTCAATTAATATTACCCTTTGCTAAAAAATATACAAGTGAGATCACGGGCCAAAAACCACCTTTATAACTAAGATTGATATTGTTGGAGGGAGACAACGTAATACACAGCGTAGAGCGATGTCTCGCTTTAATAAGCATTCTTACTTTAAAAGCTGGTAGTAGATCCTAAGGACGAAGCTACTCATTACATTGACTCTACTTGAGCATAGGATTTCAAACCTCTCATATTATGTCTAATCCGATATATTTGAAGCAAAATACCGAGCTAGAAAATTGGAGTAAATAATCTAGATTAATATAATATTATTTCGTTAGTTAGTTATTTGTAATTAATTACACAATTTTAATATATGTGGATCGCTGCCAAACGACGATTGGAAATTTACTGAACTTGCTTGAATATAATATATATGGAACAGTTTATAGAATAATAAATAGCTAGTATAATTAAGTTAACTATTTTTCTCCTAAGATTTTTAACGGAAGTGCAACAATTACAACTTATCTTTGGCTATTTTATGTACAGAAAAGGTAACTTAGAACCAATTAATTCGCGATTTGTCTAAACGCTAACTAACAATCGTCGAAATACAAAAGACATAAAGGGACAAAAGACTCAGCCCTCTTTAAAAAAAATTACGTATACAACCAGAAAATATTTTACGTAAGGTCGTTTCGGAATTTCAGATAGCAAATTAAATATGCCAGCGCCTACATCGTCAGTGAACAGATACTTCCTCTAGAACAGAGCCTGAATGCGGACTCGGAGCAACGAATTGTAAGAGAGAGACAATTGATTGTAACTTTAAAAACTTATAGTATCTAATAATTGTCGGTTCACATTATCTTGGTATCGAGGAGAGTGCCTTAGTAGAAACGTGCAAACAAAAACACCAGTAGATAGATGGCGCTACTCGCTTAGTTGATTTTCCTTTACACCGAGTAGGCTATAGGAAAACCCGACTCCATTTTTCACAGCATTTTTGACAGCACAGAGGTTTGATCGCTTTTAGAGGTTTAGCTCATTAAATTAAATGTACAGTAATGACATTAACATCCGCTCCTATTTTGCCCATATTACCTGTCTATTTAGCTGTTTTTTACGCTAAAACACTCTCCTTTAAACTAAAATACTGTGATAGCAGACTTTTTAAAATATAAGTATTAAATATTAATGAAAAATAGACTCTGAACGTTGACAGAACTCTGAAGTATAATTTGGCATTTCTTCTATTTTTTAAATAATCGATAAATAAGTGGACTGAACTGGAAACATGAATTTACAAATTGGAAGCACAATATTATGGGAAGGAGGTAAACTCTTTATCTGTCATAATGTATTAAAACTACTAAAGCATTACAAATTGTTAATACAGGCACTCGTAATATAGATGCCGCAAACTTTGTCACTTTCTGGCTGCTTTTTAGCTTGATTATTATTATTTTGTTGAACAGTGGTTACATTCAGCTATAAGGAGATTAAAAATCGTTGCTAGCCTTAGTCCTATTACACTAGAACAATCAACAAACGCCAAGCTACAAGCTGAATAACTACGTCACAAACTTATCGCAAGAAAGTTCTCATTTGTTTATTCTGATTATTCAAAGATGCCTGAGCCCTATCGGCTTGGTTAATTAATTGATCTAATTTGCTAATCTGTGACGTCACCTGTTGTCCAATATCTTTGACAGCAGCTTTACCTAACAAAGAAGTATTTTCTTGATCCTCCATCTTTTGTAAATCGTTTAAAGCTGTGTTGATGTCGCCGCCATTTTGTTTTGATTTTCCCGCCCGCGGTGTCATTTTGCTGTCTTCGGGACCAAGGCCTTGGTTTATAGAGCCTACATCTGTGTTTGGCGGTATGTAATCTTTGTCATAGTTTGTCTGTCCGATGTAACTGGGTTCGCTGGAGTATGATAAGTTGTCTTTCGCAGACATTTTTACGCGGAAAAAGTTTGTTATAGTTCCGCATACACCCTGTAAATATACATTTTAGATGATTAGATCAGGAGTTCAAATCAAAAATTCATTAATATAGGAACCGAGTTGAGCAAAAAATATCATGATATTTTATTGTTTAGATATTATTAGCTGTTGCTAGCGGCTCCATCCACCACACATCAAAAAGATCTCACGGAAATACCATTTGGCATAAAAACTATCCTTAGTAATCCAGGTTATAAACTGTCTCTGTATCAAAATTCGTCCAAATCTGTTCAGTGGTTTTTTTCAGAAAGTGTTACAAATATCAAAAATTTCGCGTTTATAATACAATAGTAAGATAGGATACCATCAATTTACCTTTAGTTTGTTTATTTTCGTTTGGGTAGAGTCTAAAATAGTATTTAATTCAGCTAGGCCACCGCTGCCATCTTTTAAATGGTCCTGCAGCATAGCAGTGTTCTGGAAAAGTAAAACGGAAAACGTTTTGTATCGTATATACTATATAATATAATATTTTTTTAAGAGGCAGTTCCTTTCCAGTTCAGTATTGAAACAAAAAAAATATATCGTTCATTTTTTAATTTTTTTGATACGCTCACATTTCCGGAGTATTAGGAATCAAAAAATGTATTTAACTATTAGAAAAATTACATAATATAAATTACCTTGACCTATTTATAGAACGTACGTACTATAAACATTTTCTCCATCAATTTATGAGTAAAACCTCATCATTAGTGTCTACGTCTTAAGAGCCACCTTACCTCAGCAGTCCGTATTTCAACTTCCTCGAATTCCACCACATCCAAATGTTTATGTTTTGACAGAAATTCTTCTTTGTCAGGCAAAGGCTGGCCGAATAATTCCGCCCTAGTGCAAGCATCTTCATATGCTTTTAACGACATTATTAAATCTACTTTTAAGTCAAAACAGGCACTTTTATTACACAGTCAAAGAACTAATAATATTTTTCCAAGATACTAGAGATTAGAGGCAGTATGACAGAAAGAGGTTTTGGCGCAAGTGTCGCTCGGTTGGTAGGAATATTGATTTTCAAGGGATCGTTTTCTAATAGTTGGCTATGCAAGTAAATTTAAAAATAAATGTTTACGATCAAAGCATACCTACTCATTTTACATTATTATAGATATTTTCTCTTCAGAACGTAATCGTAAGCAAGAATTCATCAATAGAACACATTGAATAAGTCCTAAATATTTGAATTTTCGCGCCAATTTATCGTACTTGCCAGTGTTCATAAATAAGCCGTAAGTATTTGAAGCCACTCCTTTATATAATAACAAAAAATATGTGTGTATACGATATAAAATATTATAATAACAAACAAATAAAAATACATTTTAAATTATGAATTAAAAATATATTATAAAATTAACAGTCATTTATAAAACAAATCAGCTGCTTCTCAGGGTCAATAACCGAAAGAATGAACTTTTGAACCACTTCAGAACAGGTTAATGAATGAGAACATTGATGAGAATGGAAGAGATGGCAATATTTCCTTATTCGGCTACACACTCCGTAGCCAATAACATTTTAGCATTATTATCTGACTCTTATGTTGATGTGCATAAAGATTACATTGTTTATGTTTCAACTGGTGCCCGGCATCAGGATATTCCCTTGTCATCTCTCAGCAGTTCATTTCAAAATAAATGCTAGTGAAATCACTTTCAACAGTACTATTACGGTGTCGGACGTGTGATTTGTTTAGAATATCTACGGCAGCCATGTCTCAAGGTAACATTAACTATTTCTAATTCCTGAAACATAACCTACATTCTTGTAAAAAAATAAGTTTTCACCTTTTTTTCGTCATGAACTCAACTTCGTCCTTTACAGTATAATCGCTTGTTTACTCGGTGACTGTGAATGCTAGTTAACCTTTTAAAGAGCCTATATTCTAAAATGCTGTGTCATTTAAGGTTGCCACATAAACATAAATTCCTACCTACTTAAGTTTTCGTGTTAATTATTAACTACTTGTATGCAACTATCGATTTTAACGTCACTGCACTATAAAAACCTTATTACAATACAACTTTTTTTTATTTTGCTAAATACTGATATACCTATAAAAAAGTAAATTAAATGTCAAAAGAATTGTCAAATTAAAATAAGTATCGTATTTTTTTATATGGTTTACCGCAAATCCGGAATTATGTAATTTTACAAAAATCCCACCATCATGAAATGAATAGTATAATCAAGTTACCGGTACATAATGGTGTTATAATAAAATTATTAAGATATAGCACTCAAGTAGATCATAAACGTGAGTTTGATTTCTATGGCAGCAATATATAGTATATTTTGTTTTTAACACACAAACTGGAGGTTTATAATGACGGGGTCCTTACTACAAGTAGAAAGGCTGGTTTGTACATATGAAATACTACAAATTTACAGTGACAACATATGACAAGTAGCCTAGGGAATATATCTTGGAAATCTCAATTGACAGGACAAATTAATATAACAAAGTGTAGAATAGAATAGTTGGTATAATGGGTTGTGTAGGTCAAATGCCATTGATTTTACGTGTATCATGAAGAATATGGTGTTATTCAGCTTTATAAAGTAAAACTGGCAGCCAACATTTACTCTACTTGGGAAAAAGCCTTTATGTAAATGTATCTTTTAGATTAATAAAGACTACCCTTCAGTATTGATCATGCTGCGTGTCTGAACAAAAGTGATTGTATTAAAATAATTTATTCATCCATAATTACTATTTCTTTTTAATTCCAGTTCCCTTAAGTTTGGAAACTCTATCAAAGTACCGGAATGACTTCTATTCGGATCCCAAGAACGAATTGGCACAGAATGTCTGCACAAGGTTTGATCCCTTTGAGGTTGCCATCAGCCGGAAGAAGGCTGATAGTACCTTACATGTCTACAATATCAAGGTGAATTATTTATTTTTTAAATTAATATTGCACCTACTAAGCTTACTCTAACTAATACTAGTGTAAACATTGCAGACTAGTTAATATTTTTTTTTGGATATTGAAACTAGAATTACCCATGTACAGAAATAGTTAAAAAATAAAAACCTAAATTGTTAAATTTCAATATTAACTATACATTTGAAATAATAACACAAAAATGTGACTTATTATGCTACGTAAATACCTAACTAATAAAACAATGCATTTTTATGTAACTTCCAAGGATGTTGGTCATAATTGCATATCACAAAAAAGGTTTTGATAATTGGAACTTATCTATTGTGGGAAACCACAACCTGAAATGAATACATTGAAGGGTCACTCCTTTGACCTTCTTCAATAGTGATAAGACCATTTTATTATTTTGTGATATTATGAGTGATAGTGGAAAATGATAAAAATGCATTAACCACAATTTTCATCAATTGATAATAAAATTGTAACTGCACTCTTTTTTTGTCTTTACTTAATATTAAAATCCTAAGTTTTAACGCAATATGTTTGTTTGGTACAGTTTAAAATTTACACATAATATAAGATATATTATGTGCTGTATAAATGTACCAACCAAACATATAGTGTTAAAATGTGTTGGCTTTTAATCAGTCCATATTTAACCATCTAATTTCGCTTATACTATCATTTTAGTTATAATATGATAAACTTAATACTTCATTCTCTTTAAATATTAATCAAACAACCTCTAAATTAAGCTTAAACCTGCATCACAATGTACAAAGTATCCCATTACATCATCAGGTCGAATCTGAAGCTAAACCGGTGACAAACCAAGAGAATTCAGGGCGATGCTGGCTCTTCGCCGCCCTCAACGTCATGCGACTACCTTTCATGAAAAAGTATGGCATCGAGGAGTTTGAGTTTTCACAGAGGTTAGTTGTTAAAATATACATTAAGAAGCACTACTAACTTAGGTGTAGATTGTGCCTCCATCGAAACGACAATGTTTCTGACAAAGCGCGACTAGCTGTTGCCTCACCCACTACAAATCGAAAAAAATCGCATGGAAATATAAAATCAGAATAAAACTATCCTATGTGGTATTATCCTGGTTAACTATCTGTCTATCAAGTTTCATCTAAATCCGTTCAGTGGTTTTGCAAGCAAGACGTACATACAAACATTCGCTTTTATAATATTAATAGAATAACATGAGAAACCCTATAAAGGGACAAGCATTGTTTAATAGATCTATTCCTTCTTGTTAAACTTCATCAAGTATTGTGCACTTTGCTAACACCCTTTAACAATGATTACAGTGTTCAGTAAATATTTAATCCTACAGAGTATTTGTGTAACTCAGATTGTCTGATATAACTTTGTAAAGTCAGACACGACATATATTTAACTCAAATGTCAATGACCCCTTATGAACACCTGTTTGTGTCGGAGGACATTCATCCCTATAATGACATGTTTCAAGCACTTGTGAAGTCGTTTTTAATATACGTTGAAACATTCATTCTTCATATATTTTTTCTTACTCATTCAGTCATTATTTTGGTCCTCAATCAAAGAAGGATTAATATTTAGTAGGATTTTTTTTATTGTTGTAGAAGTCTTATTATAATACAACTGACAAGATCTTGTATTTAGCATTCGTAAAAGAATAAATAAAGCTAAATAAATATTATTTTTATTCATTTATAATCGAAACAATTTATTACAAAAAAAAAGATTCTGAAAAAAAGATTAATTAGCTGTCTGGGTGCACGGCAGTTGCCATAGCCAAGTCCAACAAAAAAAACATCAATTTTACTGGTTTATGAGGTAGTCCCATGTAATGTTTGTAATGTCTGTCAAAGATAATCGAAGCATAGTTACAAGCCTCATATCATGTTTACGTCAAATGCAATAAATACGTAACTTTAGTACTACTTATCGCAATTTCTATAACCCATTGTGTACGTGTTCTGTTTACTGTTTGGTCTGTATGTCTGCACACAATGTATTGTTTAGTTTATGGCTTAAAGTTAAGGCCCATTTGCCTGTCTCTACAACATGATCTCCTAAAGCGGGACTGTCGATGTCTCAGAGTGAGATGGCACTACTCGCTGTGTATTGCACGTTCTCGCTTTCCTAGTAGAAATGGATATCGTAAAAAAGGATCAGAGTATAGGCATTGTTTTTAATTGTATTATATGCGCATAACCGCATAGGTAATTAAATTCCTTACTGCGTCAGTCGTTTATAAAAAAGAAAAGAAGAAAGCATAGGTAAATGATGTCTCCGTCAGAATATGCTGTTGTGAATTGTTATAGTTTAGAATGTTGCTGCTATAAATCTCTTATTGGTTCAAAAACTCCGCGATCTTAAAATTTTAATATTTTTTCTTAGTCCTCCTAGAATCTTTAGTTAGGTTGACGCTTGAAAATAAAGATACGTAAGAATCATCAATTCCATTGTATAACCAAATCTTATCGTAGGTGGTTAGGCTTCTCACGTAGGTGTTAAAACAAATAAAAATACTCTATTTTGATCTCGGCTGATTCAACGATCTTCGTCCAGCTGGCCTGATTTGTGAATCGTAAGCATCCAGAGAGCCACCGAAACCTAAAATACATTGAAATCGGTCCAGGAGTTTACGAGGATTTCCGTGGCATATACCTGTACAGTAGAATTACAAGGACTACTTATCATGTTTTAGCTACCTTTTCTTCTGGGATAAGATCGAGCGGTCTCATTACTGGCTGAACAACATCGTGGCGACTGCTAAGCAGGGAGAACAGCTTGAGGGACGACTTGTCAACTTCCTACTGAAGGTACTGTATTCTTGGAGGAAGTTCTTCATGTCCATTAACAAAAGTAGTATTTCAATACCATAATTTACTTCTTTGGTTGCTTTATTTTTTTATTTTGAGGAGTAAAAATCAGTTAAATTATGAAATCTTATAACCAATTTAACAATAACTTGTTGTGGTTATGATGTAACCCACAACGCTGTTCACAGGTAAACAGACAAATTTAAAAAGGAGAATTCTAATCGCTAGGATCATGAATTATTATGTTTGGTCACTATGTTTAACTAATAACGGGTTTATTGTTGTGTGTATAAACATGACCATTTGACTATTTTGGCATAGCATACCTACCAATTATACGTTTTTCTTTCAGGACCCGATCAACGACGGCGGTCAATGGGATATGATAGTAAACCTGGTCAACAAATATGGTGTCGTCCCCAAGAAGTGCTTCCCAGAGTCCTTCAGCTCGCGCCGAAGCTTACACATGAATGCGCTCATCAAGACCAAGGTAAAATAAACTGGCCTGAAATAATTCTTAAAAATGAATAGAATAAAAAAATCTAAATAACCACGCTTTAAAATGTCACTTCATTCAAATTTTATCAAAATAGGTCCAGCCGTTTTTATAGTTGTAAATTGCATTGTCATCGGGTTTAAAGCTACCTTGAAAATTTTAGTCTGCTAGCTTATCGGAAAGTGCCTCAAAATTGATTTACAATTATCCAACTGGAACTACAACCAAATAGGAAAGTGAGTGTATAAATGCGTGGGAAAAAATACATTACATTTAATCTCGTTTATTTTAAGTATTTGTTATTATAGCCCCAATAGGATGTCATCATGTGAGAAAATGCTAACTGTCGCTATCACGGTTTTTGCGTGTTTTTGTGAAAG
The DNA here is from genome assembly GCF_003590095.1 of Trichoplusia ni. Taxonomy (NCBI): domain Eukaryota; kingdom Metazoa; phylum Arthropoda; class Insecta; order Lepidoptera; family Noctuidae; genus Trichoplusia; species Trichoplusia ni. Next base: position 8,411,337 of record NC_039495.1, on the reverse strand, counting down.
ATCTCTCAAACTCAAATTTAAATTAACGAACATAAAGTATATTTATGTGTAATGTAGATGTGTGTGGCATGTTGGTCTAGTGGCTAATGACTCTGACTGCTGACATCCCGAAGGCCATGAGTTCGATTCCCACCCACAAATTTTTGTGATGAACACGATCATTTGTTCTGTATCTGAGTGTAATTAACCTACATTATGTATCTATGTATTTAGAAATAAATAAGTATGTTTATGAGTCGTCTAGTACCCATAATACTAGCTTTGTTTAGTTTGAGACTAGATGGCGTTGTATGAACGTTGTACAATATTATATTATGGAACATTATGATTTAATTCCAGCTTCGCGAATACGCCAAGGAGTTGCGCGACAAGGTGGCGGCTAAGGCCTCTGACGAGGAGATACAATGCACCATCAACTGTCAGATCGCAGTCATATACAACATCGTCGCTACATGCTTAGGTAAACATCATCATCATCAGCCCATATTCGGACATGGGCCTCCCTAACACGCCATCGAGATCTATCTTCCGCTGCTTGCATCTAGCTCTTGCCAGCCATCGTGGCTAACAAAACAAACAATTACTGAGCCCGGCTGTAGTATCTCCTCTCTTTCAACAGCTAGGGTTTGGCAGATGAATCCAAGCATGAATTTGACAATGTAATTTTAACTGCAAGGCCCAGTTTTCCCGCCGCTTACCACTTACATAACCACGGTTCGCGATCGATATCAGGTTCGCGTTTTTTTTTATCACATATTTCATAAAAATGACTTCAGTTTGGTAAAAAAAATAAATATGAAGTTATATGTATTGATATATTTATTTATTTATAATTTTCCACAGGTACCCCTCCAGAAACCTTCACGTTTGAGTTCTACAACAAGGAGAAAGCTTACAACACGTTCGGGTCGCTCACGCCGCAGCAGTTCTACAACAGTCACGTACGGCCGCTGTTTGATGTCGACAGTAAGGTATGGTATAAGAAATATTATTCTACACCAAACCGCTAACCATCCACATATATTATGAGCATGTTGCTTCCCGCTGCTGACCATCACACCTGAAAAGAGTGCACCTAGAGATTATTGTAACGTTTTAAAAATGGCTGAAAAACGGGAAATGCGTCTTTGAATTAAAACTTTTGCATTTGAGCTCCGATTCGATTCCCGTTATTAATTTTCCTCACGAGAACGCGGCATCCCACCAGATGCCATTATAAGGAATAAGATTATAACGCTTTCCTGTATGATTTATTTTATTTCAATTCAGCATTTACTTAGTTAGATAGACCTTCAAGTCGATTCCCTCTTGTTTGTTGTAATACTATTTTAACTTACCTCACATTTCCAGGTGTGTTTAGTATCGGACCCCCGGGAGTCGAACCCGTTCGGCCAGCTGTACACGCTCCAGTGCCTCGGCAACGTCGTCGGTGGCCGCCAGACCGCTTACAACAACCAGCCTGTTGAAACTCTTATGAAGTAAATAATATTATGCTATATTATATTGTTAAATATAGTCCGATGCATGTAACATGAGCTCTGTGGTATATCTCGAGAGGTTATTTTTGCGCAAGGCGTCGTAAACGCGTGCTCCATTATGAGATACTAGCTGTTGCCCGCGACTTCGTCCCCATGGGTAGAAGATATACGTTATGATTTATACCTGCCCTGTATTTTTTCACATTTTCCATTGTATCTTCGCTCCTATTAGTCGCAGCGTTATGGTTTATAGCCTAAAGCCTACCTCTATGAGTGGTCTATTCAACACAAAAATATTTTTTCAATTTGGACCAGTAGTTCCTGAGATTAGCGCGTTCAAACAAACAAACTCTTCAGCTTTATATATTAGTATATAGATATAGATAATAAAAATGAATACGACTTTTAAGATTTCTAATAAGTATTGGATATTTATTTTATCTTTTATCGCGTAAACAAGTATAATTCAGTATCTTAAAAGCACGTAACAAGTCTTACTTATTAACTAACTAACTATAACAAGATTTTTGTTTTCAAGTATCCTATTACCGTACTGCGCCAGTTTTCCAGAGTTCTACTTACTCGCTTCGATTTGTAGTAATACTTATTATCCAATAGTCAATTTTTTGCTTGAATCTCTTTGTATATTGTCTAATGGATTGTGAATGTTTTCAGAGCCGTGAAGGACAGTATACAGGGAGGCGAAGCTGTGTGGTTCGGGTGTGAAGTGTCCAAACGATTTGAGAGGAAGAACGGGTTGGAAGACCTCGATGCGTGAGTATATACGAAATAAGTATATAGAACTACACTGTTTAATAAGTAGTTTGACAAGTGCTGAGGTCAAACAAATAAATAACGGTCTACAATCAGTGCCGGTAAACTTAACGCTAAAGCACTGCCTACAATAACACATAAATCACCGGAACTCCCAGGGAGATATAGCGACCAGCTTGAAAGTTCCACAATTCAAAAGATTAGAAAAACATTATTTGGATTTGGCATATAAGAAGAAGATACCGTTGTATACGTTAAATGAATTTATTCTTTAGTTAAACCTCTGATTTTAGTCCCTTTTTCGGACGCCTCGTTTGTATATGTACATTTAAATTACAGTTTATAATAAAATCTAATTCTAAATAATATAATCTTCCAGCCACGACTACCGCCTAGTATTCAACACGGAGGTGCAGATCGGCCTGCCGAAGGCCGACAGACTCATGTACGGGGACTCCTGCATGACGCACGCCATGGTCTTCACCGCAGTCGGAACTGATGTGAGTTACACCTTCCTAGTCAAATAAGAACTCTCTTGTATAGAAGTGTTAAAAAAAGTTACGGTGATTCCAGTACGAAAAACTATAAAGAAGAAGTTTTGTGTTTGCACAACCAACTGCTAACCTAGTCGTGAAATCAGCCGTCTTAAATACTAGAAGGATGTACGTAATGTCTTGAGGAAAATAGTGCCACACTATTTGGGGATTCCAATGGGTTTCGGTCACTGATGATTTTTTTATATAACAGTTAACATGACAAAATCAGTTAAGTCGAATACTGCGGGAAGAATGTTAACCTAACCCCGGCCAATTATATAACGACCTCATATTTTTCAATACTCTATATTGTCTTGTTTTCGTTAATCAGGACAAGGGTAACCCGACGAAGTTCCGCGTGGAGAACTCTTACAGCGATAAGGAGTACGACAAAGGATACTTGCTGCTCACCGAGCCTTGGTTCAGGGAGTTTGTTTTCGAGGTATGTAGACACCTTATTTGTCATGCTATTGTTACATTCAAGAACTAAAATGATAACATTTCGCCTACTGTTAAGTTATGAGTCAGTTTCTGTAACTCCTACTGTAGTACACCTTAGGTTGAGTTAGAGCTAAATTTACAACGTGAATGGCATGGCAGACAAGAGAGATATTTGAAGTTTTTCTTATTAAAATGATAAATAAAGTTGTCCCGGTATTGCTCGACCTTAGTTTCCAAATGCTTGCTCAATAATAGAACCTGTAATGTATAACAATTACGATAAACTTGTAATGTACAAAATTGAGGCATAAACGTTTTCTACTCCACAGATAGTAGTCGACCGAAAATACGTGCCCGACGATGTATTACAAGTGTTCAAACAGGAGCCCAAGGTCCTCCCCGCCTGGGACCCCATGGGGACGCTCGCCTGCCCGCTGTGCTGTAAATAATAACCCACCGGTAATTAGGTAAAAAGTCAACACTCTATTTTGAAATCACATGTCTGTAGTACTGATACAGTCCAATTTTGAATAAAATTCTATTTAAATTGAATGATTTGCTATTTCGCTATTAAGTAACTTTGATAATGATTATATTTTAGGTATTTTAAACACCAATTCCTATGTCATTGAGAAATACTGCTCATTTGTTAATTGGATTGTGATGACAACTTCTGTTGCTTGGCTTAAATTGCTATGAGATCTAGTAGCCTGTAAATCAGGGGCCACCAATCCCCTCTTTCTGCATTTACATAAAGCTGTTAATCAACTAATATTTAATAAATATAACAGTTGTTTGGTTATATATAACAGTTTGTTTGGCTATATAAATATTATTTATGGCCACTAGACTGTTATTACTTTTATTGCTGACCGTATTACTCTAGCCACTATTACTCATATGTGATTTTTAAATGGAGATGTAGCATAGACTTTTCTACTAAAGCAATAAAAATAGATTTTTATTTACATAAAACTAATTCTTTAAGTCAGTAATTGTGTATGCTAACTTAATTGTTACTTAACTTTAAAATAATTACAGTAAATAGTTTTATGAATAGTTGAAATGTTATCTCCATTTTTATATTGTCTTAATATGGCATTTTTTTATTGTACTAAAATTTTGGCATGTATTTATTTGCCTTGCAACACAAATTAGGCTCAAAATTATTTTTATTTGTTAGGTTAAAATCTTTAGTATTATTATTTGACAAGTTTTGAATCTCGGAATATAATTAATGAACTTGCAACTTTAAAATCGACGGTGTGTTAGGGGTTACAAGTGATTGATAAATAAATTCAACCTTATTTCTTTAAAACAAAACTCAAAATCAATTTATGCCACTAACAATGTCGATTTTATCTCAAAATGGAGATGGCAACTTTATATTTACCATTTTTATATCAAATTGTGTTCAGTATGTTACCAAAACCATGTGCTATTAATTTTATATGGGAATTATAATTTTCTTTATTTTTGTATCGCTATATTTGCATTGTCCAGCGAAGTGCCCTAAAAAGCCAGCAGGATCATTTGAAACAGCTATTTAAATATTTACAGGTTTCATTAATAAAATCTATAAAAAAACTTCAGTTTTTTCATTTTATTATTATGGTTTAGGTTGGGTTTTTTAATTGAAGTGATGCAATGGTTTACTTGGCGTGTTTATCGGGATCGCTCGGCAAGTTACGAACCCAAAACGGAGAACCTAACCGTCCTTAAAGATAAACTGTCGGGTCGTATCAGTTCAGAAATATCTTAAAATCATCCAAAATATTACTTATACCACATTTGTTCACTTAGCTAGTAAGTAGTAAGTCGATTTTGAGTTATACGACAAAACGACGCAAGAATTGTTTACCTTTATTAACTACCTAGACAAATCTCGTATAGGAATTACCCCTTTTCCATATTCGTGCAGGTCAGATCCGCTGCTTTTAAAATAAAAAATATTCAGTTGTATCTGAAAAGGCAAGAACTCAAAATAGCGTGAGAAAATGCTACTCCATCATTAAAATAAACAAACAAAATTGAAATAACAAAATATATTTACAGCACCAAACATGAAATCACAACTACAATTTGGATATAGATGTACATAATTCAATAGTGGTAATTTGTTGTCCATAACAAAAATAATATTTGTGAAGCACTCATAATTTACCTGAACTATACAATTCTAAAATGTTTTATGCGCTATCTCCGATTCCAGAAGCAAAATGCCAGAAGAGTCGTGCTTATAGCAGTCATTTCAAAACCCTGCTTTCCGAAACTATAAGCAAAATAGCATAGCCAAAATGGATTTGAGAATTACCATGCCAATTTGGTACTTCTGTGTCAAAATGAACAGTGAACCGGCGGTTACTCGCACGCCTATAAGACTCACTCTACTTCACTTCGGCAGTTCTCAGCTACCAGTGTTGTAGTATTCCATGTAGAGGAGATTAAAGCATCACCATGCTATGCTTTTCTTCTGGGCACGTCTTGGGAATATGTCCGACTCCTACCAAAGAAAACACGCCGGGCGTATTCAACAGCCTGAGCCGTTAACCCTAATCAATGTTTCCACACACTGTTCTTCACCGTTTGTCGGTATTGTGTTGAAATAATTCAGAAAGTTCGTATAACTTTGGAAAATCAATTTGGTTCTTGTTGATCGACTGTACACAAATCCAGACAGAAACACAAGACGATCACGAAATTGGAGAACACAAGAGACCTGTTTGCCAAAAAGAAATTGGGCTACAGGGGGTCTGAGGTAGTGCTTTATAATTCGACAAATCATACGGTCGCGGGTCTACTGTATAATAAAACTCAATACTCGTTAGTGTAATTAAGATAAAATTCATACCATATAACTAAGCTACTATCTGAATAAGTAAATAATAAAATATACAACAGACTATAGCAACACAACTCTTCTACAGATCTCCAGAGGGAATATTATCAAAGGATTATATTATAGATAATATAATCCTTTGTTTCCATTTAATTCTTTATAAATGCACTTATTACTTTTCAACAATGTATATGGTAGGAATTGCTAACTATCTATTTTCCGGAACACAGGATTCAAATAACAAGAACTGAGTATAAATGTTGCTTGTAAATTAGGAAATAACTGAACTACATCTTAATTAAAATAATAATGCACTTTATATTGCACAAAAGACATTGTGAACAAACCTCTATATTTACATTTCAAGGACACTAGGTATCAAAGTTATATTGACAAATCATTCATTATTTTACCGTTACTTATATCACAGTCTTTGCTTTGTTCTGCAGATTTTTTAAGAGATCTTAAATACTTCAGTTTTGCCCAAACACCTTGACACATGCGTATTAGCCTTTTATCATGTGTAGCTCGACCGAATGCTGCTACATTGCGGACGATGTTCCGGGATATGTGCAGGTTGCCTTTCTGGGCCTGTGACAGAGCTGAATATAGCCGACTCCTTGCTGCCAAGCCATCGTCTCCAAGCATTATAGATAACTTGTACTGTCTAAGCGATATTCTGCCTGCTTCTTCAGCCTGCAAATAGTATTTGAAGCATAAAGCAAAACATCCAATTTATGGTTTATTCAAAGAAATAGGTATATATAAAAATACAATGGAAAGACCACAGGTTATCATCATGTTAACTTGCAAATGAGCCATTTGTAACTTGTTTTGGTATTATACTTTTGACCTTATGATCTTTTTATTTTAACTGATAGAAATGTAATTCTATAATGATTTAGAGTGGATTTGAGGCAGACAATATTGACAGCTGAGGTCACCATGCCAAGCACACAAGCATTTGTGTGATCCATGAATGCTTGTCCAGAGTCTAGGTGTCTTATGCTGGGGCTAGACAAGTGGCTAACGTCAATACCCATTGGGGCAATAAATTTTGCGTATTTTTTTTTTGTACCGCTACTTGAGCTGTTGCCTCATGCTAAATGGCAATGTTATCATCACATTAAATTGTGGCTACACTTAAGGTTAACGTCCATATTGGCCGTAATTAATGCAATTTCTCGTTAGTGTGGCCCCAGCATTACTGTATGTGAAATAAACGTTTGTGAAATCCCCTGCGACACAAGGATTAAATTCCTTGATACGGGATTTGTTTTTTATAAAAAAGGGGTCACTTGTCAATATTTAGAAAAATGGAAGGAAGGTAAGTTTGATAATTGTAAAATCATACTAACACAATGTTCAAAATAGTCTCCCAGTGCTGAATAAGCTCCTCCGAGTGTTGAAAGCCATGAAAATGCATTCTCTATTTCTACTCTGGTCCAAATCAACTTCAGTATTCTTTCATTCCTGAAATATTAACCGGTCTATTGTGAATTTTATACAAATATAGTAAGTCAAAATTAATTCTGGAGGATGGAAGTGGCGTAACACAACATTTTAAATACTGCGGACACAAAAAATCTCAGTCAAGGACGAGTTTTAAAATTACAGCTTTACGTTTATGCAAATGTGACTTAGAAAGAAATCTCGGCGACAATGTCACTGCAGCAACAGCTCACCAATTGGATGGTACTCAATAAAGAGGAAGGTATGATATATTTATTGAAAGAAACATATCTCCAGTGGATGCTTAATTAGCTGAGGTATATTCCAACACAGTTTTAGCAGATTTTCTACTTACCAAGCATAGTCAATAATTTCTGTGTCTGGGGGCTCCAAAATTAATTTCAAGAACACAGTTCCACATTCAGGGTACCCTCCTAGTCTATTCATGTGTGACACCACATTGGACCTGTAAACGTCCGAATTCACACATTCTTTTACGAAAGGCTGTAAGAAAAGAGCATTTACTCTCAGCTTGAGTTTCTTTTTCGCTTCTTCTCCATCAATCTCAAATTCACAGCAATCTCCCGTTTTTACGCCAATAGACTTGTAGTACTGCTCATCAGGCAGTACGCTAACATCTTCGCTTATGAAAAATATAGTGTAAGGGCTCCTGAACAGACGGACTTTCGTTACCACCTGCATTTGTTAGGTTACGAGTGCACCGAAATAATAAATTCACATACACGAAGGGATCTGAGGAAATGGTTTACGATAAATTGTTTTAGCACGTAGTTTATAATGTATTTTACGAATTATAATAATTAATCACAAAATTTTGCTTAGCAGTCACCATAAGTTTAGGAAAATAAGATGTCATTAACTGTCAATCGAGTCGGCGGTCAGCGTCAACTGTCTAAAGTGAGACTTGACAACTGTCATCGTCATGCTGTATGACTTTTTGTTTCCTCACTTTTTAATTTTTATGTTTTTAATTCTCGTTTTTTAAATCTAACTTCAGTGAAATTCAATACTATTATAAAAAAGTATAGACTTGAATAGTTTAAAAAACAAGAAGAGATCTTGACCAACCTTGGCTGATATGCTCTTCTGTTACTAATCGAACTCAATTTAGAAAAAGAAATCAATTTTCAATTTTTATATTTTACGACACGCATGGACATTAATATTTGTGTCTCTTTAATTACATACATATAATTTGAACTGCTTAGGTGAGTTCTACATTATTGATAAAAGGATAGATAATAAAACATTACATGGTTATGGATTTACGCTATTTAATATATTTTTAATCGTTTCAGGTTACATGCTGTACCACCATACATTTTCTGGAACAAAGTAATTGAATCTCATACGTTTTGGCGTAGGCCACCATGGAGTTGTATGCTGAGACGACATAAATGGATTAGGAATTAGTCTTTCCATATGGTCTGTGCCGTACATAGCTACTTCAATGACTGCTTTAAAGGAAAAGAAAAATCTAAATTCAACGAACGCCGACGTTTTGTAGTAGATGAAACAACTGGCCCTGTGAATAAAAATAGTTGATAAATGTGGGATGAAGGAAATGTTCTAACTAAAATATATCAGCTACAAAAATAATGTTGGTTGCCTAATCAAACAGACAGTCATACTTAGTGCGATCACTGGGGTTATCCTGGCCGATGCCCAGACCCATGGAATCGTGGTGGCAGTTGTGTTCCAACCATACAGCGGCGTTAGTTTGGGAGTTCACGTCTAGAGACACTTCCGCACACAAAAATTCCGCGATTTGTGATATGACCAACTGGAAATTAGAGAAATCTTTCAAAAAGTAATTTAATGGCGAAAAATAGGTGCCTACGGGGGCCTCGAACTTTAACGACGAGACTGTTTTCGTTGGCGGCTGATATAGATATCCTTGTTCAGTAAGTACGCGTTTCAACAAGCATACGCAGGTACCTACTTTAAGGAGTTCTTACTCGCCGACGAAATTACAATTCCACTTATAATATGTGCAAGTTATAATTTGTAATACTTACAAAGAAAAACCCCTGTACGAAATTCCTGTTTATTACAAGTTCAGAGCTGTCCTTGTACAAAACTCCACCTCGGGATTTCTTATCACACTGTCCTTGGGACTTTGGTACATTCATGTTGGCTGCAAATAGGAAATAACAAAAGATACACATTATAGAAGGATCATCGGGAACAAAAATCCATTAACAAGATCAGAGTTTTAAAACATTTTTGTCATTTCATAGATCTGTTTTTTTTTCCATTGACTATCGATGCTGACCGTACAAAAAACGCTAAACAAGCGAATAGTCTTCATATACCTTTGTACATGACGAGTTTAATAGGTGAAACTCTACGTAAGCCCAGTTTGTATGTATCCTTGAAGTCTGCTAAGGGTATATCGGTGATGACATCGTTTATCCAGGGCAGATAATCGTGTACGTTCAGGAACCTTGTGGGAGCACCGCATCCGGGACCGCGCACAGCAAAACCTAGCTGCAAAATATAATATAATGTAGGTAACTATATAATTTCACAATTGTATATAGTCGTATTAAGTCGATCAGTCTTATTTAGTTAACCGAGTATTTGAAGATTACTCAGCAAATATTCATGAACCATACGAATAATCTGCACAAAGACACTCAGATTCCAATCAAGCATTTTTTGATCACACAAAGGCTTGGCCTACGCGGGGAACGAACCCGCGACACGACGCGCACAATGGGTTTGGCGTGGTGACCTCAACAACTGGGCTATACGTACTATCATAGAAAAATTGTAAGAAACTATTTATTCGCGGTTACGTGAGTTCTGACTGCCCTTTAAGTATCGCCAAAAATGACTTCCATTTCCATGCAAAAGATAAAATATTATCACTAGTTTGAGATCCTCGGTACCTTGGGGGCCTACTTTAAAGTAATATTATTGTAGTAGTGAAAGTGTGATAGCGCACTACATGCTTAAGACCTGCGTGTCACTTCCACAATTGCCATGGCATTAACTCCGATTCTACACATGATTGTAAATTCACTGAAATTACCGTCACCGTTCAGCCCCGCCCCCCGGACCTGAATTTCCATTTATTGTGTTGAAAAATGCTTAGAATAATACAAGTAGTGCCCATTTAACCCAATTTCCATCCGTCCACTCAGGACTTACCAGTTTCCAGAATCCCCAGGATTGTCTGGTGATAAGCGCGGTGCCTCCATCCCATACGCAAGGCTTCGAGGAGAACTGCGACACAGCACAGATTGGATTCACTGGAGTCATCTTTCCGTATGTAAGCTGTACAAAATGAAACAGAAAATAAATGAAACTACGGGTCTGCACCGCATCTGGGAGTACGCTTGTCACAGTTGTATATGATAGACGATGTTTAATACCAGTTAGTAAACCGTCTTATCTCCACAATGAAGGTGATGACTGAGAAGAAAAATATAAATAGTCCGATAGATAATTAAAAAAAATTAAACTGGTATTGGTATTTTTTAGATGACTCCAGCTTTAGGCATCGTTTTTTTTTGTCGTGGATCCTAAATGCATTAAATCCTTTTTTATTTAATAAGCGACGCCGGCATTTGTCAATTCTATCCTTGTGTCGCGGGGAGTTTCACAAATATTCAAGTCACACAAAGAAACACAGACTCAGGACAAGCATTTGTAGATCACAGATTGAAAAAAGCTTTTAATCGTATTAAAATAAATTACCCCAGCTCTATAGTAAAACTCTGCGCAGTCCCGATCGTCAATGTAGTTCATTCGGATTATCTCTTTCTGCATATTGCCGTCAACTGTAATAGTTCAAAGGCTATAATATGTTACATTGCAGTAGGCACGAACCTCACACACTGGTTAAAGAAACTAGTGCTTAAAAGTTTTGATTCTTACGTCATCTATTAATAGCCGCAGTTTCAGTTGAAAGCTAGTTTGAGGTTCTGTGAAAGTTTATATCAAGGTTGATTGAGGGTTCCGGGACTACTAGCTAATGAAATGATTAATCATGGAAACTTAGTTCCTTAGTAAGTTATCAAATTGTCTTGTATCTGTGTAAAATGTGGTGAGGATAGTGTCATCAATAACTTTTACTTTTTTTTCCTGAGAATTACCCGGGTACTCACCATCCGTCATTTTCACCGCAAATATGTCGTCGAAAGTTCCGAAACCTTTTACTGGCATGCAGATAGGTAGTACCGGAGCTGTTGAAGGCATTATAATAATTAATATTCCTCAATAAAACTTTTGCGTTCAAGTTATGATTCTTTATTCTTATTGAGGCGACACGAATGTCTCTGAATAGTGGTCTAATTCCCCTCGTAAAATTATTTTTTGTTTTCACTCAAGGGGAAATCTTTCTAGAAAAATGACAAAAAATCTGTCTACCAAAAGGCAAACAAACCAATGTTCCACATTTCAGGCAAAAAAACGTTTAATTTGCTTTAAGATCGTTTCAGTAGCAATTTCGGTTTCGATCGACTGGTATTCGCAAAATTACACTTCTCCTCAAAACAAGTGATTATATCTCATCTATTCATATATACCAAGAGTTACAAATGTTGTTTTTCTTACCTCTCCATTCGCTTATTTCGTTTTCCCCCCAAGCCACAAGATCTAGAAGAGCGATTGTAGCAAACGTCACTTTCTCATGGTATTGTGGATGCAACATAACGTCTTTGACATCCAACGCGTATTTGAGGTCCTTACTTCCCCAAAGTATTAGTTTAGTGTTGTTACTGGAATGCATAATAAATACATGTTGTTTTGTGTTTGTAACGCATGGTAATTAATTAGGGGTAAATCTGTGATTAAAATTACCTAAAGTTGAAATAATCCTGACATTTAACGTAGATACATGTATACAATTTCATGGCTTAGTCAGTACAAGGGTATCAGTCTGTTTCTGAGTTAATATCAACTACTTATACCGAAATATTAAACCAATCCTCTCTCAGCAATATTTGACTCATTAGGTCCTCAAAGTTAGCAACATAACTATCCAAAATACACAGCAAAACGGAGTCTAAATATTGACAGCGGAACTGGAAAACTCAAAACAACCGAAACCAAATCTCGTCTCAAATAACTTTGCTTTAAAGAAATCCTTTTGTCAAATTTTCGTAATGAACGACTTACATAAGTTGGTCAGGGCTAATCTTAGCGATGTCTTCAGCAGGCGCGATGGCAAACGCTGGATGTACAAGTACCGCCCCCGTAACAGCAAAATGAGTTTTTCCCGCTACGTCTGCGAACAAGAATGTAGATGATTGTATTGAATACTGAATTTACTTAATAATAAAGAAACAACATATAAGTGTATAGTGAAGTAATTAATTCATAGATTTACACTAGGTTCAGGGTTAGTAACACTGCATTGCGTAACGTTGGTACGCCAAGTTAAATGATACACACGTTTTGAAAGTTTAATGATGTAAAAAAACATCATCTCAAAGCTTTTTCCAAAATAGGCCAGCTCTAAACGCAGAAATGTCAATGCTGCGAAAGCGAGACGCCGCTCTCAAGAGCGTCATCAATTTTTGACAACTCTACCAGTTGTTTCATTTTGTAGCTGAAAATTCGCTGAAAGAGTATGTTGGACTTAAGACTAAAAACACTCCTGTTTTTTCTCCCTAGTCCCTGTCCAGCCTATTAACACATAATAAATTAGTTTAATTACTTACAGAAGCTATGTTGTACAATACCCAGCCACGGGAACCTTCCAATATCGGATACTATTCCCTCTGGCATTTCTTGCGTGGAGTCCGAAGCACAATGAAGACGCTCCCACATAACGGCAACACTGAGATTTACTGAAAGAAAAACGATTATTACACGGTTTAGTAAGCAAAAGTCAACAGCAAAGTACACAAAGAAACACTTTAAAAAACACTCCCGCAGTGAGGAATTCAAACCTTGGCGCGGGGGGTTTCAGTATTTGTGGATCACACAACTACGCGGGGATCGAATACGCGAGACAACGCACAAAGTGAGTTTGGCGTTTTGACCTCAACTCTGCTATCCGTGCAGTCACCTTGTTTCTTTGTCAAAAATATACTTTATTACTATGACGCAATAAAGAATTCATGCCAGGAAAAATATTTACTCAAACAACTTACACTGATTTGCAATTACAATGAATATAACAAAACATTTTATCCGAGTCATGGCCAATAGTTCGTTAAGGAACTGTTCTAGACACAGTCTGAAGAATACTGAAGATCACCCAGGAATCAAGTTTCAAATAGACTTAGTTTACAAAACTAATTGTTTACGGAAGTCTGTCATTCAGAACTGATACATTTCCCACATAAAACGGCTTAGGTTTAGTAAACAGATGTTTTTCCCATTATTCAGTACACAGTCGCATTAGCATTCTATGTTTTGGTTTGAAGAAAGATTACTTGCCTACTTGGTGGAAGTACTAAGTGGCACCGCTTGCAAAAACAAGTCTTCGCTTTTGTGGTCAACTGCTTCCAAGCCTTGTAAGGACACTGACCGGATTTGGTCTAAATAAAAACAATTAAGTCAGAATCTCAATTTCTTAAAAGAGGGTAAATAGTTTTCTTTAGCCTCTGCACTGCAACTCTAGATCGATATTTAACTTATTTTTTCGCAACCCTGAGTCCGAATAGCAATGGACCGATTTTTATTTTTCATAAAAAAAATGGATTGTCCACAGAAGCGATTTTTTTAATCTGACCTCGTGTATAACAAAGGTCATGTGTAGTAATTACGTAGTTTATAAATAAACAAATTAACGTACTAGTGTATTGTGTGGCATTGTGAATTAACCACGGTAATATAAGCAGAAATGCTATGACAGTTGTTTGTTTTAGTCATGAAAATATTTCAAAAATTGGTATAATGTATGCTCATATTATGAATAATGTATTTTTGTTCTAATTTAGACCTTCATATTGCTTTTTCAAATGTCAAACATCGAACAGCACCCTGATTCGCACAGCCTCTTTTTGTTTGCTTCAACCGTGGAAAATAAATTTCACACCAGTTTGTCAACCTTGACGCTAAGAGTAGAAGATGAGGTGTACGAATACAGGCACGGGCATTGCAAAAAAAAGGAAAAAATAGTACCTAAGGCGGCACTCCACTTTTGTTTGTTGCAAATCACATGACATATATATTTTATAGTTACATGATTCCATATCCAGCCGTTTTAATTTTGGATATTTCTAAATTTTCTTTCTTGTTTTCTGAGGTGAGGAAGAAAGAAGAAAAGAAAGGCATCGAATATATTTGGGAGAAAAATCGTCATGCCTTTTTTTCTCTTAAGATCCAAGTTTCGGATTCCCCCTTTCCTCTATCCCTACTTTCTCAGACGAGAAACGCCCTATACTACATCTACAAGAACGCAGATAAAACCGCAGGGCAAATCTAGTAAGTCATTTTAAAAATAAAAACAAACACCCTACAAGAAGTTAATTTATTTAAAAAAAATACACTCCGACATTGTGTTATGAGACATTTATTATTCAGTTTGGAAAAAGTGCACAGGAATGTCGGTACTGTTTTTATTATTGTTTGTTGCAGTTGGCTCGGCTCGGGAATACAATGGTACGAGATTGTTCTTTTTTCGTAAAAGGCTTGCCAGATAAGTGGCTTAGTTTCTTTCTTGTTTTTTTTTTTCATGCCTGCTATAAATTTAAGTCCGTAATGCCTAGGGTAGTGATTTCGCGAGCATTAAGCACCAAAAAAGGCTCTAGGGGTGCTTTTAGTGGGTACTTAATAGTTTGACATATCCCAAAACCGTGGGGGAAAAAATGGGTAGCGATCTTATGAAAGTTTTAAAGCATAAAGTGAGTTTTGCTGATTCTAAAATTTGGTTCAATTTCATCCATTGTAATAACTTTAACGACCCGTTATGTGTAAGGACCTGTGTTGTTAGAAATTTGTATAGACATTAGTTTTCGTTATCATCAGTAAAATAACGCACTCTAAAGTAACAAATGAGCATAATTTATATTAACATATTCGCATTGAGCTTCAAAACTTCTCGAAGTCACTGTACTGAAGTCTACACAATGATAATACCAGGAGATATGTTAATCCGTTTGTTAGACAGTGGGCCTTTCTTGGTCAATCAGACCCAATCATTTCAAAATCCAGTCTTCGTGCGTTTCTTCTTCTCGCGAACTTACAAACTAAACGGACAAGACTAATTATTGCCTAAATGGTTTACTTTATCATTTTCAGATAAAGATTTAGCAAGTTTTCCGAAGTTATTCTATCTTGATGACTATAAACGTTGCCTCGCTAAGGATAATGGACTATACTGTCTCGGCAGCTTCGACCTCGCCCCGGCATCGAACCCACACCCCACTTACGACTTGATGAAGGTCAGTAACCGCCTATTCGTTTACAATTTCAATGAATGGAATTTAATAAACCCAAAATTAACAAGCTATGACGAGCGTTGCATTAATTACTGTAAAAGTTCAACGTCAGTGATATCTTTGATTCTTGATTCTTGATAAATATAATTAAGTGGTCTTATCGATTTAAAAAATAATTAAATTTCAGGCCTTCTCGGACGAGTCGTATCGACATTTCAATCGTACTCGGATACATAGAGGCTACTGCGTTAGCGAACGATGTCCGACATCCAACAATCATGCTTCGTCCCACTTGAGAATAAATATTTCGTCCCAAACCACTTCACAACGCTTCGAACAATGCGTCAATCGCTACGCACAACGAAGTTCACTACGCGCTTCGCTACGAGAACTGCATTATTGTCGTAGTCACTCTGACGCTACGACTGAACAATCTCCAACGACCGCAGATCTTACGTTTACTAGAGTTGTGTATGCCATCATAATCCTTAATATTATATCGACAATTTATGATGTGTACACAGAAGATGGACCCAACAGTAAGTACCGACAAGTTTTCATCTACAGATGAGAATATGTCAAAGTTTGAAACTAAATCTTGTTTTTGAATATCGATGACAATTCTTCTCTACACAATTCCACAAAATATCTTCATATGAATGACATTCCTGAAAAGAGCACCTGGTGTCTTTACTGGAAAGTTTTAAAGTGATTTTGTTTATGGATTAAAGAGATGGAGATATTTGTCGTTCTCGTTATCATCCTCGTTCAGGGCCCCAATCCTGCCACAACGGAAAAAGGATTAAAATTATACTGGTCTTCTCTTAAGCATTTTGCCAACACGATAATAGGAAATTCAGTGCCAGTACAGTCTATACATCATTAAAAACTATTTATTCATCAGCAATTGTAAATAACGGAATTGCGGCCCTGTAAAGGTGGTACCTGCAGCTCTGAAAACTGATGTTATTAAATACTGGACACAGTAATTCTGATAAATACTGATAGGTAGGTATACTCATTGTCAATTAATGAGTTATTTTGGTAATTTAAGTACCTACATACATACATACATTTATATAAAAAGCACTCATTTATACATTTTGTTTTTGTTTTCAGAAAGCAAATTATTAACAACATTTTCTATACCAGAAAATTACCGACGGCTTACAGTATTCAGAGAGAGTAGCGACCCTAGGCTGTCTATATTGACACCTATGCAAGGAATCAGGTACCCTAGTAGACCCATTCAATACTAAATACAGACGGAGTTAGTAACTATTAGCATATAATAAAGGTCACTAGTAACTAGGAACGAATATATTGTGGTACTCACTTAATTATAAAACTTAAATGATGAATACTTTAAAACTGGCCTAGGTATGGCAACAAAAGTTGTTATCGCGGAACCCGGTCAAGTTGTAGTGTGAGAGATGAGATGACCTATAAGGTATGCCACAAAATTCTTTATTAATTCGATGATAACCTTTTTAATGATTGCTTTAGTGACGAAGAAAGGGAAAACGAAAGAGAACATACAGTATGTAATGTTTTACAATATTATTTTTCCGGTTCGTTTCTATTAGTATTAGAAGTCGACGAACGGCACAACATGATATCATTAATTAACCTTTAAAGATACCTGAAAAAAAGACTATTTGAAATAAAAAACATATGATTTTGCAATAGCAGTTACTTTAAGCCGAATAGAAAAAAAAAACAAAACTGCTCGCAGAGAAGGATGTTGACAGGTTTCTTGCGACATAGGTAGACGATATTAGACCTAGATTCATAAATGAAGAGTGGATAGACTTGGAAATATCACTCCGAAAGGATGAAATAATGTAATAGGACCTTTTTTCAATTCTAGCACTGCATCATTCCAAATGCAACTCTTATTATTTTATCTTAATTAATCAAAGTTAAATTCCGTATCTTCATTTTCCAGTACCGATTATTTTGTTAACTGACATAATCTTTCAGAATCATGTCGCTGGGTTTCACAACATACGCACACGCCAGCGTCTTGCACTTTTCGTTCTACATAAATAATCCCGAGTACCTGGAGGAGGTAAACTTTTAGAATGCCAACTACAATACTAAAATAATTAAAATTAATAGATTTAAAAAAATCAAAATACCCACGTTTTTTAAATGTCAATCGGTCCAGCCGTTTTTATAGTTGTAAATTGCATTAGCCTCGGGTTTGAAGATAGCTTACTGCGATGTGCCTCAAAATTGAGTTACAAAAATCCAACCGCAACGACAAACAAACCAATATGCAGACAAGAAAGAAGGTGTATAAAAACGTGGGAATCACATAATTCATAATGTCCTTCCAGCTTGACTGGACTTCTGGATAATTTCCCTTCATTCCGTCCTGTCAATTCCTATGGCAGCCAACCAGTACCCTGATGTTATTTTCGCACACCTAAAATAGTGAAGCTTCAGGGGTCTCGGGAGCTTGGGCCGGTTTATTTAGGTTCACTCACTTCAGAAATATCTGAACTATGACTATCTCCTGCTATTCTTCTTTGTAACAGTTGACACAAAGAGTTGACGGTATCTACTTGTCAAGCGGGACCTCATTGACACAGAGCTTCGTCATGATTTCCTGTTTCCTGACCGGCTACAACCTCCTGTTGTTCTCCGAGAAACAAGATCTCAATATGAGTCTACTTCCAATGTGTATTATCAAACGCGTTATCAGGTAAACTAATTAGAATTCTTGACTAAGTATCCTTAACTACATTTTGATGATACTGGATGATAGGAGAAAAGAGGTGTATCGATATTGGGAAATTATTGTAGACTCCTTCAAATATATAGATGGCAAATGAACCTGACTCAGCTGCTTTTTAGTTATTTCAGCTGTAGCTTACCTTTTCTCTTTGTCTCCCTGCTTGCCCTACATCTTTTGCCATCGATG
The DNA here is from genome assembly GCF_003590095.1 of Trichoplusia ni. Taxonomy (NCBI): domain Eukaryota; kingdom Metazoa; phylum Arthropoda; class Insecta; order Lepidoptera; family Noctuidae; genus Trichoplusia; species Trichoplusia ni. Next base: position 8,392,525 of record NC_039495.1, on the reverse strand, counting down.
CGGTATCATATCTATGTCATTTTCGATCCTGTTTTAGAAAAGTCGCAATGGTAGGCAAGTCTCACTAAAAAAAAATGTTAGTAAATTTCCAAAATTCCAAAAACAAGTCCCAAAATTTGGAAGAGCTATACGAATTCCTGAAATTCCTCTTTTCAGAATTAGTCCAGTCCACATGCTTGTGGTAGGATACGCAGCGACGTGGTGGATGCAATCCCGTGACGGACCTTTCGTACCCACCACAATAGGTCTGGACAGCGAAGCCTGCAGGGCCAGGTTTTGGTCACATTTCTTCTACATTAATAACATAGTGGACCCTAAAGACTACTGCCTTTGTCCCACGTGGTAAGTGTGGAAATCTTTAGCCCTCTGCTTATGCCATTTCATCATTAAGACCGACGACACAAAGCTTGCGTTCAAACGAACTGCATTCGTCTGTTAACCATTCTTCCGCTTGCCAGATACTTCCATCCTATGTATATGAATATCATCTACTACTATTATAATATTCCAATCTTACTGGGGTTACATTTTATCAAAACCTATGCCGTTCATACTATTTTGTCACGGGACATGGACCAAGATTTACCATTTCTTGATCAATACTAAGTTTTATCCATACTTTTTAGGTTTTTGCCAGTAGATATGCACATGTATATCCTCGCATGTGCGCTTACACTCCTGCTGTGGCGTCGGCGCAGCTTGGCTGTCAAGATCTACCTAGTTCTGCTGGTCGCCTCCTGTTTGCTAATCGCTGTTGTGGTGTACATCAATGATTATAAAACTCTGACTTTATTTGCCACACCTGAGTAAGTAACAGATAAACTATCTCTGTTCTTTCAAAAGTAGTTAATTTCAACTTTATTTCTTTATTGATTGAAGCCGAAATAAAAAGTTGGGATGCATTTTCTGAAACCTTAATATAAATAGGTCCAAAACAATCCATTGGTAACTTTTTTTTTTTAATAAATGAATGCGGACAACATCACATACATTGTTCTGAACCCAAAGTAAGTTGCTAAAGCACTTGTGTTATGGAATTCAGATACAACGAAGGTACCACAAACACCCAGACCCGAGCCAATGTAGAAATGTGAATTTTTACATTGACTCGACCGGGGATCGAACCCGGGACCTCAGAGCTAGCGACACCTTGAAACCGGTGCGTACGCCACTCGACCACGGAGGTCGTCAAAAAAACTCAACAAAAGAACGGAATATATGTATATTTAATAGATACCAATAAATATTGCCAACAAAAGACACGAGATTACAATAACTTAAGCCTAACTGGTATGTTTTAGTATAGTAGGTAATCGGCAAATGACCTAATGATCCCTAGATTTTTATATACGGATTTTTTTTAATCCGACGATGTGCATCTGACAGTTGCGATTGCATGCCAGCATACAACCTCCTTTAAGTCAAAGAGCGGAGTCTCTCTTTCAAATACAAAATAATCTTACTCTAAAGGCGTAGCCTCATGAATCGCTCGTCGCTCGTTTGCAGCGACAAATCCGATCACGTAACTATATTTTTAATAAGCTATATAATATGCTATATAAAACTTATTACAGACAAATACGCAGAGTATTCCGGGATAATCGGTCGTTCACTGAATTCTACATGTCTTCGTGGAGTGCCCTACCATCTTGCTTCATGGGATTGATTCTGGCTCATATCCAGTACGAAATCATCAAAGGAAAGATTAAACTTTCCCAGTACAGAGTAAGTATTTGCTGTTTACCCGTCCGTCAGTTACTAGGATATATCTCATAAATCGTGATACCCAGACAGTAAATTATTTATTGATGATGTATTTCGACTGCCGCTGTAACAACAAATACTAAAAATAAGGATCGATACTAAGCAACGATTTTTAGGGTCAAAATTTTTAGTTATTCTCTGTCTTTAGCCTATTTGTGTGGAAATTTCAGACCCTTTTTTTAGAATCTTTCGATACCTAAAAACAGCACCGCACTCACAGCCGAATTTGACTAAGTATATTTTGTATTTTAACTCTCGCAAGCAATTTAATCGCATTCAAGTTACAGGTAAAATATATCCTTTGTGACTCTGGCTTAGGCAAATTCAGAGGCCGCAGGTGTTTTTAGTCAGAGTCCGACACATCCCCAAGCCGTAGCCCCCTGCGTTGGTTGAAGTCATTCGATTTTCACCAAGGAAAAAAGGGAAAATATAAAACATATCTTAACTTTTCATGTTCCAGTGGTTCGTGATCTTGCACTACATATCTTTTCCTCTACTTTTCGTATTCTCGTTGACCGGATATTACGCTCGCTCACAAACATCTTTAGGCTTTAGCATCGCGTACACTACTCTGGACAGACCTGCCTTTTGCCTTCTCATGGCTATCACTTTGCTTGGATTCTTCAATGTTGACTGTAAGTATTTTGGAAGACTGTAGCTAACTGGCCTGTTGGTCTTGTGGTTAATGGCCCTGCTTGCTATACCGGAGGTCGTGGGTTAGATTCCCATTAATTTGGTCTGTGTCTGGGTGGGTGTATTTATTTACATTGTGTATGCGTTTAGATTCTAAAAGCATACACAATTTAGATAAATTAAATTATACTTCTAAAATTTAGAAGTATATAGGTAAGTATGTCTATCAATTGTGTACTGATAATACAAGCCGTGTTTGAGACCAGATGTCGTTGTGTAAAAGTTGTGGAATATTATAGTACCATATCAGGGATAAAAGGCGGTATGAATGAATAAATTCTGTTGACTTTTTTCTTTATCAACATCCCCCAGAAAACCATAATTCTTCTGGAGAACCTTTGTCTAATCTCACTCATTGTTATTCCTGCTTCTGTAACTTTACACAAATAACCACAACTGGTCCACCCAAGAAGTGACTCAAGAAGATATGTAATTGAAGATTAGATTTTTGTAAGTTAAACTAAAACTAAAATGCTTGTTACAGCTCCAATGAAAAGGTTTTATAGCTGGCCTATTTGGAGTATAATGGCTAAAATGTCTCTAACGGTTATGCTCTTACATTGGTGCGTGGGTATAACGATAGGAACCAGATCCCTTGCGTACAACACATCGTTAACCGACACAGTAAGTTGTTATTACAATTTTTAATCATTTTCTGATCGGACAGTTCCTTTAAAGTTGACTTTTGAGAAGGTGCGTATATAGAAGGCATTTTAGCCTTGAGACTTTTAGTAAATTATAGTTTTAACCAATATTTTAACTACTTGAACTAATAAGATAACTGAAAATGGGAACCCCATTTTCCTATTTTTATTTTCTGTTAGTCATTAATCTCGTTTTTTTTTTTCAGACGGTGGATTGGGTGGCCACAAACTTAATAACAATCTTCGTAGCAGTACCAGTAACGGTTATGCTGGAAATTCCAGCACAAAGATTTTTTGAAAAGTTGTTATTTACATAGAATTAATATTTCTTTATTTTACTACAATATTTAAGTGTTAAATCTAGTTTTTCATTATTTTTCTCTAAAATGTATCACATTAATAAACATTATTTGTAATTGAATCTAAGAATATTAAAAATGTTTACATAATTTATATTGTTTTATTGAGTTGATCTGCTTTGTTAGAGAATTAAAAATAAAGAACACGCGACTGCTAGTTTAATATTTTAATTATAAACTTTCTGCTCTCTCAGCATTTACATTATTAGTATATATTATTGAAATATATAATACATTATTATGTGGAATTGTTTAATTTCTTCTAATTATATATTTTTCTTTGTTTGTAAAAATGTAACTTAAATAGGTAAAATAGGTAACTGGGCTGGCCTGTTGGTCTAGTGGCTAGTGACCCTGACTGCTATACCGGAGGTCGTGGGTTCGATTCCCACCCAGGACAAATGTTTGTGTGATGAGCACGATCATTTGTTCTGTGTCTGGGTGTAATTTATCTATAACATGTATGTATTTAGAACTATATAAGTATGTTTATCAGTTGTCTAGTACTCGTAACACAAGCTCTGCTTAATTTGAGACTAGATGGCGTTGTGTGAATGTTGTCCAATATTATATTATTACTAGCTGACCCAGCAAACGCTGTTTTGCCGAATATTTTTTTTTTCTACTTGTATATATGTATTTTTAATGCTTCATTATAAAAAAAGTAAAAACAAAAAATTTCGTACAAAAAATAAAAAAATAAATTTTAGTGTGGGCAACCCTTGTCACTTAGGGGTATGAAAAATAGATGTTGTTTTATTCTCAGTCCTACTCAATATGTATACAAAATTTCATAAGAATCGGTCGAACCGTTTCGGAGGAGTACGGTAACTAACATCGTAACACGGGAATTTTATATATTAGACTAGCTGACCCAGCAAACGTTGTTTCGCCGATTTTTTTTCTAGTTGTATGTATTTTTAATGCCACATTATAAAAAAAATAAAAACAAACAATTTCGTTTAAAAAATAAAATATATTTTTTTAGTGTGAGCAACCCTTATCACTTAGGGGTATGAAAAATAGATGTTGTTCTATTCTCAGACCTACCCAACATGTATACAAAATTTCATAAAAATCGGTCGAACCGTTTCGGAGGAGTACGGTAACTAACATCGTGACACGGGAATTTTATATATTAGAAGATTATTATATTATATTTTGCTCAAATGCCAAGATTCCCAGTTTGACATTAAAACCTACACGCTGTTCACGAATTAAAAAAGACGATCAGCCATTTTGATTTCTCCTGTCTCTGACAGGCCGGTGGACCAAGAATTATTTCAAGAAAATAATTCTTCACCACGTATTTGTCGCTAAATTTGTGTTGATGAAGTGAAAAGTGCAGTGCACAACATGGCGCGATACGGTCAGAGACCGGAGAATGCCCTCAAACGGGCCAATGGTTAGTACTAAATTCGATGATACCACGTTGCATGTGAGAATGACCTTATGATAATCGGTCTGTCTGTAAAATATACAACATGTTTCTACTTGAAACACGATTCTTACACCTAATTTCCCCTTTACACATTCCTTGGGTTTATATTTATGTCTAGATTATTGTCTTCGAAACATAACCAAAGTGCTAATCCAGATTATTAGCCTTAGAACTTTTGCGTAATAACCTGAATAGTGAGTTGTCAAGATAACCTGTTCATAATATATATTACACTCTTTTATACATATATTATAGACATTATAGACAATAAACATATTGTCTGCATGGAACATGTCTCACATTATGTTTTCGTGTTAATTACTGAGTATTTTCTGACTATTTTGTTTTTACTACTTGTAATCTCTGAAGACTATTATGTTATCAGGATTATACCTCTTTTTCGCGTAAAATATTATTCTATTTTGTTTTGAGTGTTCTAACGCTTTAGTTATTGTTATTGTTGCAACAAAATGACAATATTTCTAAAGTAAATAAACCGTGAAAATAAAAATATGGAATAGACCCTTTGAGCTTTTTGTTTTCCTACAAACTGTCCTATAACATCAAGTGTATGGCCACAATGATGTTCAGAAAGTATAAATTGATGTTAAACTCTTCCAATTTTGCTATAAGATAAATAACATATTAATTGAGGATTAACCATCATATTATCTCAGTGAAAAATAAATATGAATGATGTAAAATAGTAGTAAAATTGTTTAACATATTGATCTTTATTTCTACTTCATTTAAAATGAAATGGTATTAAATCTACAGGCATCTAACTTTGATATCATGTCTGTTGATATAATATATCACAATGATTACCTGAATTTAAAGCCTTACCTAGTAGGAGTTGATGCATGTTCTAAAGTTTCACTCAAACTTAACTGATCATAACAAACAAATTCCTTTTCAACAGAGTTTATGGACTTGGACAAGCCAGCGAGAGCTCTAGATACTCTGCAAGAAGTGTTCCGCAACAAGAAATGGGCGTACAACTGGTCCGAGTCGGTCCTCGAACCGATCATGTTCAAGTACTTAGAGCTTTGCGTGGACTTGCGCAAGTCTCACATAGCCAAGGAAGGCCTGTTTCAATACAGAAATATGTTCCAGTCCGTCAATGTTGGGTCCTTGGAACAAGTTATAAGGTGAGTTCTTCTTATATTTTTGTAGATTATGATTTGAAAATGGACAGATTAAAAGATCTGGTAGTCTGTGTGTAGCACTAGGAATTAAACCTATCTGCATCTTGGCTAATTGTATATTGCAGTTTGATTAAGTGTAGGTGTGTAAAACTCAGTTATTTTAAGTCTGTAGTATGTCTTATTGCATGATTAAATTACATCAAACTAAATTGTTTTGTTTATTTGTGGAAAACTGTTACATTATTCATGGTTTATCATTAGTAAAATGGTAAACTGGTTTGCTGAAGTGATTTTGTGGCTGTTTTAACAATGATTTTCTGGAGTCACATTTTGCAATAATGGTGTGAAATGTAGTTTCACAAGTTTATATGCTCTTAATTAAATTTCAAGCTTATTTAATGTTTCTCGAAACTAGAAACTTATTATTAATAATCCAAAGAAGCCAGAAATACTTATCATAATCTTAAATTACTAATATTAATAATTCTTTTTACACCTCAGGGGTTATCTCCGCATGGCAGAAGAGAGAACGGAGGCGGCGCGTGCGCAGTCCACCCAGGCCGTGATCGAGACAGATGACCTGGATAATCTTGCTACTCCAGAGAGCATCTTGCTTAGTGCTGTGTCTGGAGAGGATGCTCAAGATCGGTCTGACAGGACTATACTTACACCATGGGTAAGGATAATTATAAAAGAAGATAAATTAACAAAATAACAGTTTATCTTAGTTCAACCATTCCAAGTAATCTATAAATAGTTCTTTTGGTTTATTATAGCTCTCTTTATTAAAATATAACCATATAAATTACATTTTTAAATATATATAAAAACAAAAAGTTAAGTTGTTACTGTTTGTAAATAAACTTTCGCTTATCAAAGTAACAAAGTTATAAAAAACCCTTTTAACACATAAATTTATTCTGTTAAAACACTACTACAAGTTCCATAACAAAAAAAAAAAAACATTAAACCTTGTCATAATATTTATTCTCCAGGTGAAATTCCTCTGGGAGTCATACTGCCAGTGCCTTGAGCTCCTCCGTACCAATGCTCACGTCGAGACCCTGTACCACGACATCGCGCGCATGGCATTCCAGTTCTGTCTGAAGTACTCCCGTAAAACGGAATTCAGGAAGCTATGTGACAAGTTGAGGAAGCATCTTGAAGATATTTGCAAGCCCACCGTAAGTGTAACTATGTTTGTTAAAGTAATTTGAGTCCTAAGAGCAGTATGTTAATATTCATTTTGTATTGTATCAGGTGCAAACTGGAAATGTCAGCATCAGCAAGCCAGAAACACAACAACTCAACCTGGAAACCAGACTGTTCCAGCTGGACAGTGCTATCCAGATGGAATTGTGGCAGGTTTGTGAATTAGACCTTACCAAAAAGTCGTAACTATACTTATTTAAGTTATATTCATCAGAACATTGAAATGAGCCTACTGTAGAAAAAATGACACCATAATTGTAGAGGGATAAATTTATTATATTGTATTCAAATTACTATAATTAATAAATATAATTAGATTTGAAAATGTCATACCTGCTAACTTCGGCTAGGCCCTTAAGGAAGCAAAAAACTATTAAATTTATATCAATTTACAAAAACCTGTACAACAATCTATCTACTGTCATAAACAGGAAGCCTACAAAGCTATTGAAGACATCCACAACCTGATGAACATGTCTAAGAAGACACCAGTCGCTAAGACCATGGCCAACTACTATGGAAAGCTGGCTCTCGTCTTCTGGAAGGCCGGACACTGTCTGTTCCACGCTGCCGCCCTTCTGAAGCTCTTCCAACTCTCCAGAGAGATGAAGAAGAATATTACTCAAGAGGAATTGCAGAAGTAAGTGGTTTTGAACTAACTTGATACTATGTCCGTTTGTTTTCGCGTTTCGGAGCGCCTACTACCTTTTTTTTTTAATTCTGTACCTCCTGCAACTAATCACTGGAGTTTGAGTTTCTTGTTGTAATTTGCAATTTTGTCCTGATCGTTTTTGTAATATAACATAAAATTATATTGTGTGCAACTACTTCAGCTAACTGCCAGTAAAGGCCTTTAAATTTAGTTCATTCTTCGAGTTAAGACTGCTTGTTTAAACTTATCACTTGCAACTATTTGTTTGCAAATTAAGACTAATTTTGATTACTTGCTTTATTTGCCTCCGAATTAAATCCCACGTCTACGCCTGCGCTAGCTAGCCGTGGTAGGCCTCGGAGGCACATGATGATGTCGGCATGACGCGACAGCCTGCACCCACATGAGCATGTTGTGTTATTAATGTCTGCACAAACCCTTTTACCCTAATAACAATGTATCCCATATTAATCATTTTGCTAATTTGTTTTCGAGTTTATTCAACAATATACGTTTTTGCATCTAGTAATTTTCATGCAAGTATAGTAAAGTAGTATTACCCCCACAAACACACAGCGCACAATACATTTAAACCATTCCTCACTCCTATAAATATAACATGTTCAAGCCCTGCAACTTATAAACACAAACACAATTAATATACCACTGTTTAACTACAGGATGGCATGCCGTGTCCTGGTCGCCGTGCTCTCGGTCCCTCTGCCGTCCCTCCACCCGGAGTTCGACCGCTTCGTCGAAACTGACAAGAGCCCCGTCGAGAAGGCGCAGAGGCTGGCTGTATTGCTCGGTCTAGCACAGCCGCCGACCAGGGCTAGCTTGTTGAAAGGTACTTTAGATGTTGTAAACAGAATAAGAGAGATGTTTCAGGTTGTGAAAGTAAGAACGTGTTCAGAAGACACGCGTAGCCAACCGCCAATGGTGACAATTGTGAACCCTCCTACTGTACTTAGTTTCGTAAGGCTGAAGAGATAAAGGAATAATGACTCAGGTTGTGGAAGTAAGATCGCGTTCAAAAGACGCGGGTAGCCAACCGCCAAATGTGACTATTGCAAGGCCTTTTATCTATACTTGATATTGTAAAGCTGTTTTCTTTCTTTGAATGCGCTAGTCAGAAACAACTCGTCTGATTTGAACAATTCTGACAGGCAAAATTTAGTTTAAAATATAGCTCTACAATATAGGTGTCGTGGAACAGACAGTAGTACGCGTTGCTTATTGTTGGATGTCTGAAGGATAAGTAAATATAATAAAAAACACTATAAACTTTAATGACTTCTATTGCACGTAACCTCTTAAGGTAACAAAAATATTAAAACAAAACAAACAATTTGAGAACCTTCTCCTTTTTAAACTCGATTGAAAAATAACATCAAGTTTGCAACGTCTACAGTCGTATCCTCAATTAAAATGATTCTCTTTTTACAGACGTGGTCCGTCTTAACGTGGTGGCCCTGGCTACGCCACAACTGCAGCAGCTGTACTCTTGGCTGGAGGTCGAATTTGACCCCCTGACACTCTGCAACAACGTCAAGAGCGTCGTCAAGTCTCTGGAGGAGGAGCCCAGTAAGTTACTAGATTATATTAATAACCACTTTCTGAAAGGCTGTTCAACCAAAGCTGTTGAAACTGAACTGTAAATTGAATTGGATTCGGAGTGCTAATTGACTAATGTATATTACTGTGTGTTTTGAATTTGAATTAACTACTAATTTGATATAATATTGAAAATATTGAGACCAACCGTTGATGCACGTAGCTTTGTCAATGTTGAGTCGTATAAATATTAATATTTATTGTGGATTACTTTGCATCGCCTCAATGTTCGTGTATTAGTTAATAGCAAGATTTTTATTTATTTTTTATAGCAAAAGATTCGCGTACTTACACAAACTGTTACAGCTTTTCCTAGCATTTGGCATGAATAATTCACCATATTATTAGTGTGAGTGCTATTATTATTATTATGAGTGCTATTAGTTTATTATGTTGACCAGCCTTAAAAGAAACTGCTAGATATTATTTGAAGTGCATGCCTCCGAATTAAATCCCACGTCTACGCCTGCGCTAGCTAGCCGTGGTAGGCCTCGGAGGCACATGATGATGTCGGCATGACGCGACAGCCTGCACCCACATGAGCATGTTGTGTTATTAATGCCTGCACAAACCCTTTTACCCTAACAACAATGTATTCCATACTAAACATTTTGCTAATGTGTCTTCAAATGTTTTCAACAATACATATCCCTTTTTTTGCATCTTGTATTTATATTTTCATAATTATAATAAAAAAAAATTGCTTTGCTGTTTTTACCTGCATCTAACTGAATATGCTGAAATAATAAAAATATTAAACACTACAAACTGAACCTAAATTAAGAATAAAATACCTAGAACCACAAATGATAGATTACAATTCACACTATATCCATCCCCAGACTCGCCGCTCGCACAATACACGGTGGCCCTGAGCGACGTAGCCCTGGTCCGTCTCATCCGTCAGGTAGCGCAGTGTTACGCCTGTATCCAGTTCTCCCGCCTGCTGGAGCTGGCCAACTCCGATGACCTGTTCCACCTGGAGAGACTCCTGGTCGACTGCGTCAGGCACAACGATATGCAGATCAGAGTTGATCATGCTAACAAGTGAGTTATTAATAAGAACAGAGGTTTTAACACCATATTTTAAAATTATTATTGTTGTTGTGGATGTGTGACCGAGCATTATATAATGTAGAGCGCTCTTTCCATCACAATTTCAATGGTACTGCTTTAAGAGATGCTAAAGCCAGCCTTTACGAACAAAATGGCATGATGTGTGACGATTTACCTGCTGAACTGATAAAAATAATACTCTATTAGTATTGGAGTGAAACTAAGGTCAGATATTGCCTCCGAATTAAATCCCACGTCTACGCCTGTCGTAGCTAGCCGTGGTAGGCCTCGGAGGGACATGAAGATGTCGGTATGACGCGACAGCCTGCACCCACATGAGCATGTTGTGTTATTGATGCCTGCACAAACCCTTTTACCTTACCCTTGCCTAATCTAACAAGAATGTATCCTGTTTTCACAATTTTTTTTTAGTCCTGATTCAGTTATAAACTTATTGCATATGGACCAAGTTTAATTTGTTCGTAATCATTTTAGATGTGTGCACTTTGGTGTGGAAGCTGGCGGTGGCGAATGGTGCTCGACAGCCGATGAAGCCTGTGGTGGGGCTATTCTCCAACCCACTCCTGCTGAACAGGTATTACAACGTTTCATTATTACCAAGAATACATATATCAAAAAACATTGTTGTATTGTCGACAAAATTACCCTAAAGGTTGTGTCAACCACACAACCTTTGTTGTGTGTTGCTACTGATACATCATTATGAGTAATTAGGAGCTACAAAACTAGTCAGTTTAACCAAGTGATATTGTGTTGCCCAGGCTCCTTGTTAAACTCTGACATTTAGCTGCATATATAGTTGGAAAAGGCTAGGCTGATGATGATGATTGCTGATATTCTGTAACTCTATCTGTACGATTATGTAAGCTATATTTCCGTCGCAAACTTACGATACCAAAGAAATAGTGGCATTAAATTGAACCTTCCAAAAAGCAAAGCTACAGTATGAGTGTGTCCCCGCTAGGTCCGCGAGCAGCTGGTCCGCGCGGCGGAGGTGCTGTCGCGCGCGGCGGCCACGCTGTTCCCGGCGCGGCGCGCGGCGTCCCGCGAGCGCGCGCGCCAGCACATGGTGCAGCACTACCACGAGCACAAGCACGCCGAGCACCACCGCGTGCTGCAGCGGCACAAGATCATCGAGGAGCGCAAGGAGTACATCGAGCGCCTCAACTCCGTGCGCGAGGAGGAGGAGCTGCGGTACGACACACTACTGTACTCACTGCATAACCAGCCTGTCTAGTGCATTATCATTGAAAATTGCAACAAACTTATTAAAACTGATGTTGTGTGGTAAAGGCTACTGTATCAGGCTGATATTTTAAGCTTGATGCGCCAGCTTGGTAGTAATTCTACGAGGTTTTTCCAAAGGTTTATTTAAACGCATGATAGTTAAACCAATCCGCAAAAGTATTTGTAGAATTTGATAAAAAGCTGGATTGGTAATATTGAATATTATGACAAAACATTGTACTATTTTATTTTAACATTAACACTTCAAAAAGGGACTACTGAAGCAAACTTGATGTAATGATTTGTAGGACCAAATGTCAGCAATTTCACATTAAATGAAAAAATAATCAACAAAATCGACTCATTCGGCCGAAGTTCTGAAAGAACAAACTGCGAAGTTTGTTGAAAAATATCGAGAACTTGAAATCGAAAATTTGGTAAACATACTAATTTAATTTTTCCATCAACAGCCGTCAAGAAGAAGTATCCCGCGCGGCAGCAGCAGCCGAGGCCCGCCGTCTCGAGGCCGAGCGTGAGGAGCGCGAGCGCAAGCGCCACGAGAACGAGCTGGCCGCCATGCGCGAGCGCCATCTCAGGGAGAGGGTCGCGCACATCAGCCAGACCGCGCACGGACAGAAGATGCTCTCCAACATCAACGAGGAGGTAGGGTCATATACACACTACTCCCACCACGTCATCTGAGATATTTAAAAGAAGCTTGCGAATGTTCTAGAAGACATCTACACTTCCTTGCAATGTCATTCAATGCACAATAAACAAATCTTGAGTCTTAAATGTGTTCACCACCAAGTAACCTGTGTCCATGTTTGTGTGTGTGTGCTTTCATTTTGAGCGTGTATGACCCATATCCACTCAATCTAATAATGACAGTAGATTAGGCTGTTCTAAGTGTGTCCCATTTGTTCCTACCTTATGAAAAGTGTAACACGCAACACCTCAATGTTCTGCCATAAGTCTGAACAAGTAAAATTCTATTATGTAACAGTTTATAATATTGAATTTGAATGGATAACTTGCATGTGATTCCCAACAAATTGTGATACAAATATGATATACTTTTTAAGCCTCCGAAAAATATCCCACGTCTACGCCTGCCCTAGCTAGCCGTGGTAGGCCTCGGAGGCACATGATGATGTCGGCATGACGCGACAGCCTGCACCCACATGAGCATGTTGTGTTATTAATGCCTGCACAAACCCTTTTACCTTCTTAACAATGTATCCCCTTATAATCATTATCTAAAGTAACTCACCTGTGTTTTGTGGTACCTGACTTGCTAGATTATGCATTTGACAAAAGAAAAATAGTTGATCTCTATTTTTCTGTCAGAAAACTTGATTAGAAACAGTTACAGTATATTATTTTCTATTTAAAGTTTTGAAACTAGATACCGATGCGATAATTTGTCAACATAGTCACCATCAAACAATCTATGGATCCAACTCATCTCATAAAAAAATGACATTGTAAATACTTTATTACATGTTCTAAACAACCAATGTTCTCATACAGGAACTCAAGAAGATGGACGCCGAAGCCATCGCCCAACGTGAAGCTGAGGAGTTGATGAAGGAACGCCGTGAGCTGCAGGCCAGACTCAAATCACAAGAGAAGAAGGTACATTAACCTTAAACATATTAAAGACTATACTAAAAAGCTACAGTTGTAAAGATGGCTCGAGAGAATACAATAAATTTGTAAACTATCAGGTTAGCTTAAATCTAGCTGTATCATCTAATTCAAATTGCGATTATGTAAACATTAACTTTCTGTTGAATTCTATTCACATACATATCTTGTTATTTTTCAATGACCATTTCTTTCAGGTATTTCTAAATCGATTATAAGATCAAACGTAAAATCAAAGCAATTTATTATCCTTTTTTTTAGTTTTGTTTCTGAAAAATGAACATTCTCCTTATGACTATAATTGTGCAGGTTGACTACTTCGAGCGTGCCAAGCGTCTGGAGGAGATTCCCTTACTACAGAAGAGCTTGGAGGAGAAACAGGTGCAGGACAAGGCGTTCTGGGAGCAACAGGAGAAGGAGCGCATACAACAGCTGATTGGTGAGTGTTCAGTTATGAGCTCAAACAACTTTTTTTTTTGCTTATATTTAACACTTTTTTCCAAGTACTGTTTTCGTAACTCAACTCAAACTCGCTTAATTACGTAACCCAGATATTATATACCTGCAATGCCTCCGAATTAAATCCCACGTCTAAGCCTGCGCTAGCTGGCCGTGGTAGGCCTCGGAGGGACATGATGATGTCGGCATGACGCGACAGCCTGCACCCACATGAGCATGTTGTGTTATTAATGTCTGCACAAAACCTTTATCCTAGTCTAACTTATCTAGAATGTCCCTGATTTTTTTAATTAAGTGCCTGGGAAATGGCCTCGTTGAAATAAAAACCTTTGATTTTGAATTTGCATGCCTATTTTCATGGCTGGACAATGAAATACATATATTTTTTCGTATCTTGTATTATCATCTACTCCTATTCGTGTGGTCAGAGGCCCGCGCGCGCGACGTGACGACGGCGCAGCGCCTGTCGCGCATGGCGGCGCACCGCGAGCAGTTCACCGTGAAGCTGCGCAGCGAGCGCGGCGCCGCCTACACGCAGCGCCTCGCCGACTTCAAGGACAAGCTGCAGGCCGAGCGGGAGAAGCGCCTCGCCGAGCGCCGCCAGCAGCGCCTCGAGAACAGGAGGCAGGAGGTATACATACCCTATTACTTATTGTACTTGTCAACCTACCTTATTGACCTATGACGACCCCTACTTGTAAATGTTAGCCTACTCCAATGAGCGCCAACCGACCCTGTCTTGGATAGACTGTATTCGCACACTGCTAGCGACTGCCCGTCCTATTTTATTCCGCAAACGGTATTCAGCTAGACAAAAATCCTCTTCACAGAGAAACTAAAAACCTGCTTACTTAAGTGACTATTTGGCGATTTTGGATTTCTTTTATTAAATTATTTCGATCACATTATTGTTTGCATATTCCAAGCAATAATGTGATCTTAATCATTTTCTTTGAATTCATTAAGAAAAAAAGTACTGTATTTTAATGTTTCACTATATTACTGTACACACAACTAACATAACTATTATCTCTCAGTGGCTGGCCGAGAAGCACCGTGCAGAGGAGCGCGCTGCCGAAGAAGCCAGACGCATCAGAGAGGAAGAAGAACGAAAGGAAAGGGAGGAACGCGAGAAGAAGCACCAGGAAGAGCTCGCTGCCGCCCGCGAGCGAAAGGAGAAGGAAGAGAGGTACGTAGGAACTTACCTCTATAATATAGAGTAATACATAACTAGTATGGTAGTACTCTGTTGAAGTATGTAGTGAGAGCCTGCGCTCACGCTAAGTATCGATCGGTTAATCCTTGCGTCTTCGGATTGCCAAGTTGTGTTGTGGGTTTGATCCCCGCGTAGGACTTGCCTGAGTCAGGGTCATGTGTGCACACATGTGTATGCATGTGGCATGAATGTTTGTAAAACCCCCCGGATATCCTAAATATGAGAGTTGTTTAAAAATTATGTTAATAGTAAATATTTATTATATAGTAGTAAATAAATAAAGTCTAGGCTACGTTTACTTAATCGTAACACATAAATAACAAGTCCATTGCCTATCCCACAGAGAACACCAAGAAATGTTAGCCCGTGTCGAAGCCAAGGCTCGCGCTAAGGAAGCTGAAATCCAACGCAAGCTGGAGGAACAAAAGACCCAGACCTCGTCCAGCTGGCGCGACGGTGTGGCCGCCAGGACCCCCGCGCGTGACGATGGCTGGCGGGCTAAAGCCGCCGAGGCTAAGGAGGAGAAGAAACCTGGTGACACCTGGAGGACTGGTAAGTGGAGATTTCGGAGAACGATAGTCTGTAATAGATCGTTAATTAAAAGTTGCTTGTTGAAACCATTGAAAGTCCTCATTAAGCCAAAGCAATGTGAACTATTTTAATCAGGTTTAAAAAATGTGTAAGAGATTGCCGAAAGAGTCGCATATGCAGTCTAGTTATTAAAGGAGACTATTTGTAGCTTTTCAATTTTATGATTTTTTCATTTTTGACAAGTTCTTTCGCTGTCAAAATCGAAGAGCAAGATCTACAGAGTTGATTTTAAACGTATATCAAATACTTCAATTTTTTACAAATAACCCCCCCCTTTGTAACTTGTTGGAGTTATACTTGCTATTAGTATTAATGTTTCCGTGTCCCATAGCCGGTCGCGCAGGCACCCGCGAGCCCCCTCGCGAGGAGAGGCCGCGCTCAGGCGAAAGACGCCCTCCCCGCGACGAGCGTCCCGCCCGCGACGAGCGTCCGCCCGCCAGGGATGAGAGGCCGCTCAGGGATGACAGGTATGGGGAACTCGCACACACTTATATCTGCTTCTAACTTTTGGAAGAAGGTTTTAAATAAAAAAATATCACTTTAACCTACGTTCTAGACCAGTCTTGGGATATGTTAAAATTGCAGTCAATTAAGGCACACCGATCCATCCATATTGCCGGACCGTGGAATTGCTTACAAGTAATCCGTCAATTTGACAAAAGAATCATCTATTTCCTGGCGTAAAAAGTTATTCGTCGGTTTCAGAATCCCGTACATACTTAAATAATTGTATTCTTGTGTATTTATTTAGGTTTTCCATTGGCAACAGAGTTTAGAAAATATTGTTATTCATTTTAACCCAAAGGTAACCTCTCACCCTATTTCAATGCCTTATTATTAACTCATTTCATTCTTTCCTCTCTCATCTTATTCCCCTCTTATCTCTACTCGTCTATCTCACATTTTTTTCCAACACAGGTTACATAAAACACAATACACGCTTGTATATTAATGGTTTAACCAAAGTTCCCTTAGCAGGCGTGAGGAACGTCCCCGTGAGGATCGGCCTATTCGTGAGGAGCGCGGGCCGAGGGACGACAGAAGAGATGACAGACCACGCGACGAGGGTGGCTGGAGGTCCGCCAACAGGGAGCCCGAGAGGGACAGGTTGGTGAAGTTTGTAGATAGTCGAGAATTTCATTCCGAGTGGTAGAGATCACCAAACCAAGGACGACTGTGCATATAGAACCATTTGTGAGATTCAAACGCTCATTCCTTGCCTGGGTTTTCCTAATAGTGTGCGATTGGATTTTACAACTTTTCACTACTTGGAAATCAACTTCGCTTGCATAATATCTTTTTTCCATCCAGCCATAAAAAATCCATTATTTTATATATTTAAGTAACTGAAACTGATCTATACAATTTACTCAACAGGCCTCGCTACGGCGGCCGCTCCAGTGGCCCCGAGAGCGGCAGCTGGCGTCGTGGACCCGCAGAGCCCCCACCAGCACCTACTGTAAGTACATACCAAAAAAATAAACTTCATGGATTATATTAACACAGCCAGTATAATATGGATGAAGCAATATAACACAACTGCTACTGTTTTTTTATTATATAAATTCCTACATACTACGCCTTCCTCCACAGGAGCGCTCGTCAGCCTGGCGTTCCAAGGACGCCCCATCCCGAGACGATCGTTTCCGTGAAGGCCCCCGCGACCGCGACGGACCCCGTGACCGTGACGGCCCTCGTGATCGTGACGGTCCCCGCGATCGTGACGGGTTCCGCGACCGCGATGGTCCCCGCGACCGTGACGGCCCGCGCGATCGGTTCCCGCCCAGGAGGGATGATCGGTAAGATATCATCACTATGCACTTTATAACAGACTTTCCTTCATTTTCGAATACAGATCATGGCATTGAGTTCATAAAACCATTGAAATATTTATGAAGATACACATTTTTTGTATCTATAAGCAGACATATCAAATTTTCAACGTGTACATTTTTTTATTTAGCCATTACTGTCCAACTGCAAGGCAAAGGCCTCCCTTAGATTATTCCACTCTATAGTCTATAGTTTTTTCCTTACATTGTTTGTGGTATACATCCAGTTCGTCGCGCCATCACACAGAACATAATATAAACCGAATTAAACAACTTAACATATTATTAACTCTTCTCTTCATTATTTAGTGACGGTCCCCGCCGCGACGATCGCGATGGTCCCCGGCGGGACGACCGCGACGGCCCGCGCAGGGACGACCGCGATGGTCCGCGCCGCGACGACAGGGACCGCGACGGGCCGCGCCGCGCGCCGCCGCGCAGGGAGGACAAACGTAAGTTACTATACTTGATATAATTTTAAGTTATCTTATTAACGAATTACCACTTTGAGTAAAGACCATTTAGATATTGGTACAGTCGAATGTATAAATTTTAGCATTAGTCATCTGTCTAATATACAGAATATCGAATAATGTATTAAATGATGCTACGGTTTATTCAAGCATATTTATCGGGATAAGTTTTACTAGTTTTGGCGTCATCTCATAAGCTCATGAGTCAGGACTCCCGTTGGGTCCGAAACTAGTCGGGTAATCCCGATAAATACGCGTGTGTAAACTGTTGCATATCTTAATAATGAATCATCCTGAAGATATTTACTTAAATAATCAAATAATTTAATCCGATAAAGCAGTCCAAGCTTGCTCTGGCTAATTACAACAAAAAGTAAATTCCATTTAACGCACCAGTTCCAGCTCCAATTGATCTCTTCTTGATATTAATAAAATCATGTTTGTTGCAGCCCGCGACCCGGACGGCGATGAATGGCAATCAGTTACAAGGCGTTAAACACACAAATGATTTATATTACACACATTTTATACCATTGTATTCATTTCTTTTTGTGTATTGCGCATTATTCTGTCAACAGTTCAGCAGGTACCTTCAAATTGTAAATTACATCTTTTGATCGAATTGAGATAAAAGAACATTTACTGAAATGAAAGTGAAAATCTTTGTTATTTTTTTGTCACTAGGATGTTTCGTCCTAGACAATATATCAGCCGTGGGCAAACTGATGACCATCGTTTTGGTTCCGGCTGTTATTCTTTTCAAAGAACAAACCATTATGTCATAAGAAAGAACATCAAGTTAATTACATAACAAAAATAAAAACCTGGTTCATTACCCCTGCTGAACTGTTTTACAAACTCTGACATTTGTTTTAAAAACTGTATCGCATTATAATCCTTATTGTGTACGCGATAAGAACTTATTCACAGTCACGAGAGGATGCAAGACCGCGCCCTTTACGAACAAGTGACTTACAGAAATCTTTTAAACTTTGTGACTATGTTTTCAGTACTATTAAACAGATAGATTTCTGTTTATTATTATTTTTTTCAAATATATTATTTACTACATTTTTGTGTTTTTATTTTATTTTTGAGGTACGTCTTTCATTCTCTCGTTATCATTATACAGGGTGTAAGGAACACCGTGACTTTTCCGTGGGACCTGAGTTCTAGACATGATTCCAGACCCCACTGCGTTGGAATTTTTCATCGGTGTTTTCATGAAAATTGCAGGTTTTTTTCGCGTTTTTTTAATTTTATGTGTCATAAAATCGTTTTTCCTACGTATTTCAATAATATTTTCATAAACAAAATCATTATTAAGCCGTTTTCACAAAAAAAGGCAATGTAAATGAAACACTAAAAACTGCTCCCGATCAGCTGATTCGTAAAGGTACTCGTCGGTCATCGCTCTCTTGCAAATCTAACCGAAAGTGACGTCAAAACCGAACCAATACTCATGAGCGACAAGCGTAAGAGATAGCGCAACTATTGCGCGCGCACTCGCACGCATTATTCGTAATCCTGCCTACTATTCCTTTAAAAAAAGCCGCGCGCTTTGTAGGCACCGCTAGCCGCCTTTGTCGACACCGCCAGCGCGTCGCCGACACCTACAGCGGTATCGGCGAGTGACGTACCTGTGACACTGGATAAAATAGTACATCGATTTTTGTTACACGGGTTCCATGTTATAAAATAGAAAATCACCTTCTCAGCGTTTATCAACTTATCGTACTACGAAATTTATTAAAACCTTTTATTATTAACAGTTTGTTATTGTTTAGAATTCTGTAGTTCTAAAACATGTTGTTATAAACAATAATTTATTTTTTCTAAAATTAAACTCTGTTTTGTTACTAATATCCATCATCTACTAATGAAATTCCTGCCTAAAAATTTTTATCATTTTTTTTCCTACGAACTGCTGAATAATTATTCCAGTCACATAAAACAATTATGTTCTTACACAAAAGTACATTTTGTGATTAATCAATTTTAAAGGTTTAAGTTAAGTACTTAATTGTCAAGAATAATTTTACGATATTCACTTCGACCTCATGTAATTTATCGATAAAGAATCATAGGTACCTAGGTCCAACACTACTCAAAGGTAAAACCGAAAGTTCGGCTTTTTTCAAAATAGTACCTATTTTTACTCAGTTTGTTCCTTACGCTAATCGAATGTGCATGTGCAATCGGGTAATTCGCGGACTAATTATCGTGTAGGCAGACAATTTTATTGTGTTAAGTGATATAAGTGCGTGTGTTGTGTGTGTATTATTTAAATTACGATCCTAGTAGCTCGATAGGTTATTTTACCGCCCGGGAGAATGGCAACATGCTAATGTGTTATGGCGAAGCACGTGGCAATGCAAGTCTCGCGATGAAGATTTACTGGACGCGGTACTTTTTGCCCCGGGTTCAGCAGCAGATTTTTCGCCGCGCCAAAATTTGTGTGCACGTAGATGGCGGACATTTCGAAATTTTGAACCTTATCTGGTTAGAAGTGAGCGAGATTAAGGTAAGAGTAGGTTTGATTTAATAATACACAAGACACAGATTGAAGTCAGAATAATGTAAATTGATTGGTATTTTTTTGTGATTGTTTTTCGTTACATCACAACATTTTTATAAAATGCGCGCGCGTTTCGAATGTTTCGATCGTGTCGCCGAGTGTCGCCCTTCTACTACATTACAGTTCGTGTAAGTACGTACGCTGAGCGTAAGGATCGCGCGGTAACCAATTCATTGCGTGCTCAAAAATGACTAAATCTATAAATATTAATCTCCGACGGTAGCGACTTCTTTAATATTAATTAACACGTTATTTTAAAGTCATTATGCGACTTTGGTGGTACGGTGTTCCTTACACCCTGTATTAGATAGTGCTTAGTAGATAGCAAGTTTTGTCTAACATTCAAGTATGTTTACATTATTAGACTGGGATTATGGACTATTATAAGTATTATATTAACATTTTTATATAGTGTACTTAGTTTTCTTTTCAGCCTTTTCCACTTTACTAAAACATTTAGTTGTGCGACTATTTTTCAATGCTAATAATCATTCTTCCGCGTTGTTTTTTAGCAAATAATAAGTTCATTTAACATTTAAGTATTGATTTTAATATGAAACATGTATGCCACGCCGGTGCCTCCACCTTAGTTAGCTGCCAAATGCTGTTATCCCATTTATATTTTCAATAAATCATTGGATCGTATTTTTGGGTTTAATTTACTAAATATTTTATTGGTTTTACTCCTGCAACATTCACGATGATGCCGAATCGAACTAAGAGCACATGTTCGATTTTGATATACTTTGTCCGTTTTAAGTTGGACTTTTTGATAGGTCTCAAATTTATATGCCGTAATGGGTATATTTTACTAAAACAGTGATATCTAAGACCAGTACAGTCTCTATGCCAATCACATATAATTGTGTAGATCATCTCTTGATTTAACTCAAAGCAGGCTAATTCCGTGTCGTTTAATTACAAACACCAACTAATGCATGATTACACTTTTAAATAGTCTTAATTACTAAAACTAGAGAGTTGGTCATTAAGTTGTAGAAAGCTAGTGACGTGTGTTACGTTATAGTGTAGTGCAACGAACGGTCCCGGGGGTGTCAAGCGATGCCATGAGAAACTTGTCTCGAAGGACCTAACAGGTTGTAGAGATAGCAGGGAAAATAACATATACCTTATTGTATGTCAAACAAGTTCAGTGCGATGCAGAAGATTACCTGCGGGTAGATGTCGGCTTTAAAAAATCAGATCTTGTGCAAGTCGTACTCACGACATGCAGGGTTCCGTACAAAGTGACTGAAGGTAACAAATCAAAAATAATAATGGTGACCATTAATTTGTAGGTACTCAGCTTCAAAGGTTGTATTCTCCAACATACTATGACTGTGTGTCGTGAAAAAAACATCGATCTATTCATGAGATGCAGCCTGGTGACTGATGGGCAGACAACAGAGCCTTAGTAATTCCCTTTGGGTAAGGATCCCCAAAATAAAACAATTTAACTTTTCTGCCTGAGTTTATAAGTTTTTATAAGGACTCATGACGTAGAATTCATTATATCTCATAACACTAGCACTTTGATCAACTAAATTAGAAAGTAAGTCAATAATTCTAGCATTTGTTAAATGTATAGTTACTTCTACATATTCAGAGTGTACTTATATGGCAAGTATCGATTTTATTTCTATAAAATTGCCGACTTAAATCAATTAATCGTTTGGTAGGGCGGTGGAAGTAATTACGTGTAAATATACCCTCCTCGTTCCTAACTACTAAGTTCCTAATCAGATGGTTTCTAAACTATCGAGATATTACAATTTATTACATGGTATGATGGTAGACAGCTTATTTTTTTTATATTGTGCCTTATGGTCCGGAATTTTCTTTACCTACTTATCGTAGGCAACTTTAAGTACGTTTTCGCAATTTCTTTTTTTATGATGTTTTGCTTTTTGTTCTCTTTCGTACTGTATATATAACAACTTACCAAAAATAGTATCTAATTGCGAAAATATGCCTTAACTATATAAATTAAATTATCTTTATCTACCTATATGAAATCTTCATTTACTTAAGTAGTCCGTCATACAGAGAGCAAACAGCCTTAAAACTGATTGATATTCCAGTATTCAGTCACATCATTTGTAAGTCTAATAAATTCTACTCAAATTTGATTAACTTTCTTATTTCTATTTATCACCAGTTAAATAAAGAACTGACTTAATCCAGCTTAGCTCATAATATCTAAAACCTTTTACGGGTCCGTAACCTAAGGGTAAAAACGGAACCCTACATATAACTGAACTATCACTAGGCTGGAGAGAGGCTATATCATGAATAGTGATAGCTAGACAGTTAAAATTTTCGCAGATTATGAATTTCGGTTGCCGCAGTAACAAAAAAATCGCGGTCACCCAACGATTCAATTGTCATTCACTGATTTCCCGCCAAATATTCTCATATTTATCGGAACCTTCAATATCGCGAGTCCGACTCGCACTTGAATGATTTTTAGTTTTTTTTAGAAGTAAAAGTATAGACAAACTTGACTTTAATTCCATAAATATGGGTAGACGTGTCCAAAATGGTAAACTAAGTGGTCCCGAGTATAGTTCTGAGCAAACACGATTGTTTCCTTGAATGTTGACACTGGAACGATCAACATGCATCATTTCATCAATACTTACCTAGAACACATAGTAGACAAAAACAGAAGGGAAATTCGTAAAAAACATTTAATCGTTATGGTAATAATGAAACCTCACGTGACTGTTAGCTAAAGGTCGTCTGTGTATAGCTTATTTCAATTTACTGAAGGACTTTTGCTATAAAGTATCTCTGTAAACGCACCGTAGCCAGGCTCATATTCAGCTCAATGGCGAACCATTAGTGACTTTGAGAGAGACTTCGGAATTTCAGAGACTGGTCGTTTTGTAAGAGTTATATTATCTGGTATTAAACCTTCTGTGATCCATCCTACCGTTGTGGATGCCGCTGTTTTCATTAGACGTTCGCGGTACTGAAAACCGTGTAAGCATATCGTAACTACCTACCAGCGGTTCCCCTCAAACGTTTTCTTTGACACACTAACGGGTACCTAGCGACGGAGTTAAATAAACCTAGTTTAATTTAAAAATATTGTACAGACTTAGCCCAGATTAAAATGGTTTGGAACGCAGATTCTAATTAGTGGCTCTACATTATCTGTCCCTTCTGATTAGATTATTGTACTGTAAATACCTACCCTACCTACCTACCCAAACTATAATCGATTGCAAACATTTGGTGGACTAAAAAAACACCTCAGCGTTGTCCCTAAAATGCCACTTTTGTCGAAAATTGAAAGTGGTCAAGGATATTTTGCTAACAAAAAAAAATAACTTGAAATAAATTGTTGGTAAGACTACGGCATTTGGGTTTGATTTCCTTGAAAACACATTAAATGATTTAAAAACGATTATGACTTTTAGAAAAACACAATAAGTATTTTACTGTTGTTTAAGTTGCCAATTAATTCAGTACCTAGGAACTAAAGCCTAGAGCTGGAACTTTACAAGACGTAGATGTACTTACTTTATCACAAATAAGTTGTACTGCCAAGTTAAAAATGCAAAAATAATGATGTAAGTACCTAGGCTTCAACAACTGTACCTAACAGTCTAAAACCAACCAATAGGCGGGCTAAAATCGCGGTCGTTTGAGAAAGTTATGTTTTTTTTAACCGACGCGCGGCAGTCTCCGTTCCGCAGCTACGCAGCGCGCATGCGCGTCGACTATCAAACCACAATACCGGTTCCGTAATTATTAACCTAGTACTAAAATTCTTTTGAAGAAAGTCTGTGTTTAGTGATTTATGTTAATGTAACACTGAGGGATATTGGAAAAATATAACAATGAACGTAAGTTGATTATTTTATTTTTTTACTTTCAGATTTTCACTATTGTTAATTCGGAATGTTTTATCTGGCTGTTATTGTTATACCTTTGCTTGAATGAGTTTAATTTTCATCAAATCTTTGTGTTATAGTTATTTTGTATAATCTGCATTTTAAAATTAATTTTAGAAATATTTTGGGATGTTATTGCCGGTATTTAATGTCTTAAAGTCAATGCATACAAAAACTAGTTTATCGACGAGCTACCTATTATCTTGGTCAATAAAAAGAAAAAGAAGTGCATTGAGGCCGTTGTCCTTTGGAACCGTTTACTCTGAACGAACTCTACAAAATGTTTTAACGAATAAATAGATAATTTTGTTACCTACGTTTCGAATCGTGACTTATTTGAAAAAAGTTAAGCATTGAAAGATTTCCTGAGCTAAAGTGCTTTTAACATAGTACTTCATACATAATTAAAAAAATATTTCCCGCTTTTAATGGTTAGGTAGTTTTTCCAGTTAAAATCAGTTAAATTAATGACAGACATAAAACAGTTTATTATAATAGTTTATTTACTATTGTAAGGTTTATTATACGACTTCAACAATAAACGTGTTTAGCAAAAAACAAGTGAAAGTATCGTTGGAAAATCATAAACAACTTTTACCTACTTTTATTTTTATTCAACAGTCTTGAATTAAACAAGTTCTTGAATAAGCAAATAAGTTTCAAACATATTATGATAATTTCAGAGATCAATTAAAACTCTATAAAATTAAATTATCGACCATTACCTAACCATAATTGTTATCCAATGGGATCGTCTAACTAAAGCAATTGGCTTCCTGTTGATAAGGCTGCGTAAAACATACCTAAACTTTATTATATTATTTATTGCCCTTGTGAATTATTCCGCAACTCTAATTGTGCGATACGCGCCAGCTTCTAAATCACTATGCATTGTACTCTAACGTTTTAATCAAATCAATCAATCAATCAATCAGCCAATCATAGTCCACTGCTGGACATAGGCCTCTCCCAATTTACGCCACAACACCCGGTCCTCCGCCTTCCGCATCCAGTCCCCTCCAACGTTTTAATACTATACAAAAAATATTCATTCTTGAAATATCTTAATAAAAGGCCAGGAAAAATTACAACTCTTGATAGTACACCATATGCATACATAAAGCCACGAAAACCGCCTGTTTAGACCACATTATAACGATCTAAATTATCATTTAAAATTCTACAAGTTGTATAGTTCCTAATACCGATATTAATATCTATTTTGTCCAAAGTATGCTTATACAACCAGTTCTGCGCTATTCATGTCAGGTGCCCGGTACACTAAGGCTATTCAGCTCATAAGTGATAAAAAACTAGATCATCTCAGTTTAAGATGAGTTTTTGTTGTCAGGGTGTTTCATGAGAGGCAGCGTATATGAGGTACAGACTTACTGACATATCTTATTAATGTGAACAGCTAATTCGAGTTGTTGAACTTGAAAAATCTAA
The DNA here is from genome assembly GCF_003590095.1 of Trichoplusia ni. Taxonomy (NCBI): domain Eukaryota; kingdom Metazoa; phylum Arthropoda; class Insecta; order Lepidoptera; family Noctuidae; genus Trichoplusia; species Trichoplusia ni. The sequence continues at coordinate 8,366,544 of NC_039495.1, read as the reverse complement.
AAGAAATGTTTTTATGAAACAATATTCTAATCGAATCTAATCTATTATTTTAACCATCCTGCTTTACGTATTGGGCCGTTCGCACCTGCTACATGAAAACATGACATAATGCCACATAAAACTTAATTTGGTCTCAATTGTTATGTAGGTAAACTGTAAAAGGAGCGTAATTAAACCACACCTTAATTGATTTCATCGGTAACACTTAAAAAAAGCAACCGAACTTTTTCGTTACGTTATTGACTTTCACATGTCATAAACTGGCTTTATCAGCTGTTGTGTTTCGGCCATTTTGTTTTACTGCCCATCAATCAATGCTATTGTAGAATACTCGCAAATCATACAATGTTTTTGAACGATTATCATTTTATGTGGCTTTGCAAGGGATTCTATTTCAATGAAGCACCAGGATTCTTGTCAATCTTTATTTTAATTATAACTTAATAAACAACAAAAAATAATCCTTACTTATATGACATGTAGGTATTCTTTCTTGGGATCCAAACTAATTTTGCGTGTGATCTGCCTGAATGAAAGTGGCAAGTCTTAACAAAATAATTGTTTCAGCAGTTTAGGTGCTATAAGAGACAAAGCTTGCGTTTTTAATATCATGTAACGCCGCTTTTGAAAAAAGGAGAGTAGGCTGTTCGTGTTATACTGAGTTCATAATATGTGCTCTATCGACACATATTCAGGAAATTGATAAAACTTGTAGCTAATCTGTTTATCATCACGTAAAACTTAACAAAAGTAAATATGTACGTAGTATTGTAATATAATATCTAGATCTAATTGACTGACACGTTTAGAACGTGTCAGTAAAAATCTGACGCTTAAAGTCGGTAAACTTAACATTAAAACAACAGGAAAAACACACACGGAACTATTTTTAATACGGATTTTTGCCAAAAAACATTGGTCTAAATATCTACGAATAGACGAACTCGCGTGACCTGTCTAGTTTTTTTTAGAAAAATATTGACATTTGAATAGAACATTTCAAGTCAATGATGAATCATTGATTTGAAGAGCCTTGAGCTTTTCAACCATTTCCGGAAATGTATTCGTTAAGATACTTAAGCTAGTCCACTTCATATCCTCGTCACAACCTCTTGAAACCAGGATTAAAATCAAAATCAATCAAATTTTTATTTTATACACTTATATAGGTATTTTTCCCGGTACTTTTAAAACTATACAGTAATGACTCTTGGTCCACAGTTTGAAAATGTTATTCCTAAGGAAAAGATCAGTTCTTTTACGGTATACTCTATGATGATAACAAATAATTAATAAGTAAATAGTATTGTTACCTTCACATAGTTGCCATTATAAAGAAAGCATATCTAATAGATACTAATAAATAAATTTATTTATAAGAAAGTAATGGCAAAAGTGCGTCAAATGATTCTGCATTAAAAGACACACTTAGCAATACTTTTTCTTTACCTTTGCCCTATAAGTTTATTAACATTATTTCACCAATTAAATTGTAAACTTTTGTGTCAACGAAAGTCTCCATAATAATGGACTTACGCTTAAAACTTTCTGCAAAACCAGTCAGGTTAGTAATAACGTTAAAATTAACAGAGAAACCGTTATGTTGGACCATTAACAGTTGAAAACTTGCAATTATGAACAGCATTAAAAGCTTGTTAACATTAAAACTGCGTGCAAATTGAACTTGACAAATTAAATGCGTAGTAAATAGTTGTATTTATATTAAAAGAGAAGGAAACGCATTTAAAACAATATTAATAAAGATAAGAGTTTTTTGTATCTTTATAGTACTTTTTGGACCTTCGGTAGGTATCAGAGTTTAACCCTTAGTTTTCGGTCCTGGATAAAAACCTCCTTGGAATATTGTCAGGTGAGCTTATTTCAGACGACTTTCCCATTAACCGTTTCTTAGCAACTGATGTTGAACTCTGTAACATGCAAGTAAAATCGAAAAAACATTTGTAGGGTTCGACTCCACGGATTTTTTAACTCGGCAGTCCAACGGTCCGACCACTAGCCTATCAATGCTAAAAACAGGAAGATTTACTTATGTTTCAACAAAAGAGTATTTAATAAAACGCCGTAAACCACCTGTCTATCCATCTGTGTGCATCAGTTACGCTGGTCGGGCTGAGCCGTGAAAGCTAATAAAAACAATTACCATTGAAGGATTAATTACAGGCCTTTCATAGAAGTGGCACAATTACATGTGTAACAAACAAACGTAACATTTTGTAACACACACAAAAACTGGGATTAACTCATTGTAGGTACTTCCTCGTACAAACAACCCCACAGCTTTGGGCAACGATAACTCCTTATTTCGATCACGATAAAGTCGGATTTCGTGTTTAATTGAGAATTTGGATTCGTGGTCGACTGTATTACAACAAGTAAGCCTTATTTCTAAAGCTGTAGAGTCGAGTTTCGTATCTCTCTATCTTTGACTTTACACCTTATACCCTAAATCGATGAGTTATACAATACAGATGTAATAGGATAAAAACTCAGTACTTTGGGAAGTGAATGCTTACGCGATAGACTGTGAACCGAACGATTATACCGTAATGTTAAACGATTATCGATTACCATCAAGTTTTTATCGATTTATTACGCGCTTTAGTATTGAGACATTAGCGTAGTTATCGATATGGGTATATACTGAAGCACTAGTATCGATAAATAAAGTTTATGCCCCTATTAGCGACGTGATGTTATAGCCTTCGAGTAGATGCAGAAGTAAATATATCTGCTATCCAAAACCTTGTTATACATATAGAGGATTAGTATATGTATAATATTACACGTACTTATTTTATCACTAACTTATATTTTCCCCGCACAGAAACAATTATGATGATTCAGAAAGTTGCAATCTCGTATGACGTCACTTATCAGTACACTGTTAGACCTGTTAGTGTTTACCGACAAGTGACGTTATAAGCTCCCACTTCCATACTTTTCACCATCTAGAGTACTACAACCAGCATCTCGTCACAATAGTCAGTCTTAGCTTCGTCCCCGTGGGTAGAAGATATAAGTTATGATTTATACCTGCCCGGTTTTTTTTCATATTTTCCATTGTATCTTAGCTCCTATTAGTCGCAGCGTGATGGTTTATAGCCTAAAGCCTTCCTCGACGAATGGTCTATTCAACACTAAAATATTTTTTCAATATGGACCAGTAGTTTCTGAGATTAGCGCGTTCAAACAAACAAACAAACTCTTCAGCTTTATATATTAGTATAGATAACAGCTGTCCTAAAATTTCAGCTACCGAAAAAGATTTAATATATTCTTGCGAAAGTGTTTACTTGTACAAATAATACAGTGTGTTGCTATGTCAAGAGCACGTACGGCCTAAATGGAACTCTGTATTATACAGCCTTACAAATAGTTTTAAATAGCCTTGTCACAAGTCGAAGTTTCTGTAGGGACATTCAATGCATCAATGATTTTATCGATTTTATACTCGATAAACGTCAACTGTCAATACAATGTTATTGCAGATTTTAGTTTTCAATTTGTTTTGTAGCATTTGATATGAAATATGTCCCTTTAAAATACTTTAAACGTCCCATTTCTGGCGTGTGACCTTTTTTTAAGAATGAACCAGCATTTATCATCACTTTTGATTGCTAACCAGTTCGATATTGAAGATTCCTTTTCGATTCCTACTCAATACTTTATTTACTATCATAATAAGTTTCTAAATAATACTCTTGCAACTATGAAGAAATGTACCTATTGTTTGCCATCTTGCTTCCGCAACTACAATAGACTTAGCTACTCTATTAGGGTCCCGAATTATTTGTATCCCCTCTGACCCTGATAAGATGTAGAATTTAGTTCTGGTTCTAATATTTCTATAAGCTAAGCACGCCTCAGTACAATCTTCAGCTTGTGTTAAGCTATCGTCGTAAACTTCTTACATGATAATAGACCACAAGGCTGAATCGATCGTGACCCGCTTACTTCACAGATTTCTTTGTAGTGGTCTGTGACGTCACTTTGCACGAATATCCTCATGTCACGATTAGAATACCAAGTTATATTATGATACTAAGAGACAATTTAATTGGGAAGTTTTGGATCGAACTTCCTAAAAATTTAAACAAGACTGTTTTTATTGAATGATGAGACTACATTGTAATAAAAAAATTATTTTATAATTATTCTTCGACCAATAAACTCTATATATATAGAACTATATCTCTATAACAACAGATATCGCTTTTAGCGATAAGACCGCCATTGTACCCTAACACTGTATGTATTAAGAATCACTGCTGTAATTCCATGGTGTACAATAAAGAATATTCTAATCTAATCTAACTCTATACTTAATCACATTCTTTGACTTAAATATGTATTAGTCATCGAAATTTCAAGTAGGTATTTATTAAATATTTTCCAGATCAAAACTTTTCAAAGTTGATCTAAAGTCTAATTTTGTCCAGTTAGTATGTTGATAATATTATATGAAGGGAATACTACAATCAACTTAAGATACATAATTATTATTAATTTATATCTATATCATATTATATCTTAATGAACAATAGTTCATTCTTAAAATTACCTAACATTCTCAGCCCACGGTAGATGAAACAGACATAATGCCATATTTACATTAATAAAGAGAAAATGGTCGTTTGATACAATGACATTCCTAATGTATTATATTTTCTCTTTATTTTTATAATTTCCCGCTGTAAATTTATAAATAGAATAGCTTCGAGTTGTTTTTGTTTTTAAATCTAATGTCATCATAGACGACATGTTTTGTGACCATAGAGGTCAATAGAAAGTTTTGTTATAAAACCTTTTTTGTCTTAGCGCCATTCAAACGAAACTGGGTTATTAATCGTTTTACCCAAATAAGGTTCAAGATAAAAAAAAATTGCCCACAGGGTCCGTTAAATTACACTACTGTACCTACTATGAATTTATTTAGCTTATCTTCTAAATAAATTCATAGTATAAACATAAAGATATCTTTAAATAATCTGCAAAGATGCCTTCCTGTCAAGTAGGCAGAAAGGTACTTAGGAACAATTGATTTTTACATCCTTAGCCTGACGAGTAAATAGTTCTTAAATACCTGGTACCAGTCCCATAAAACCGAACACAACTTCAAATTGTCTGAGAAGAAACACTCGTACCAGCTACGAACATTACAATTAGCGCGTGCAAAGGTCGCTCACTCCTTCATCGCTTCCGAATCCAAACGTGATCCGCATCCGACATCCGATTTCTATTGTTAAATGAACGAACCATTGTTTATTTCAAGTCTTAAACAATATTGATGGCTAAAGTATGGCTTAAAACAATTAAAACAAGGCTACAAAGTACACCTATAGGAAGTTTATGAAATATTTAAATGAAATATGGAATTAAATGGAAGTTTAATTAATTATTAAATTTCACATTCCTTTTTGTGCGGAATTCGGAAGGTTTTTGTGGTTTTTAAGTAATAATTTTAACAAAACATTGTTTCTTTTTAAAGATGGAATGCAAAACATTTTAATATGGCAATATGCATTAAAACAATATGAGTTTACATTCAAGAACAAAATCTATATTTTTTACGAAATATTCAGTGTTGCCATCATTATCTCCGAAAAGTTATTCGTGGGAAAAATCGCCAGGAATGAATTAATCTAGATTTTAATCTTTCTGGTCTAAAAACTAGTGTGAAATACAAACATTGCGTAACTCTTCTCATACATTGTTACGCCCTAATAATCAATCTGATAATTACTAAATTGTTTGTCACCAAAATAGCTATTATACTGTTCGTTTATTTTACTCACTCAAAATCACTACTCGCTGTTCAATAGATAAATGCTTTTTAAGTACATTGCAATAGTAAAAGGTATAAAAAGTAGAGATTTAATTTGAGTCTTATATGTAGAGTCTCGTACTCTACATATAAGAATTAAATTAAATCTCAAAAACAAAAAGCAAAGCTTCGCAATTTTCACATATTTTCTTATTTTTTGTACCTACTCCTGCCTCTCATATATTTTATGATTGCAGAAACTGTTTACTATAATACATACTTTAAAATATTTCCGATTACAGTGTGACATCTGTTATTATATGACGAAATTCTTCCTTTCCTTGTTTCCACATTACAGTGAGAGTGTACACACAAGGAAATCGCGAATATCGTATTAGTCTGCAATGCCGTGACTGGCAGTCAACGATAGTCACCGATTAATTGTGCAACCGATGTAGGTCTAATATTAACCAGTATAGGACCTATAATCGATTGCATAAAGTGAATGTGCAACATTGTCAAACCTTTCAACCGTGTAGTTGACAGTTAGCCGTTTCTCTTTTCAAATGACGGACAAAGGACTTTTGGGCTGCACCTGTGCCTTGTTTTAAAAATAGTATCAGTTTTTGTCTATGAAGGCGGCCATTTTGGTTGGACGGAGATTTACTTGAATAGATTCGAACGAAAGTTAGAGAAAAAAAAACAATTAAACATAAAAAGTACTGAAACAAGAACGCACCATTTCATTTACGCAATTTCTTGAGATAAAGAAAAGACTAGCTTATCGTTCTACATAAAAGAGAAAATTGTTTTCAGTCATCCATCAGTCAACCATTGAAACGCGGTCTTTGGTGTGCTGTGTCCAAGATAAGTATTTAGCACGTCAAAGTAGATCACTAATTGTGGATATCTCTGCCATTTTTGTATGAAGTCCAATACAAACACTCGATAAAAACTAAACTTCCCAACTTACTCCATTACTTCTATTTACACATCCTAGTAATCTGAGGGAATCTAATTATTACATAAATAAAGTCATTGCAGAACACAAGTCATAACATTCTGTTAAAGATTTCGCAATAACTTCTAAACTATTCAAGATATAAACTGGTCTGATATTACTTAACCAAAACAGATTTATGTAGCAATATGAATCGGACCCGTTCCTCGGTCCACGGAAGCCAATGAAGGCAAACTAGTGAAGGGCCAAACGCCTAGTGTTACCAACGCTCAAATACTATTTATTTAGTACCTACCTGCATATTTTATTAGCTAATAAATAATGCCAGCTTTTATGTCCTACTGGGTAAACATATAATATTATCACGGATTAAATTGATGTAGATTCATCACCACGATTGCTTGAAACGGTTTTGAGGTAGATTCAGTTGGCCCAGTGGACTGTGGAGTCTAAATAATTCGATAGATAGTACGTATAACTTTGAAAAAGTCACACTAAATAATTGAATCGGAACCTGCAACCTCGTAAATAAATCTGATAATTGTACCACAAGGCCATCACGAGGTTTGACGCAATAGACAGCGTGCAAATTCGAGCAACAACTTTTAAATAATCATTTAATGTCTGTTTAAAAAAAATCCAAAGAAAGAAGTTAATTAAACAAATACTCTTTCTAGCTCATAACGAAACACCTTTCATATTTCTCATAATTCTAGACCATCATCTCAGGAAGTTGAATAATCTGTGCAAACAATAACATATCTTAAATTACGCCTGAGTTTTTTTCCCACATTTTATACGTAATTTCCGTAAGACAATTGGGGTGAACTGTAAGAATTTTACTTTCTATTATTAGGGCTATCTAATCTCCATCGTGCTGTGTGAATTACGTCTTCACCTGTAGGAGTGTGAACCGAAGAATAAGACAGCGCACATCAGAGCTTAGACCATCATTTTGCTTTCTCAAGCGCTACATTCTTACAGTAAGCGGTAACTGTACGGTGTCGTATTTCTTACTTTTAGAAATAACTGGCAGTATACCGGAACTTTCATAGAGACCTGGTGCTCTATTTTGCCTGAGCCTTCCGACCCCTAACCTCCTTGAACCGCTGTCGTGTTTTTTAACGACTCCCTCACACATTTTAACCCTTATTTCGCAGAGGTTTCATTAACATTCAACTCCCACACAAGCGCCGATCAAATGCGTCCTATGCGTCGATCAAAGTCGCGTCACATCGCATACATTGGGTTTATCTAGGCCGTCCGTGCATTTCCACAAGTTCCAGTTTCATAATCGATAATTAAGGCGGGAGTGCATAAAAATTGAAGGCCTTCAAGTATGTTATAATTATTATCTCAATCATAAACCTTAACAGTCGCATTAGTATCGGGTACTTTTGAGTACATTTAGAAACTCCATGTGTATTCATTAATCCCATTCATTTCTGAATACTTAGGTCATTGTTTCTATCGAAATGAAAGATTGAATTGTTGAATTCTACATAAGTCGAAGAAACATTGACATTTCTTCATGAATCTCTTTCTCAAGGAACTAAAAATAGTTGGTAGTTGATCAACATTGCTTGCAGTTTCAGTTACATGTTTCAACAAATTCAAGCAATTATTCCAGTCACAAAAAACAGCTGTAAATTGTCAACTCAATTAAAGAATTCTAAGCAAGTGTTTTTGTCAAGTAAAAATCTAACAACATTACTCATTAATTACCTGTCACTTGTCAACTAACACGTGAACTAAAACAAAAGTGACAGTTACATGTTTAAATCAATTTAATATAAGTGACAAATTGGTTTTACCAAAATTAATGGATTTTCTTGCCGGTTCTTTTCATTGGGAAGGAATTTTTTAACCGTGTATCTAGAGTTATTGTTGTAACGTTCTAAAATTGCCTGTACAACAGCCTACTTAAAATAAAACCTTTAGATTTGATTGTTTGTGGCTTCGTAATGTGGCTTAGATGGTGGGCCACCATTATTCTCACAATAAGATGTCTAATTACTGCACATTAAGATTAAAAAATGAATAACAATATTGCTTCGAAGCGTATTACAAGTTTTACCACCTCTTAAAGTGTGCAAAAATTACAGTTGATTAAAAAGAGTCCCACTTTAAATAAAAGACCCTTCTCTCTAAACCTGTTGAAAGAGTTAGCTTTGTTTACACTGTAGGTACCGTAGCAAAATTACTGTTATTGTAATGAATAAATAATGGAGCTTTGCAATGTCAACATAGATTGAACCTTAGTACTTATGTCAAGCCATTCTCCTTAAAAGGTCAGAGACAACGCCCTTGCGAACTGTGTCGCCATTCACAAGAAAGTATTAACTGAACTCGGAAATGTTAGTACCACTTGTTCAAATAAATGCATAAACAATATGAAGAAAAAAAACTGCAGTCCCCTTCTACTACGAAGACTTACGTACTAAATTAACCTCAAAAAGCAGTGCCCAATATTGCAAACCAATCGAAAAGAAAAGTACCAAATTTGACATAAATACATAAAATATACATTCTATTTAAGATAGATGCCTGTCATTTTACATAGCCACTAATTATCAGTTGTCTACCAAGCACCTACATTTCTAACATCGTGAGGCAATGGTATTGCGAAGAGAAATCCTAAGTACTAGGTTTCTCATAAAACCTGCCAAGACACATCTAAAACATTCAAGACTTAGACGCTAATAGGCTGTAATCATTTAGAAATTAAATGAGGGTCGTTTATTCTCTAATAAATATCTTTAAATTAAACCGTTTTTTTTATTTCAAATTTTAAAAGTATATTACAAATAAATAAAATAATTTTAACAATATTAAGACACTTAATCGGACACTAGAAAATATGAATTCTATTTTTAAAAGTTAAAAAACAAAACTTTCACTCTCGAAAATTACTTTCGATTTGATTTCGTTGTCAAGAATATAAAAAAAAAAACAACTTTTGGTCACGACTGTCGAGCGCATTCGATTTTGTTTTGAAATCAGATTTTTGGTGCTTTGCTTCCAAATACAATAAAACAAAATGGCAGCCATGTTTTTGACCTCTAGAAGTTACAAAAACTAAATCTGAGGAAAGTAAAGAAAGTTGTAAACAATTTAATGAGGTTGGTTTATGTCATTATAAAACTAACCGGTATTTTTATAATCCACAGTTATTAGCATATTTGACATTTTGTAGGAGGCACTGTAGTTGTCAACAATCTGCTTACTATATTTTTTTTAAACTCAAAAGTCTAGCACTGATTTGCGATGTGACAGTTGGTACCGAAGAATAATAATAGCTCGTACAGATTCCTACTTATTTATTATAGTAGCTTTATTTAGGTAGATATAAGGTGTCGGTTCACGCACACCTATATTTAAAGGTATCGCTCGACTTATTTTGGACCGAATCAGAGTCCTTACAATTTAATGAGCTGACGCGAATCATGAGTCGAAGTACCTTATTTGTTTTAGTTGAATAAAAAAGCAAAGTGAGTAGGTATAAGAATATAATTAGTGTAACACCAGACGGATTAAATAACCTCGTCATTTGAGCATTGAAATGTATTTCCATTTATTATACGCATTACACAGAGCTGGAATCAATATATAAATATTCAGGAACGGCTATGAGACGAACACCCTTTAAGAATCATCCTGTAAGTTGTATACAGCCATAAGGAACCCGAGTTTTTTTTTTAATGTATCGTGTCATTCGGTAAAATTGTTTTTCGAACCTGCCAAAGATATTATTAAATATTTAAAAACAAACCTTTCTAAAAAAAAAATACAATGTATTCATTTTTTATTTTTATCAGCATATCTAATAAATTAAATCCGATTGATTAGTCAACTCATTACTTAGTTTACATTTTACCTATTTGGAAAAATATAACTCAAAGATTACTTATTATTAGACTAAAGAAGTGCGTATTACAAAAGCAATAAGTATTTAATTTTTCCGTGCCTTGAAGTACCGTGGAGGTAGTAATTACATAATTAAAACAACGATTGATTTAACAATTTATTCAGCCGCAGGAAGTCGAAATTCAAGTGCGTGGTGAACAGCGAAGCGCAATTTATCATGTTCAATGCATGTAACCTCTTTTATAACTTAAAAGTAACAATGTATCATTTTTTCCACATTCGAATAGGGATGATCCCTATTCGAATGTGGAAAATGTACTGAACTGGGTATAAAAAGAAAAAATCTCATTAGTCCCTCAGTTAGATAATTGAAAAGTATGAGACACGTATTTTTTCCGTTTTCAGAAAAACTAGAATTGACAAAGATTAACTGCTTTAAAGTTTAGGAGAGGGGGCTTGTGACTTAACGATAGAGTATAATTTATACTCAATCGTGACGTCACGCGTAAGTTTCATTCACTGTAATTTGGTAAATTTATGTTTGCGGGACAAATAAAAAAATACGTATCCATTATTATACAAAATACTACAAGACGGACACTGCAAAAAAAAATTGTCGTCATCCCTATTATGGACTACCAATTTATACAACGGTGGGCTTATTTTATTGGGAACCGCGTAAAATAAGGTTTTTTAAAACCGTCCCCAATTCAACCAAAATATTTTTCGTTTTAAAAATAACCGGCCTTTACGTATACAATTTCGTTATCTAAATCATTAACCTCCTTAGCAAACGGTTTTAATTAGTTGACAGATAAGAATCCTGTGATTTACTTTTGTCCTTTGCATAGTTTAACTAAAAATTACTTAGCAGTAAGGACTGCGTTCGTGCCGAAAAATTTTAGGAATAGTTGGAACAACTATCGGATGTTGTGGCTTAACGAGGATACCGCTTAACTTTAATAAGCAAATGCCATTTTTTTTTTGGTTAAGTTAGTCCTCACCTCATGGACAACCTCCTTTGCTAAAGCGCCTAGACAAGAAGAACCTGTTAAAAAATTCAACTGCATAGCTGCTGTATTGGATGGAAGGAAAGAGAGCGACGTCTTAGTAATCTGGTCCCGTTTTTACCCTTTGGGTACGGAACCCTAAAACAGTGTGGTATAGGCCACGTAGTAGCAGTCTTTCAGCTAATTTATTTAAATACAACTTTCATCGGATCAGTTTTACGTCACGGACGAAAATTTCCTCAAACGATTAATGCTAGTGTTTATAGCCATAAACTTTCACTTAGTTGTCAGATAGCATTCTTATGGCTCGTAGGACCCGTTACACAAGTACCCTTTACTTTCGCTCCTATTTTGTTTAATTCAATAATTAACACTCTGAGTGAACGACACGATGTTGTGTCACTTAAGGGAAGGGACTGTTGCCTATATTCTTATCGATGAAATATCGATTTCGCATTTCTTTACGTTTTTTTTTGCCAAATTGTACACTGTATTTTGCCGAAATTTATGTTTTTTTTCTTAATTCAATTAAAACTATTTTTTTGATGTTACTCATTTTTAATTAAAATCACCTCTTTATTCAACAGCATTATGATAGCTTGAATAACTTATCTATTGTTAATTGTTTATCGTAACAACTGACAATTCCTAAGTTTCAGTAGCAGAATGTATAATGATAACAGATTAGCATTAAATTGTTCGAATAAATAGTGTCAGTAGGAAATCAGGAAGGATAGCACAGAACACGCATGTCACATTATGCCGGCGACAACAAAATTGTTAACAATTTTGTATAAATACATGAAATACTTGATACTTCAAGTGTAACGAATGAAAATATGGTAAGACATAACGTATAAAGACTTTGCAAACTGTATTACTGAAATAAATATAAGCATCAACATGTAACAGCTGTATCTTACTAATATATTATTATAAATGTGAAATTTGTTTGCTACTCTTTCACGTAAACTACTTGACGGATTTAGACGAAGTTTAAAACTCAGATAATTTATAACCTGGATTAACACCTAGGAGTTTTTCAGTTTTCGTTCCCGTGGGGACAGTTATACATTCGTATATACTGGAATAATGACTTGGTAATTTTTTAAATGTTTATTAATCTTTACATACCATTTGACAGTCATATATGTAGCATAATACTTAAGGGTTACTTTTTGTATGTGAAAGTAAAACAATGTTATCGATTTCGTTGACTATTAAAGGCGTTACGCCTTTTTCCTGAGTATCCGAATACTGGCGAATACCGACAACCTTTGTTTCCAACAACGCGTCTCTACGAAAAAATTCGTAGAGACGCCATTTAAATAAAAATATTTAAATGGCGGTTATTATTTACAAACATAATAGTCGATTACGAATAATTTAAGAAGACAGACCCTAAGTGGTACATGTTACTAAATACAGAGAAAGTGTCATCACGTATTAACATTGTCAATTGTGTGACACACGATTTGATTAGAGCTTAAGAGAGAATGGGTGACGCAAAAACGCGTGCCTTAAAAGCTATTAGCACAAGTACATTGTGATGAGACTTAAAATCGACTATTTCGACATTATCCTGTGCTAAATAGTATGCAATCTTGTCTAATGGTTTCGGCGAGACTCTTAATAGTTCTAAGAGTAACTAGTTCATTTAAAAGAACCTTAATACCGTAAATGAACTGCAATTCCAAGATAATTGGAACCTTATATTAAAAATAAATTCTATTGCTGAGTGCCGTTTTTATTTCGTCATTTAGTGCACTCGCACACGGGAAGAAACAATTTTTATATCTAATTAAGTAGCACAAGTTTTATCAACTTTAGCAGCTTAGCAAATCTTATAAATTCAAAATCAAAACTTTTTATTTCAGTTTTCAGGCACTAAACGTTACAATAATGACTCTAGTCTCACTAATTCTGCGGTTCTAAAACATCATTCCTATGTAAAAGACCAGCAGGAAACTCAACAGACGTTGAAATCAAACTTTTATATCGTGCGTTTATTTATATTATTGTAAATAGCTTCCAACAGGTAAAGAGATAAAGCATTATGAGCTACATTACAGTAATGTCTTCCTATTCTACATACACACAACTCTCCATATTTACATTATTGCTAACCACCATCATTGAGGCAAATCTCTCATACTCAGCCAAATGGCCTTCCCTATTACATGCCGGTTAAACATAATGGCGAATATCGCTTAATAACATAACAATAGACCGAAAGTTCCGTTGCGCATCTCCCAAGGCAGTTTCACTTTCATTTGCGATTCTTTTCACGAAATCGAAAAACGCTCGCGTGCATACTAATCGACTACCGATGGCGATCGTTGAGTCCAGCGGTAGACTGTACAGCACTATTTCCCAGCGGCCATTAAGTTCCTTGTTTCGAAATTTGAAAATGTTTCGAGAGTGTTCGAACTCACGAATTGGTGACATTTTTTTATTTTTTTTTATGATTAAAGCAACAATTTAAGCATGGCAAGTAATGCACGTTAGCGTATTTGGTTTTGGCAAAGATTACACCAACGAAGTTAATGATATCACGACTTGGTTGATTACGAAAGTAGTCATATTTTTATTCTTAAATTGAATAATGCTATAATCCGTCCTGTTATGCTAAAGCATGACTTACTATAATTTTAGGCAATGTCCATTTCTCTTCACAACACGTATTTCTACAATTACTCATATGTTTTATTGCTAATGAATCACGCGCACAATAATTCACACGAAAGTACCGACACATCTATTGTTACCAAATTAAATATTGTCTGTCTCCTTGACTCACGGTTTAACTTGCACCTCACGTTCACGACCTGTCGTTGCTAAACAAACAATTGACTGTGGCAACACTGGAAAATTGGTTCGGTTAGTTTCGGCAATATTCATTAATTATTCCCGCCATTCGTTGTAATTTTTGAGGTTAAGAATTAAGAACAGTATGCATGCAACAGTTTCAGGTCCGAGAAAAAAGGAACCCTATTGCCAAGGCACCGTTGTCTGTCTGTGATCAGGTGGATTGTCATGAATCGTGATAGCTAGACAGGTGAACAAACTATACAAGAAATGGGTGTTGAGCAACGGTTTGTAAGGTCATAATCTTGATAAGTGACCAATTTTTATTTATTATATATGAGCGAAACCTTCTACGCTGCGAGTTTGACTAACGCTAAAACCTTTTAAAACAGTACCTACTAACATCAATAATTATAATGTAACAACCATGGTTATTTGCTTAACTCTCGCTTTAGCGTCGTTTGCTCTCTTATCAACAACACTTTGTTCTATTTTGAAATGCATTTGTAATTTTAAGCATTATTCTTGCATGTTGATGGAGTAAATTCGTATGCATGTAATGCATTTGATTCTTGTTTGTTTAGGTTAATGAGGAGATATAGGGCATAGGAAATTTATTTAAAATAGTTAAATGGATTATCATTACCGATTACCGATATGGTATGGAACTATCAGTGATCCAGTCCAACTCGTCATCATCATCATCATCATCAGCCATCAGCCCATATTCGTCCACTGCTGGACAAAGGCCTCCCCAATCGCACGCCATCGAGATCTATCTTGGGCTAGTCGCATCCAGTTTTTTTTTGTGTCGGGGGATCCTCATGGACACCCGCTCTCTCGGGAGAGGACGGGTAGTGTCAGACTCTACACTAAACCTAACCGCCTTGTGACATCTGCCGCGTTTGGCACCGACACGTGAAGTTGCATTGCATTTCTACTTACTGACCATCTTGCGCAGATCATCACTGTACCGTGCTGCGTCTAACTCAACTCGTATTCGCAACAAATCGCTCTAGATTATTCATAGCATAACGAAAGAACGTGAACGTTATTCACAATTCTTTGGTTGCTTTGACCATTAAATTATGTAACCAGTAAATAAACAAATCAGCGGGCGTATCAGCTCTATACAATATAACAACCATTGCAGGTACGAATTGAAATCAAATGTGTAATAACAAATTTAATCATGTTTTGCAACGTCAATAAACCATAATTCAGTATTCGGAATCCATTTCAATCGCTTATTGTTCCCTTTAACTCGACTCGTTGAATGCGATGTCACCTGATTTACAAAATGGCGGTCAACGCTGTAAGGGTCGTTGCGCACGCGCTACCGGTCACAACCTTAAAACTCTGCCGCACATTTGCTGTATTTTTATCCATTTTAATGAGAGAAGTTCAATATTACGGATAGTCCACGCAGTACCTAGTATGCAAGAGCTGTCTGCAAAAAGAAGAATCAGCTACAGAATTGTTCCTGGAACCGGGAAGGAATTTTCGGCAAACTGGATTCTCTTTAAGAAGTCTGCGATCATCACAGCAGATTTGGGATATCTGGGCTGACCGCCTCATAAAATCACCCTATACGCAATTTGAAAATTCGGAGCCTAAGTGCAGAATAGGGAGCTCATCACTAAATATCAGGGAGAACCGAGCAGCGTCGTTTTATCAGCTCCTGCTGTGCGGGAGAGCCCATTCAGATTACATGAAAGCTACAATAAATATTCCGGAGGCCGTGTTTTGTATTTGTGACCGGTGCACGGTGCAGCGGTGGCTTATGTGTGGCGACCCTAAAGAGGACGCATTACATTCATTAATTCAGGACCGCATACAGTTTCATAAAGTAGGTTTATGTAACGCATTGTGACATATTAGGCAATAGCTGTGTGCTGTAAAATAATTGATCCTGATATGGAATAATCAACCTTATGTACCTCAATTTGTTCAATGTTACAATTTTAATGGAAAGCTTCAATGTTACTGTAGCTTTCCTTATAATGTATGGACTTAAACAAAAGATAACAGCGACTCCTTAGTTTCGACATTTTTCTCAGGGTCAGATAGGAAATGTCGGCTTAAAACGTTCTCAAAAGTAGACATGTAAAAATGATGAGGAAGGCTGAGATATCCCTTGTTTACCGTCTTTGCTTTCCAGTGATTTAGATTTATTATTCCTATTTACAGTCCCTGTGGCCTGTATGAAACCCCGTTTACGTTAATATTTCCCACAAAAGTATAAAAAATACTTTCATTTTATGAGTTTACATAAAGCATTATTCTAGTAATACTTTAACACACAAACTATTATTTCTTAAACCTGTGAAAATCAGCGATCGTTTAACAACAAACCTGCGTTCTCAACATCCTTGAAAAGTCTACAAAAACTACAAAGTAATCATGGCTATTTATAAAATCACACATGATAGAAACTTGGGTGATAAAACATGCGATTGTAGACAATACTGAGTCTCAAGTTCCCACAAAAATTTCGATACAATAGTCTGTATTAAAACACGGGAGATCAGCGATTATGGACCACAGACAGTCCCAAGCCGTGTAATAATTGTGTAAATATTTTTAGTTGTTTTATTGAGAGCGAAGGAGGTTATGCAATTGATTCGAGTTGGCTGTTACAAAGTTGTACCAAGCATCTTGTTGTTTACTATTGATTTATTCCTTGAGGTTTAATCCTTGAGGTACCTACCAACCTTAAACTAAAAGTCTTTCTTATACAACTAATTCTGATTTAGATCTATAAACCAGGTCTCAAATAAGTTCTCTAAACCCATTTGAAATGGGAGCGGCAGAACCATTAATCATTATATCCTTTTGGGTAAAACTTGAGACTACTGTCTCTCTCTCTGTCACCAGGCAGTATCTCATGAACCGTGATAACTAGACAGCTGTAATTTTTACAGGTGGTGTATTTTTGTTACTACTGTAAAAAAAACTAGATTATGCTTAAAAGAAAGGTCGAGATTAAGTGAGTAAGTGACTAATTCAGTTTGTAAATTAGTTTTCCTTTGTCCTCTTTTTACGGAACCCTTCACGGCGCAAATCTGGTTCGAACTTTTAATCACCAACGACAACTTCAAAAAATTCACACCGTACTGATTGTATTTCATCAAAATATGTGACAACAACAGCAAATTACTTCACACCAGCTACAGAACTTACATAACCGCATTCATCTTTAATCTTAAAGCTAAGACAAGAAGCAATTAATACTTTCTCAAGTAAGTACTTAGACGTTGCGTCACCAATAATAATGGCGGCAAAACATTGCTCTACTAAATCACGTGTTTTTAGGTCACGGTTTAAACTGACTATGGGAAGATTCTGACAAAGGCCTATAAAAAGAAACAATGTATTATCTGCATACTTAATGAGTCGTGATAGATTTGCTGTGAGTACCTTTGAGATGAGAACACGT
Source organism: Trichoplusia ni (assembly GCF_003590095.1). Lineage (NCBI taxonomy): Eukaryota > Metazoa > Arthropoda > Insecta > Lepidoptera > Noctuidae > Trichoplusia > Trichoplusia ni. The sequence continues at coordinate 8,348,674 of NC_039495.1, read as the reverse complement.
TCTTTTAGACATAAATTTCGATGGAACAGAGTGCTGAGGTAAGCGGTTTTTTTAGTAATTAAAGTACGATTGGGTTCTGTACAAGATGATTTTGATAATTACTAGAGCGAAAGCTCAATATACATGAATCATTTCATCTTCGTCTAATTTTATAAGGCTTTTATTAAATCCCTTGCATGTGTCTTGTCCCTTATGTCTTATACTTCTGACTTTTATAATTTCTAACGCGTTAACTTGAGGGAAAAGGGAGGAGTCTTTGAAAGTTATTTTACAGATTAAGGAAATTCTTCAGTAATTTAACCTATGATTACTTTTATTAAAAGTTTGGCTTGTGGAATTTACAACCAACGTTAATAGAAGTCTTTGAAGCAAGAACATAATTTTGGAGCCGTCTGTAGATTGATGCATTTCAATGACTACTGAGTTATGACGTAGGTATGAGCCAGTATTAGAAGCGGTTTTGTTAATGGCTGGTACAGATACTTGACTAATATACTGATATTGACCCCAATGTGTGTATAACAATATTTATGAGGGCATTAGGTTATTTTTAGATAATTAATTGGATGACCTAGTGGTTTACATTATACACGGACTCATTCACAGTTCCCACCAGAAACCAGCTTCCCCTTGATACATCCTTCATATTCTGCCTTTCCGCGGTACGGACTCATAAAGGAAAATAAAAATGGAACTATATGGTTTGAAGCTGAAGGGAACAATTATGCACATAGATTTTAAATGCTTTCTGCATTTCAATACGATCTTTAATAACTAGACCTACACTTACACACTTTCTTATAACGACCAAAAGATAAGAGAAAAACAAATCCACGAAAAAGGCGTCAATTTAAATCAAGATCCAAAACACGCACAAAATAAAACTCGTGAATTTAAAAAAGTAGGAAAGATGTTCTATGCAAATGATCTACCGGTATTGTACGATCGAACTTGCGATTTGTAATCCGGTATTCGCACGAATCCTGTGTTTTCATTACATTACTATTCAACTGATTCAATGTCACGAGTTCACGACCGTAGGCACTGTCGTAGCCAAAAGTCTTAAGAAAAATGGTGATCAAAATTACTAATCGAAAAAAAAAGTAGATAGAATGTTTAAAGTAGTTTAAACGTGTTTAAGTTCTGCTTAAGTCAGGCTAGTGGTAAGACTACAGAAATGTCGAGTCTAAGGCACATACCGACTTCTAGTTGGTACATTGTGTGCGTTTCGAAAATAAATTGCACAGCTTCTTCATCATGTGGCTAGTTTGTTATGGAGATAGCTGGTATTTTTGATTAACATATACACCGTGATTTTTTAGTCGTCTTACAAAAGCAGTTCAGTTCATGTATCCAATAACTAGAACACGTTCATGATAAAAAAAATAGGTATTTATGAGATTTGAATGAATTTAAAATGCAATTTTTATTCAATATTATGATGCAATTCGTATTTTTTTTAAAACACAGAGCCTGTTGCGGGCGCGGTCCAAGCTTTGTAACAATGGTGAGGGGGCGGGCGGCGGCGTTTTTATCATTTTTAAGAGTATATTTCAGATTTCTCTTGTTTATTTTTTCTTCGTACTCATTATCTAAGTTGATGATAAAAAAAAAATCGCGCCTACGGGTATTTTACCTCGGATACATGAACTGGGCTGGTTTTGTAAGACGACTAAAAAATCACTGTGTATATAAGCTACTTTTTATCCGACTGTGTTATAGGAGGGTAATGTATTTGCAGCTATAACTGACATCACAGCGAGTGAAGCACAGACCATGAGCTAATGGACCATAAATTAACTAAATAATAAAAAAGAAAACAGATAACTCAAGTTTAGGTCCTAGGATTTAGTCAACCATTTTGTTTCTCACTGTACTACGTAATGAAAGATGCAATCTCATTAGGAATGTGTTTGATAGAGTGTTGATGTAATTCATATTTAATTATAGCTAGTGATGCCATTGCCCGGTATCGACATCGGAAACCGAATAAGGATTAGTCTAGACTATGTTCCAAGTTTTTAAAGGCTTCTAATTAAGAAAGTTTCATGATGACTTATGAATTTACTTATATACTTTATTGCTGTAATTTATCAAAATATATTTAAGAAAAAATAATTCACAATTATGTACAACATTTTAAATATTCAACCTGAACCCACATTCTTAATTTTCAACCACAGGACCAAGTCCCAAAAATCTATATGTCGCATGTAATTCAAATCGATTACGAACTGAAGTAAACGTAACTCAGAGATATCTAATAAAAGTGTCTTTACAACCTCATTACAATATGATTCACATCACTATCGTACGGTTAGGTGCATGTTTACTGTTTATTTATATCATAATTCATAAGCTATTAAAATGTCGTTAACCCAGCCCGAGATTTGCACTGTAAACGGTTTTAAAATAAGAACATTGACCATGATTTATTCAAGTAGGCCATCTTTGTTTTGTTTCGTTTTAATTTAATTTAGGTGTTTTTTAATACTTGGTTTTGGATTCATTTAAATTGATTATGACATTGTGTTCGATATCGAATCGCGAATTATTTTCCTTAGATGGGTAAAGTATCTATTATCTGTACATAATTTTATTTTTTGTCATTTGGTATGAATAAAACATTGAAGCAGTGTTAATTATACATATTGATACATGTATTCCACTTTTTTCTTAAATTATGACAGTCTGCAACGTAGCCGCTTAGTTCCGTTAGGTACTTATTCACAGATGCTTTAAGCTTCCGTCGCAATAATTAAATACAATTGCATGCACATTTTCATACAATAGGCCGATGTTAGATAATAACCATTAAGTACATAGTTAATACAGCGATTACTCTGTGAATAATTGTATAATTAAAACGTTTATTGGGATAAAACACACCATCCATGTTCAATAACTGAATTAACCTCATTTTTAAGCAGCTTTAAAGGAAAGCGAATTGTACAATAGCTCGTAATTAAGTACGGATATTAATAATAGTGGATGCCGGAACTAATCTAGTTTATTCATAAATCACAATATAAATCGTTATTTGGGTACCTGTATAAGTGCCTTATTGCATAAACTTTTTTTTCCGGCTGTTTGCGATTTGTTATTGCCAATGTTATAAGCTGGGAAAAAGTTTGAAAATAAATGCAGTATTTAAATTTAAAATTAGAAAATAGAACAATGTTTGTAGACAATATTCCTAAGTATTGTCTATAAATGTAATATTGTACTAAAAATAATTTCTGTCGTGACTTCGTGAGTAGGTATTAATGTCACAAAAATGCTTTTGACATTCAGTTTTATGTAAGGAATGCAAGAAATGAAAACACGCGTCAAAAATATCAAGCTTAAATTAACATGCATTCATTTATTAACTTCACCATTAGAACAGAAGTCCAGTAAGTTAAAATACAATTCGCTCCGTTAACTTTCTTACAAATAGGTTGCTACCAACTGCCAACCTATTTTTTAGATAAAAAAAAACATCCAAAAATTAATCATCCAATTTGATCGCCAGCGACCGTAAACAAAACAGATTATGGATAGCGAAAGTAATCCATTATTTAGGTAAATGATCTATATCGTGACGTAAATTTGTGTAATAAATAAATAGCGTAAATAATGGCGACCGAGACGATGTCTTAAGCATTTTAAGTTGGTTTCCGTCGTCTGTGGTTTTCCGCGTCAATTTTCTCGCGGATTTTCAAAGTTGTCTATGATACTAACTAGGTCTTTGCTTTTTAATCGAAATTTTATAAAAAAACATTTAACAACTTGATAACTAATTGTTTAGTTGTTAAACAACATTTTGAGCTTAAAACTGCCTTTGCCCAAGAATGCCCAAGATTATATTAGGTTCGGATTCTAGTGTTATCGGATTTAATTGATACCCCCTTTAACATGGAGACACTACAATCGACCGCGCAACCCATTTCACTATTCTTAGATACTAGCCCAGTAGCTCATTATAAGACTTTCATAAAATTGATGATTTAAATCTATCAAACCGGATGGCTACTTGCCGACGATTCTTCATCACTTCATTCATTATAATTATTTAATTAAACACCCATTATGTCTTAAACCGAACGGCTTATAAAATATTTGACGTAAGATTTGAAGTAAGATTAAAAAAAAACCACTGCATTCCAGGCAAAGGTATGAAATTGTCGGTTCAATTACTTTTACTGCATTATTACACAAAGACCATGCAAACAGCGATCATTAGCTTGATAAGTGCAACTCTACACGAGTTCTTACGACAGAGAAATTTAAATACAGGTATTGTTCACTTAAATATTGTATTATTAATCATTATTATGGTTCAATTAGCGATAATATCGTAAAGTTTTTATCATTGGCAAAAATCACTGAAAATAGTTTCTAATATAACTATAATTTAGAAGAGATAATTCGTCATGCCCAAACTAATTGAAGTTTGGTCTTCACAATAATGTTTTTCTTTTTTTAACCTAGGAATAACGGAACTAGGGCCCCACTGCCCGTCTGTAGTTTATCCGTCTGAATCTCATAAACCATGATACCTAGTCAAACCGTTAAAATTTGAATGTATAATCATAAAATATCCAGTTTACCTAAGAAATTGTTGGTTTATTTTTAATTTGATTTTCTTTAACCTCTTTCTCTTTGTACCGAACACAGTGTCACTAGTACATCTGACCTTTTTTGTTTGAGAGTTGAACTATATTTAGTGCTTGCTTCAAAAAATGTACGTGATTGTGTGTGATCTGCAACTGTGATGACATATCACGACTCAGGGCCATAGTTCAGCCGTGACAGAAAATATTCATTTAACAATCCACACATATAAACGTGATAATCTGGTAACATTGTTTGATAAAGTCGTCCGCATGAAGCGGTAAATGCTGACAACAGCGAAACTTTCACGAAGTGTTAGCACGGATGATTTTCTACGAGTTTATGTCAACGACCACTTACAAGATGATGTTATTATTTTGTAATGGCGGACCCGCACTCACTTTTTAGGTTGGTAAAGAATTTTACTTAAGTTTAAGATTAAAACATGCACAAAATAATAGCTCGCTTTCAGTAAGTTAATTTTCAAAACTAGTGCAATAAGTTCGGAGACCCAAACCTTAGAGAGTATGTAATTATTATACCAGCCCATATTCCATAGCTGGGAATAGGCCTCTTCTCATATAAGGAAGGCTTGAGCATTGATCACCAGCTGCGGCTTTAAAATACCATTATTTGAAATTTCCAACGATTCTTTATTTCACACTTTTGTCAGTGGTGTCGAAGGATTTTTGAGAACGTCCAAATAAACTTAAAAAAATGCTCAAAAGTTTTTTGCCGCTTTTGGGATCGTCTGCACCTCGTACATACAAATTTGATGCATAGCATAGATCCGCAAAGCCATCACCATAACCTCAGAAACTACCGCCTTTTGATAGCTGTAAAGCTAAAAGCCCTTCTGCTAGATGTTAGAAATGTTTTAAAACATCAACTACACGTCAAACTACTTATTTCTCAGTAACTACTCACTACTCAGTAACGTGTAGTTACGACTTTTCTTTTAGACCGCTCTTACACCGTCTATTGTTATAATTGGCTCATTTCTACTTGCAGTTGCAATGCATGTTCTAAAAATAAACCTAGTTTAACCGCTTGTGGCGTAACGTAACGGAATATTTAATTCGAAATAGCATTTTTTTATGTCCTTACTCTGAAAGAAACAAAGAGATCTTTATGTGAAGTTTTGATTATGGTATCAAACGATATTAAGCTCTCCGTAATTTAAGATTTCAGGATTATAATGTTCACATTGTCGCCAGAAAGCTTTTTTATTGGTGCCATATTGTTTACAGTTTGCAAACGAGAGACGTAGCTCTGTGGAATGCTTTTTTTAAAGGCACATCCTCACAAAAAGGCATTAATTAAGAATATTGTAATTACCACGCAGGTTTTTATCTATAATAGAGTTACTGCTGTAATCAAAGGCAGTTACTACAATAAACACATTACGAAAGTCTTTCATTATCTCCCAGGCTGTCAAATTATACAAGTCACATGTAAAGAAAAATAACCGATTTCATTTTCGATACTTGGGCGTCAAATGTGAACAATACAAATGCTCTGTATACACTCATTAGGAAACACATTTTAACAAGAAAGTGCGATATCGCTAACTGTTTGCAATCAGTTTCGTTGGAAAATGCCGCAACACATTAGCAAAAGTTGCGATTAGGTATTATGTGTAAAACTGTTTTTACTGTATGTCGTAAAAGTACTGCACGCACTAAGCAACGTGAAAGACGTAAATTGTGAAACATACCTTTATACATCGCCCTAATATGAGTATTTTCCGTTTCAGATCATCTGGTGCTTCACAGTACTAGCGATCACTTGGCGCACAGCGAGCGGTCACGGGAGACTCATCGAGCCTCCATCGCGCGCCTCCGCCTGGCGCTACGGCTTCGACACGCCCCACAACTACAACGACCATGAGCTCTACTGCGGGGGCTTCTCCAGGCAGTGGAACAAGAATGACGGCAAGTGCGGCGTCTGCGGCGACGCCTGGGACGCCCCCACCCCCAGGGCCCACGAGCTCGGAGGCCGCTTCGGCAAAGGCGTCATCGTCCGGAAATACGCGCCAAAGGACAGCATCGTCATCAAAGTAGAGCTCACCGCAAACCACAACGGATTCTTCGAGTTCAGAGTCTGCGAGGAACCAAAATCAACTACCCAAGACTGCTTAGATAAATACGTTCTGAAATTAGATGGAAGAGACGGAACCAAATTCTATCCGAAAGATGGCAATAAGATCTACGAAATGAAGTACAAGCTGCCCGAGGGCTTGGAATGCTCCCATTGTGTGATGCAATGGAGATACATCGCTGGAAACAACTGGGGTTCGTGTGGAAATGGAACGGAGGCCGTGGGCTGTGGGCCGCAGGAGGAATTCAGAGCATGCGCAGACATAGCCATAGGAGAGCGCTTCGCCACCACCACCAGGCGCCCCAGACCGCCATACGTGCCGCCCAGCAGGAGGCCCACTGTGCCGACCCCGGAGGAGTCTACTGGAAGCTCATGGTACGGCTTCGTGGTCGCTATCGTCACGTTGCTCGTTGCCGTTGGCGTTCTAGCAGCAATATACCTGTATTACTACAGAGGAGGCATGAGGATCAAGAACCTTCTGAAGTCGAAGGTCCCCCCACCTGCGCCCGTACCCCCACCAAGACACAAGAGGGCGTCCCTCTCAAGAGAACAGCCGCCAGAACTGACGACGCCTAAAGTGGGATGGAACGTAGACGGGCGTCCGTCAGAGTCAGGCTTTGAAACTGTAGATTTAAGGGCTAAGTGATAGACGTAAAGAGGCTATAGAATGTAAGCTGGAAACCTAAGCTGCCTTTACCTAGTGATATGAAGTCTTTTGACTGATTTACGTAGAAAACAATGTCGACGCTCAGTCGAATGTTAGGTAATTATCGTACTGCTTATTTAGGTTATTATTAATTTTGTAAAATAAAGTTATTTATGTTAAATTAAATGTTACGATTGATGTTTTGATTTTATTTACCCTTAAAACGAAAACAATATCATAAAGCTACAATCTTCTTATAAACGTTCCTTAAGGGAGTTGAATAAATAAAAAAAAAAAGGAAGAATCATGCAAGTCAGGCCGTAAGGGTTCGATCCCCGAATAACTAGACAAAGATAGAAAATAGTAGGTGACCTACTGATACCTCGATCTTCTGTAATAGGTACTAGTGGAGTCATTTTTATGTATTGTAGACTGAACATTAAATGCTGACTAATGTTATTCGGAATGGTCAATGAGTCATGATGATCATCAAATATTATTAGGAACTCATTGAAGAATTTATAAAGGTCACGAGTGCAATACGGTGGTTGGAATTTATTTTTATTACTTAAAGTGACCTTATAAACAGAAAGTTGTGCTACAAAAACAAATAATATATTATAAAACAAACAACACGTAGACTAAAATCTACTTCGATAGATCACTCTACTGTTCTAAATTCCTATTTAAGGGGTATTGCAAGTGTAGATCAAGATAAAGAATTAGATTAGATACCATTTAATGGTAGAAAATAAGTCCAGAGCACATTCAGCAAAATCACAAAACAAATAAAATGTTTGTTCTATTGTTTTTGGTAAGTATTTTATCGAGATGGCAACGTTTTCCTAACGTCACTGTCAAATGACAGCGACCACAGACAAAAATCGCAAAACAAACGTGCTGTGAAAAAGCCAAAAAAGTACCGAAAGGCAATTTATTTTGCGAAAAGACTTTTTAAATGAAAAATGGCGGTGCGGCCACAGCACATGCACGACGGCGGTATTGTGGAGCGTCGGCTGAGACCGATTTACGGTAATAAGTCCACTTGACCAAGAGTTTTACATTTTCTACAACCTCTACCAATAAAGAGTTGATTTTCAGTGAAGTTATGTCGTTTTGTGAATTTTTCAGACTGGTTAGACAATGGGAATAATAAGAAGGCACTGCAGGAGGCAGAGAAAGTGCTCAAGAAGAGTCCTTCGCTGCAAGCTGCTCGAGCTTTGAAAGCTTTAGCACTTTTTAGGTTAGGAAAGGGAACTGAGGCCCATCAGGTGCTGGACGCCTTGGCTGAGGAGAAGCCGAGCGATGACAACACGCTGCAGGCGATGACGATATCCTACAGAGAATCTCAGCAGTGTAAGTACACACTCCAAACATTTAAGTGGCATAATCACTCAAAGAAATATAAGTAACTAAAATAATCTATTACAAGTACATGACTAGGAATGTTCCCGAATACATATTGACGTAGTTCAAAAATATTTTAACAATTCTGTATGTTACCACAGTTAACTTTAATACTTGTATGCAATATGCTTAATTCTGTTTAAAGTGTTCTTCTTAATAAAATAATATCTCAAAAATTGTTATGCCCTTAAAAAAATCAATACTGTAAGTTTGTTTCATGTAAAGTTTTTGTTTCAACTACAACCAGATAGAGACTATTATGTAACTTTCTGGGGTAAGAAGTACTGATACAAAAAGCAAGGAAATAACTTATTGACATAAAAAAGGAAAATACATCTAAAAACATTAGCTAGTTTGTCTACTGCTAGCCTAATAATAAATAGCTTTAAAAATTAACTATTTTTTTCCCAAGCCAACCAGTTTTGGTTTTTATTTTCATTATTTTGCAAATTTAATATTTCATAATGTTATCAAAAATGGACTGAAGCAGATTTTTATTTTGAAAAGTAAAGATACAAAAAGGTTTTGATTGGTTTCCAAATCACTGACATTCATTGTTTATTTATCAACTTAAAACTATCACTATCATAACAGTTTTAATATAAGAAAAGCATAATAAAAACATAAAATGGAACATAAATAAAATAAATACAAACTCACACCTATACAAACCATGTACAATCCATTTGATAATATAATCTATAAAATCTAATCTATTCATAAATTCTTCTACAGTACACAAAGTATGTGCCCTCTACGAAAATGCAGTGAAATCAGAACCAGCAAGTGAAGAGCTGCATTCTCACCTCTTCATGTCCTATGTGAGGGTCGGAGACTACCGGGCACAGCAGCGGGCGGCCATGGCTCTGTTCAAGTTTGCACCCAAGAACCCTTACTACTTCTGGGCTGTTATGAGTATTATTTTGCAGGTATTGTTTATATATTTTTTTGTATATAATTGATACTGATACGTGCATTTGTAAATAATGTAAAGAGTATATGAATGAATAAGTCTAATCTGTTACAAAAAATCTAATTGACAGTCCATACTAGTCTATGAGAATTTATGTAACAAAATTATCGATTTAGACTTTTACTAAAGTTAGGGTTATTAATATGTAAGTTTTGTTAAAAGCAAATAAGTAACTTAACATAGGTTTAGGCATTGTAGCTTGCCAAAAAACTTACACCATAATCAAACTACTTTACTTGTCTAAAACATCAGGGTCAGTTCAATTATGATATTTTTTGTGTAGATCATTTACAGTGTCTTTCCTCACTACCAAGTCGTTATAACCAGTGAGTCATTCATTTCACATGCATAAATCTGCATAGCTTACAATAAGTTTTTGCAAGTTAACAGTTCTATTTATATTCATGGTCAAAACAAGTAACTGTTATCAGTCTAGTGTAACTCAATACATAAATAGATTCGCTTAGTAACACGGTGCTTATTAGAAACCTGCCAATGCATGATCAACATAAGTTTATTCAGTGCTTAGATACACATTATTGTTATAAAGATATGGAATTAATTACATGCATTTGAAGTGACTATAAAATGTCACATATATAGTCTTGTGACTGCATGGATAGCCAATCTTTGTGCGCGACGTATCACGGGTTCGATTCCCGCGTAGGACAAGTATTTGTGTGATCCACAAATGCTTGTCCCGAGCCTCGAACCTCCCGCGACTCAAGAGTTAGATTCCTTAGAGCGGAAAGTCCATTCACGAAGCAAACCCAGTACACACTGCGAAGTTTTGTCCGTCGTATTATTGAAAAGTCTTATTTTAGTATGATTGGTATTCGACAGGCCAAAACATCGGAAGACAACACGAAACGGGGCATCCTTCTATCACTAGCCCAAAGAATGGTAGACAACTTCATTAGCGAAAACAAAATGGAGGCCGAACAGGAAGCACGTCTTTACATCATGATTCTAGAGCTTCAAGAGAAATGGGAGGACATCCTAAAGTTCATTGAAGGCCCGTTATACTCCCAACTGGTACCAGGATCGACAGCCCAGGCAAGCATACCGTACCTGAAGAAGCTGGGCCAATGGAAACGGCTCAACTTGGTCTGCAAAGAGCTCCTATGGGACAACCAAGACCGCTGGGACTACTACGTCCCATACTTCGACTCTGTCTTTCAATTGATGAAGGATAACGACGATTCATCCGAAAACTCTGTTGACAATACAGCTGAGAAATGTCATGAGTTCATTTGTCAGTTGGTTGAGAGTATGACGTCAGGTAGAACTTTGAGGGGTCCGTATTTAGCTAGGCTAGAGTTGTGGAAACGTCTGTCTGTTGATGGAGACCCGACGTCCATATTGGGCAGCGGGCTGGCCCTCTGCGTGCAGTATTTGCGGGTGTTTGCCAATAAGCCCTGTGCGGTACCGGACTTGAGGCCCTATTTGGGTATGATACCTCAGAAGGAGAGAGAGGAGAACTGCCGAGATTTCTTGACGTGCCTCGGTTTCGATGAAAAGAGTGAACCGGATTTGGTAAGTGTTATCCATCCTCTTTTTTTTTATTGTTTGTAATATAATAAGAAATATTTTTTTAACAGTGTAATTCTCTCTTTGTTCTGCCGCATTTAATCAGTTTCATTTATTTATTTATTTATTATTTATTTATTCTTAGGAAAGCTTACAGACTAATGACAATTATAATAACTCACTATATTTCTATTTTGCTAACAACAAGCTTCCGCCAATAAAAGACATAATATAGTACTTATAACTATCGTAGACCACACATAACAACAGTTTTGAAAAATAAAATTAAAAAAAAAAAAGAGCGTAAACATTAACAATTAAGTGAAACAAATTTTATGTAAAAATTAAAGTATATATAATATGTAGGTATAGTTTTAGATAACGAATTATAGTATATTAAAGATCAAAATTTAGAGACGCGAGTCAATCTTTAAAAAAAAAAGTTATTCGCTAACAAACGTTTCACTGTGAGAGCTTTTGTGCAAAAGAGATCTACATCCAAGTCTTCTGGCATATTATTGAATGCATGTGCTGCACGCAAGAGAAAGCTATTTCTTCTATAGTTGGTAGAAACAGAAGCAATCTGCATAAGTGGCCTACGCCTGAGCCCTAGAAGGTTAGTACGCAAGTATAACTTGGATAATAGTTCAGGACAATCGATCGACCCATTGGCTATATTAATGAAAAATGAAATGTCGTTAATATCACGCCTGTAGTGTAACGGTAGAAAGTGATATCTTTTGCAACGGTGGTTGTAATCATCGGAATATTGCCGTGCCTTGTAATCCAAGTATCTAAGGAATTTCTTCTGTACAGCTTCAATACGAGACTTATATATTTCGTACTGAGGGTCCAGACTTGTGACGCGTATTCCAAGTGACTACGCACGAAAGCGCAATAAAGAATTTTTGTAGTTTTTAAGGAACGGAAATCCGCTGAAACTCTTATAACAAATCCTAACGCCTTGGATGCTCGATTAATAATGTAATCAATGTGTTGATCAAACAAAAGCTTACAGTCCATTTTTACCCCTAGATCTTTAATTGTAGTGACTTTTTTGAGTATTTCATCATTTAATTTATATTCAAAGTTAATAGTAGTTTTTTGTCGGGAGTACGTGATTTGGAGACATTTGGCAACATTTAGCTGGAGTTTGTTAAGTACACAATATTCTTCGAACCTCGTTAAATCGTTTTGAAGTAGCTTAGCATCTGATATATTTTTAATAACCTTGTGTATCTTCATATCATCTGCGTAAAGTAGGATGTAACTATGTTCGAAACAGTCTTTTATGTCAGAGATAAACAATGTAAATAACAGAGGTCCTAAGATTGAGCCTTGAGGTACACCAGAAGGAACATAACTCCAGCCCGATACGTACCCTTTCAATACTACCGCCTGTGTGCGATTCTCAATATATGACGAAAACCATCGGTAAAGGTCTCCATGAATACCTATCGACAATAATTTATCCAGAAGCACTGAATGATTTATTCGGTCAAAACATTTAGAATAATCTGTATATATAACATCCACTTGCGCACCATGGTCCATGCCTTCAGATACAAATTCATGGGAGAGTATGAGATTCGAAGTTGTAGAACGGTTTCTTAAGAAACCATGTTGTTCTTCACCGAAATTACATATCACTGCTTCATAAACTTGTTTATATATTATTCTTTCCAGAATTTTAGAAAATAGACATATTTTAGAAATAGGGCGGAAATCCTCTACATTTGAACGATCCCCCTTTTTAAATACAGGAGTAATAAATGCAGACTTCCATATCCTTGGCACAGTCCCCTCAGTAATTGATCTCTTAAATAAGATACAAACGGGATCTAGCAGGCCAGCGGCACATTTTACTATAAAAATGGGTGGTATTGAATCAGGACCACCAGCCTTGCTCAAATCCAGAGATTTCATTAACTTTAACACTTCGTCTTGACTAATTTCAATACTGCTTATGTTGGTTACGGAATTATTATTTCCTATGGAAGGTAATACGACAGCGTCAGGGTTTTGGAAAGTGGAATGAAAATAATTTGAGAATAAATTACTTATCTCTTCACCTGTTTCAGCGATCATGCCACGATAATGCATTACATTAGGGAATGTATTAATAGTCCTTTTGCTTTTCACGTATGACCAAAATGATCTTGGATTGTTCATAATAGCAGATTCTACTTTAGCCATATACGTATTGAAGCAGTTTTTCTCTACTTCAGTAGCTCTGGTCCGTAGCAAAGAAAAAGAATGATAGTCGGATAAGTTATGATAAGTTTTATATTTAATTTTCAAGTGTGATAGATATTACACCACTTAAGATTGTGTAGCAATAGTGATTCTACCTCACCCAAATCGTTCAAAAAGTGAACGTTATTTACCGCAAAAAGAGAAATGTGACTTATCATGTTAACCCATTCCAAAGTCTGCTTACAGTGTTATAAAAAAAAAAACTACGAAAGCCCATAATATAAAATTATTTTATCATAACAGGCGGATGACATTCAGCGCCACATCTCGTGTCTCTCCATCTGGCGGATGGTAGCAGCTCCCCTGCCGGCAGACGGAGCCCTGGCCCTCGCCGCGACCCTCAAGGGCCACTATCTCCGTTGTCTACACCGAGGTCTCGTCACCTCCAACATTACAGAGTTCTGCGCTGTGGATTCCTACGGGATATTGGCGGCGCATCATTATTTTTATGCTGGTAATTTCCTTATTTGATTATGTTAAACGTAAATAGTTAAACCCTGATGTATTGTAAATTCTGCTTGTATGTGTGAAATTAACATCTTTCTTAAACATATCATAGAGCTAATTAAAAATTAAAACAAGTGGTCTCGGACAGGTCTTGTGTGAAAAGAACAACTTTTTAAAGGAAATCAATAGGCTAATAAAAATAAAGCAGTCGTAGTTTATCTCGAATCTAGCTCCCACTTGACCGGTTTTTTTTCAATTTCGATTTTGACGACAATAGTGTACCCAAAATGGTATTCCAAATATGAATGAGCTTAGCCCAAGTGAGTTCAACAAAAAAAACTAAAACTTCAATAGTTTACCTAATGCCCAATGTGGTATGTCAAATACGAATGGCCGAAATAAGTTCAACAGAATACTAAAACTACAGCTATTTCCTTCCATCATAGGCATGCTGCAACAGAGTTCAGCGCCTGCGGTGGAAGCCCTGTGCCTGCTGGAGCTGGTTCTGCATCACTCGCCGGCTAACTTCCACGCCAAGCTGCTGCTAGTCAAACTATATCATGTACTAGGTAAGAACTGAATTCACTTGTGTTTTAAAGTTGTAATTTTGGGAAAGAAAATAGACTTTGTGATAACATTTCAGATAAAAAACACATCAAAAAAGGGGAAAAGGATGAGAATAATCAGATACTTACAGATTTTTAGTTAGTGTTTTTGGCTGATCATAATAAACGAGTGCTTTGGACTACTATAGAAATAGATGAGATCGACCTTATCAACGATATACATCTTATCAGAAAGAAGAACAAGCATCATTTGCTCTTTCAATAGGGATGAAAACAATTTCTTCTTTCAGTTTCCTCGTTGTTTTTAATGCATAATAATGGATACGTATTTTTTCTTTAACCCGCAAACATAAGGACTACATAGATTTTTACTTTTTATACCCAATCGTCTACCCTTTTTATGATGTTTAGTAAATCTTGTTTCTTGACGGTTTCCCAGGCAACGCCCTCGCTGCTGACAGTATATACCAGCGCTTGGAGGTGAAGCACATTCAGCTGGTGTCTATCGGTTGGCTGCACTGCGCGAGGCTGGCCCCCGCCTGTGCGGCCAGCCGCGCGCTGCAGCTGCTGGCCGACACTAGAGCCTTCTTGAAACATCACGGGAAAGATGTGAGTATATTGTATCACTGTTTGATGTATACAGGTGTTACGTAGTTTTGTTAAAGTGTAAAATAAGTACTGTCCTAAAAAAAAAGTAACATACAGAAGCGTCTTTTATAATGAGGTTGTAATTACGAACGAATTTTACGCAAATTCAGATCTTAATATAATCTTAATAAAGCTTTAAATTTCAATAAAGCTACAGTTACAATGCGATGTGTGGTTAGATTCAATATGCTTTTTTGAAACTTTCTTTGTGCACCTTGATTCTTCGTATATCCATGCCATTAATTAGTGATGTACATTTGTCCAGAGCGTGGAACACTTAACGTACGCGTACAAGTACGGTACGTTCGAGAAGCTGGTGGAGCTGGGCGCGTGGGGGGCGCGGCTGGAGGCCTGCGGCTGGGGGGCGGCGGCCGCCCGCGACCAGGCCCTGCTGCACCAGCTGGCCGGCCCGCCCGCCCTGCTGCACCAGCCCAGCAGGCTGCCCGCACAGCCCGCGTACGTAATCTTACAGGTTTTATTGCATTAACTAGTCGGGGCCTCCGCTTTATCCTTGACACATAAAAAAGACTGAAACATCTGTGTCGTTTACCTCGATTTGAGTTGTCAAGATCCTCAATAAGACTTGAATTAATATGGTTTAATGTATTTTAACTTCAAAATCCATTAATAATAATAATCCATTTCAAAATTCAAAACCCATTAACAAATATGATAAATTATTTTCAATCTCCACAGTGACAACCGCGACCTCAACGTGATAGTAAACTTCGAGCCGCCACAGTTTCAAGACGAGCAATTAAAATCACGTACTTTTGACCAAGAGGTCTCGTACCTAAGACTCAAAGACGCTTTAGTGTCTGCCATCGCGTTGTGTATAGAGCTGGCGGACAGTAGGCCGGTGGAGGAGAAGAAACAGCACTATGAGCAGCTGAACGCTTGTGTGGACGCGTTCAGCGCGGCCATGGACAAGTGCCGGCAGATGTACGCGGAGAAAGAGAGGATTAGCATATCTGCGCCGTTCCCTTCAAGGATTATTGGTGAGTGTTGTAGAAAATTTAGATTCCCATGATTTGATGTTTGAAATGGAGTTATTTGTCAGATGCTTTGGAAAAAAATATATTCTAGTCTCAAGAAATCGTTAAGAAAATGGTACTGGAATTTTACGTGATACAAACTTAAAACTTGCAAAAATTTGCCTATGCACATTTCTCATTCTGTACATCATAAAATTGATCTAGGTGATTTAAGTTTGCATCATAAAACTTTTCTACGCCTTTTCTTCGGATGGGAAATCATCAAATGACTCCTACCGCTTTTTGTTGAGCGGAAGGGAGTGTGAGACCTCCAACTAATTGAAACCCACCCACGTTCCTTCCATGGACCTTTACTCTTTCAGGCAATCCGGCTACGCCTTTTTTACTCTCATAGTTCGCACATCTTGAGGTGATATAATTTTCATATCAATTCTAATTTCCTCTTCCAGCCTTCGTGAACTCACCCGTCCCTTACCGGGAGTTGTACGGCACAGCTCTCCGGTTGGTGGGCGAGCTGGCGGCAGGCCACACGCGCGCCGCGCAGGACCTCAGTACTGCGGCCGCGAGGATGTTGCCTCGAGCTCTGATAGAGCTGAGCGCGGAGCTGGCCGTGAAGGGAGACCCCGTATGGTGCATGAGGGACAGGCTTGAGACGCTGTCTAATTATTTAGAGGTAGGTTTTGAAGACTTAAGATAAAGTATGCACTTGTCAAATTGTTCTGGTCGTATGCCTATGACTATTGATCAATGTTGAATAAGTACTTAGGCAGTGAACTACCTCAAACTGCTGCTGATTTATATGTGTATGTTTCATTTACAACCACTGTGGTCAGACTAGTCTCAATTTTTACTTTTAGTTGGAAGCAGTTTTCGCTCTCAATGTATCCAAAGGCTTGATCTATTTATTTGTGACACTACTAATTCCTTCTACAGTTTGTCGGCATCATAACGTTCCTCCTCGGCGTATGCAACGAGTTATTCGCGCCGACGAACACAAAAAAATCCAAGAAAAAAACAAACCAATCGCCTGACGAACTCAAGACATCCGAGCTGTTGAACAAACTGAACGAGACCGTTCAGGACTCCATCAGCTTCCTGGAGAACATCCTGGACGGCTGGCCGCAGTACGAGCTCCCCAACGACCTAGAACAAACCCTCGCCAACCTCTCCATAGACAACAAATACCAAAGCCCAGTAGAAAGTAAACTCAAAAACGGACGCGATGACATGATAAACGACGTTAGAAATATATTAAAAAGAAAGTCTAAATACCTGAAGAGTCTGCTACAATGATGCCTTCTGCGTGCCGCTTGTACGAAATAATTAAGTTATGTTTTTATAATAAATATACATATCTTGTAAATACTTTTGTCTTTGCTGTTCGCGATTGTTGTTGAGGTCGGCCGAACTGATGTGGTGTCAGGCGAGTGTCTTGTTATATTCGCGTGTCGTTTGACCATAATGTTGTAAACACACTTCCGGACCCGTCTTGTCAACTGCGACCTGGTGGTGGTGCTAAAGCGAACAGAACAAATCTTTGAAAAAAAAACATATTCCCGTTGCGCACTCATCAGTGTTAACGTTTGTTGACACAACCCAATTGATATTTAGCTCGGTAGTCATATTATATTTGGACGTCCGTCTGATGATCTCCGCGTCTAAGTCCGTGTTTCACTTGCGCCCAGACTCACGCATGAATCACAATCAAAATAAAAGATTTTATTTCAGGCCGTTTTCTAGGCCTTTTCAAAACGTTACAATATTGGCTCTAGATGCACGATTTGTAGCTGACAGCCGCGTCCGATAGTGTGTTCACAACTAAAGAAGCCGCGGCTTCATGTTTTTATTGATATTGTTGTTACTGTCAATAAATAAAATAAAGACGTCCCTGTTTTAACAAAGATATAATAGAACAACTAGAGGACTATAGGATTACAGAATTTTGCCTTATTATGGATGTTAAGACATACGAAATAGCATAATGTTGTAAAGACAATAGTCATTTAGTAATAATTTTAGTTCATAACCAACCAGCTTGAAGCTAACCCTTTTTGATGGTATACCTGACCTTAGGGGCATTTCACACTAGCGTATTTTGCGTAGCTTTGCGTATAGAACGTTAGTGTGAAAAGCAAATCTCTAGACAAATGACAATAGACTCGTTAAGATGTATAGAAATGGAAAATCTAACAGCCTAAACGAGACCTCAAAATGTCTCTGTCTTCGATGCCGGCAAGTGCAACGATAAAGACGGCATGACAGAGTGGTCCTCAACAGGCGCAAGTTACTTGACTAATCTGAGATATATGTTTATTTCTAATATTTGATTTCTAATGTCATTTGTCTCGCGGTTCTGCCTACAAATCTTGAATTCTTCGCACTTCCATTTTCATTGAGTATGTATTACACTAGTCTTCCTATATCTTCGAAACGCTAATAATAAAAATAGTATAAAGCAACCTACTCTGTAAGTTTTATTTCAATACATTATTTTGTTTATGTGTATTGGATGTGTGGTTATTGAGAAATGAGTGTATAGATTTAATTACATACTAAATACTCGGGAGCCGCAGAAATTATATATTTTTGAAGTATTTGTCTTCACTTGCCGATTTGTAAATGTAAAACAAATATTTATAGATTTGAAGAATATATTTTTTAAATCATAATAAACGTACCTCCTCAATAGTTATAAAGTAAAATGACTTTAATCGTTTGTTTTAAATAATAACATAATTATAATGATTTTACCTATAATTTTAGATCTTACAAGTTTCGATTTCCTAATTTATTTACCTTGCTCAACACTAAATGTAGTCTTTAAACTTGAAACAGGCTCAGTAGAACAAATTCTTGTACTTATAACAGAAGTAGAATTTCTATAAAATATAAATAACAATGTGATAAATATAATTGATTTGCATACAAAATTAACAACTGGTGCTCAATTTTCATGCGAAAATAGTGTTGTTTTAAGGTATTATTTAATGACTGTCTTCTGCCTAACAAATAGTATGTAATTAGTTTATATGGCGTATAGTTTGTACCTAAGAGTGAATATTACGATTTTGTATTTAATTATAATTTATACAGCCACTTCATGTTTTATTTCATCTTATCATTTCGAGTACACTTTAGGTTGATTTCACAACATGAGTGCCTGCATAAGCCGATCGCACCTTGTTGAATTGGACTCGCTTAAACACTTTTTCATTAGGTATTTCACGGCCAGATTAAGCCCGTTAGCGTAAATCGTACCTATTCCAAATAAACTCCAGTTCATGAGTCTCCTAGTACGGCGGACCCGTTGTGAAACCAGCCTTATACTTTATTCAATGAACGCATTTAATTTTATCATCTTCATTTCAGAAGTTTGTTCTTTTTGTCATGAATGTGAGAGACACCTGCACTCTGCTTTTGAAACCTTTACAAAATTACACGAAAATAGACTTTATGAAATAAATATTAAAAAGAATGAATATTTTGTTTGTTAGTTCAACTTTACCTGATATTTGTTGACTACCCTTTTCACGTGAAACTCCATTCAAAGGAATTAAAAAATATATTTGTACCCGTAGTGCCAGAATCCTATGAAGAATACTCAGAGCTGACATCAGTTAACTCGTGACCACGGCTTCTGTACGTCGAAAAACTAGGTGCTTCTACCTTTTCCGCGTCCGTAGTGTAGTGTTCTGTATACTGTACGTTTAAATTTCCTTGGGTTTAAATATGAAAACTGTCATGTGATCGAAACCGGGCAAGTGAAATGTCCGGAGCAGTGTGTCGTTTTGTGTTCTTCGTGTTATGGTTGTGGAAATTCAACATAGTTATCCGGTAAGTATTTTTTTTTTGTCAGTTAAACTTGACGACCTCATATTATATTTTGTGGTATACATAAACTCTCATTCAACGTCCCGAGTTGTGCGTCGCCTTAGTATTCCTTGATTTTATTGTAGATCCAGACTTACAAAAGTTAAATAAAAGACACATGTATTTTATATTAAATATTTATTTACATTTCGAATATTGCAGCGATATGAAACTCTCAGATGCTGTACAAAAATACTCGCGCCACACAAATAACTAACAGTCTGAAACGGAATGTGGAGGTTGGAACAGTCGCGAACAAACGTGAAACAATCATAGCATTGTGTTGTGCAAACCATATGCGTTCGTATGAACATTACATAAGTAGAAAAGAGACAGATATATTCTGCCAACACGACACATATATTTGTATTGTCTTACAATGTACATTTATTATATTTTGACGGTAAGAAGAAAACTGATTTCGAGCCTTAACTGCAAGCTAATGACCGTACAAATAGAGAAATTGTCAGTGAATATGTCTGTTTTGCATACGAAATATCATTCCAAGTTTATTTAAAAGTAGAAGATACTGGGCCTACATGATAAGTAGGTACAGGAAGAATATAATTACAGAATGAAAAGTAGGTACAAGTTATAATATTTTGCATGCAAGACATGAAGCATATTTGACTAATCTTTGTGGCGTGTACAATACAAAATAAATAATAGGTAAATTAAGCATACGCAATAAGCAATAACTTTACATGTATCTGTCTTCCAATTTTCTGTACAATCTAAATAACTCTAAATGTTCACAAAACTAGCGATAACAACAAATAAAATAATAATAATTACGATCTACGCAAATAACGGCGAATAAAACATTTTTTTATTGACAAAATAAACAAAAACGTCACACACACAACACGCAAGTCACTTTACTTTCGATATATTAGCATTACAGTGTAAATACTTTGAAGAAAATTATAGGATATTTCTTGATAATTCTTATTGGTAGGCAAATCCAAGGAATGATTTACTGCTTGTAAAAAAGAGGAATATTTTTTTTTTAGCAGTATCGGTAATTTAAAAAATTTAAAGATAGAGAAACGCAAGTTTCCTTTTCGTTCATGAAAGTTTTACGCTGTTCATGAATAACACAAGACTTCCATATTGCAGCTCTCAGCAGCTATCTCCTATATTTATAGTCCACCTTACTCCGAAGATTCAAGTCATAATACTAAACAATACTTGTAATAGACACGACTTAGTAACCAATTATTAAATTATACACCTGAGGTCTAAGTTCTAGGATCTACCAGATGTAGAGTCAATCCCCACCCCTTATTCCACCGAGTCGTAGATTCAAATAAATTTGGAATACCACCATAGGGAGCTACAATCTCATAAATTTATTACTATCACTTGATATTATAACTGTATTATAAACAATTCTACATATTTTCACAGTTGAACCAAACCAAGCGACATTTTGACAACGTTAATAGTTGATAAAAAAAAACGCTTGAATGCATGAAAATGACAGATGGTCACGTGACTTAACAAACCGAACTGTAATTTTCATACATTAATATGCTGAAGGAACAGGTTTCAAAGTGACAAAAGTACTAGTTTACCTGTACAATATTCCTCTAAACCTCAGTAATGACTAATCAGTTACTAAGCCGTCATAATATAAATTAAAAACGATTGGAAATAAAACATTATGCACCATATGACGCACGCGCGCAACCTTACAGCTAAGTCATAGCCTAGATTCGATATTTGTTAACTTATTTATAAATTACAGTGGTAACAGGCAGTTTAGTTCAAATTACCAGCCTCAGGTTAACAAGTGACATAACTCCACAATATATCTATGTTACGAGGCTTCTCGTAGCTTGCCGGAGGCCTCTTTACGGGAAATGCATTATTTTTTAGCCTATTTGTAAGGAAACTTTAATGTCGCAAGTCTGACTTCCACTTGACCGGGTTTTTGGATCAAGCGAGAGAATCGTCATGGTCATCTACCCCCTAGGAGTAGGAAGTGGGGAGTTTCGAGACTTACTGGCTAAGCCACCGGCAGCGTCTCCTGCGTTTGTTCAATGCGTGGCAATGCATAGAAATTCAACACGTATACCTTGTAGGACGACTAAATCCGCTTCTTGAAATAAGAGTTCGTTGTAAAAGCGGGATAGAGTACTACGCGGCGTAGTACTGGCGTCTCGCTTCCACAAGTGCACCAGTGTGTGATAGAGAAATGTCACTTGTTTACTGAGGCTATATCTTCATAAGTAGGTACAGATAGTATTATAAATTAAATATACCGAGGTTCAGTAAAATTTGTTGAAATAATTTCATATTTTCCAGTCGTATTAAATTTGGTTTTGTGCAAATCAGCACTAGCATTAAAACAGTTTGAATTTTAAAGTATAATCTCTTCACTAGAATTTGTAACTGATAGTCTGATATTATTTTAACAAAATTCACCAATAAACTTTCATTTATGTGTAAGAACCATCTAAAAAATAATTTCTGAATAGATTTTTTTATAATGTTTTAATCTGAGAGTGAAACAGAATGAATAGTAAAATATGCTGAGCTTTATAAATATAAGTATATCGTAGGATATAAAATGTTACAAAATACAGATCTCTTACTATAGCCATTGTACCGGAGAGGGGAAGACTAATGGGAATGTAGGGGGTGATCGATACAGAAAGGTCGCAACAACTTTAATGCTTGAAAACATAATAGGGCTTTAAATTGAGAGGTTTAAAGTTCATTTTTGTAGAGTTGAAATAGTAGTACAAATTGATGGTGTTTTAAGGTTTATTTTACAACATTTTTATTATTTTGATGTCACTTCATTTTTTTTTTAATTTATGATTGATTCACGCGACCTCTATTGTATCAATTTCTAATATTTTAGATAGGTTTTGGCTTCTAGTAGACTAAGACTGGTACAGAGGCACGGTGCGATACTAACGCCATCTATACATGATTTCAGTCACTTAGGATCCCAGTCCTGCCATTTAGCCTGAAGGATAAATCTACTAAAAAGAACATTATAATACATTATAATGACTATAGAAACATCCTTTAAACAATCTTCTGAAGAAAATATTTTAATCTGTGGAATGGAAAATTGACTATTGCATTTCAGAGTCCAATTTAAAGAAATTAAATTGTACTTTAAGAACAATTTGTTTGTTTTCTAGATTTTATTAATTAGATATGTAATTGTAATAATTACGAATCCTATCACAATGTATTATGAATTATTTTTTGTATTATTTTTACAATTTATTTATATTATACAGTCTCCTCTTACACTAATTTACAATACAACTAATTTGCATCTAGGGTCGAAAAGAATTTTATATCAATTAGAATGAAATTAGTTAAGAAAAACAAATGCCAACTGTATATGAATTAATTTACGCCAAACTTAAAAGTAAAGACTCGTTTCAACAGAATTAGACTAGAGACAATAAAATCATCGAAAAAATCCATCGAAAATTGCCCATTTCTCAGTCTTGGCAAAACACATATCTTCGAAAAACTATTGAAATAGTCACACCCCAGATGCGAACAAAAGCTAATAGAAATCAATAAATAAGTGATAAGTTTGAATATATAAACTATGACTACCACGCGAAGACCCTTTGCCCCTGGTCATTGAGGCAGATACAAATACTGTGTGTGAAAACTAACTATTAGGATATACCATAAGGGACTCTAAGGCTATACGAAGTCGGGAAAACGCTTACAATCGAATAGATAAAAGGTGTTTGTGAATATTGAAAACAGCGCCATCTATTGACAACTAAAGACTTCACACAAAGGAGATAGTGTTATAAAATAGGTTTGATAAGTAGAATTCGAGAACGAAATTAATTATATATTTTTATAAAGTACTATAAATGTACGAAATAGGAAAGTAAAGTATATTTAATTTATTTGGCTAAGTGAACATGCTCAGGAAAATATAAGCAATAAGTTATAAATCTTAATCATAACTTCACAATAAACAAGATTTAAACAAAGATACTACAGAAGTCCTAATATTATAATCGATTATCAAATCGATAATCGGATAGAATCAAGAAATTAAAACATCTGTAGGCACTTATATACAAGAAAATATATCGAAAAAGGAATCGTTTATTATACAACTTACACGACAGCTACCGTTTAAACTAAAGTATATAAAATTGATACTTGGTACTGAATTTACAAAATCCATTTTGGATTCAACTGTACTTACGTACAGTCAGATGGAACAATTATTATTCCAAAACTCCAAAGTTGTATTAAAAAGAAAATAACACACCGTGATTGGTCGATAACGAATTGGTAGGCGTGGCAATGACCCATACACCTACACCAACGAATCAGCGATCGTCATCTTATCACAAAATCTGTTCCACCATACTCTTACCAAAACGATACTTAATTAAATTCAGTACCAACATCACTATCAACATATACAGCCTTATTGCAACCTCGTCAGTAACCTAAATCAGCAATCCTTTTAAAAAAATCGTCGTTCATTTCCACCAACACCGTATTATGACGTCACTTTTCACTGTTTCGTTCGAATCGATTGTTTTTTCTCGATTATTATCGATTTCGTCACTTATCGAGTCTTATTTCGAGAATTGCTGCACAATATTGCTTGTCCGACGAGTTTTGCTTATAATAAAGGTACACTACACACTCAGTCGCGATTGGTCGTGCGTCGTTCGAACGCTCACTAGATCACAGCACTAGTACTCGTACGTACCTACTGTCTTAGTTGCACTCACTTTACAGAGTATTGAACAGATCCCTGGCGTTATTCTTTGAATAACGCTTGTAGGAACAGTCGCTGAATCAGCTGCCACTGGAATATTGAAACAGTTTATTTAGGAACACAGTGGCTTGGTTAAGATTTGGATTAAGCTTTATAAAGTGTGTGAGGTAATAATACTGGCAACAAATTAATGACAAATCAAGAAACAAAAAAAATGAGATATTTAACCACAATTTCAACAAGCATTCAGAACTATCATCTGTTATGTTTGGTGAAATGCCTCTATTTACCAAAAAGGTTATTTCTAAGCAGCATTGCAAATCAAATCAAAAGCATTTATTGGTTAACAGCCGCATTAGTAACCAAATATTTTCCTTACACCGTAGTTTATATATAAAAGTTATGTAGGTACCTTCTGTTGGCCAACCCTCGCCGCCTGGCGGTCTGGCGCTGGTGCTCGAACTCGAAGTCCTCCTCGGTGAGGTTGAGCCTGGTCATGTGGTACACCAGGTAGTCCTCGGCCAGCACGCCGGCCGGCGGGTGGCGCAGCGTCTCCAGCGTCTCGCACAGACCGCACGCGCGCTTGCGGACCTTGGCGGGGCCCAGCGCGCCCGCTAGGATTACTAGGGATGCTTTGAAGAGGACCTGCAATCATAATGGGCGATTTAAGATTAATAGTTTTTCATAGACCAGGTAAATATTGTCATGAACCAAACATTTTCATGAGAGAAATAAACAGCGTGTTCTTCATTCTAAAAAATCTTTTTACAACATCTCGATGCTATGTAGCGATGGTTGTTTCTAATTTTACCTAGGCGGTATAGCGCCTACTGTCATAAAGGAAAGACACAGCTTCCAATTTCTTCGACTTTAGAAATGGCAGAAGCAGTTTGTGTTTACCTTGACCCCCTCGCAGAGGAAGCAGTCCCAGACCCGCAGCAGGCTGTCCCAGGGCAGGGTGCGTGTGAGCGCGCACAGGAACCACTCGGTCGCGTACAGTACGGGCTCCACCTTGTGCTTCACCAGGTGCCGGTGGACGGCGGGCGCCGTGCGGCGGAGGAGAGCGTGCAGGATGTCGCCGTCGCGTTGGAGAACCTGGAGATAACATGGTGGTGGTGAGTATTATAAATAAAGGCATATGCACTAACATGTCATCACCAGACTGGTCTACCACGAAGGTAGGGAAGATTTTACTGCAATTGCGTTAGTATATGCTGTATAAGAGAATACTACAGGAAGTGGTGTGACATTTCTTCTTCCAGATACATAACAGTGTTACTTTAAGAGGGGAGCCTTTAGATCACTGTCATTGCACAAATTGTCATATTTCGTCGACTAAGTACCGTCCACTTTTAATGTTGGATGAGTTTAAGGAAGAAATTCATGCCGTACCATGTCAAAAGCCCTTAGAAGAGGAAGAATTCACGCTTAGTACGCTATCAGTTTCTGCAAGCACATGGCAACTTCTTAAATGACTTTCGCCTTGGACACGAAAAGATCCTAACCTCAAGTCCAGGGTTATAGTATCCACTGAGGTACTTGTCGCTGATGCTAACGAGGCACCAGAAGGCCTGCACGGCGGGCATATGCATCAAAAGGAAGGCGGCCACCGGCGCCTGCGCCTGGAAGTAGCCCACTTTCGGGTTCAGCACCGAGTACGCCTTCAGCACTGAGAACAGCTCCTGTTGTCTGGAAAAGAAGAAGAAATTGTTAATCATATAATTTGAAACCAGAATACATAATAACTTTTGACAGCAGTAATAGAGAACAGCAAGGTATTTTTGGATTATTTCGCAGTCATGTTGTATTTCATGTCATTAAAGTTGTGACAGACTATTATTAATAATTGACAGCATTTTGATTTCGGGATCCCTATATCGAAGCATTCCCACAATTTAAGCATTAACTTTCTGCTTAGTCTGTTAACGAGTTCTTAAAGTCGAAAATGGCAAAGCTCAGAATTAGTCGTCCTAAACATTTGAAGTGATTTATAATAATTACCCAGTTTTATAAGGATGGTAGCAAGGTTGAGTGGTTAGATTTCGCCGGATGCACTAAGCATCGTCAGTCAGGGAGACTTTCTAACCACTAATGTTATTTCAATTATGTCGGTCTTGGGTTAAACAACAAAATATGGTTAAAGTACACAAATAATGCAGTAGATGGTAAGCATGTCAACTGGGAAGTATTAGACGAATAGTCTTTTTCACCAGAAAGTATAAGGACGACAAATTTTCTAAAAATGGATGACAAAGAAATCTTTTTGATAAAAATATTTTTGATTAAAGGCAAGAAACGTAGATAATTTAATCAAATATGGTCCAAAAGTTTCAGACTGAGGATAAGGCTAACGATCTAAAATCTGCAGACAAAAACCTCCAAGACACCTCACCAAACCTGCGATCGCCTAAAAGACCTCCAACCCTCCTCCAATTATAAGCACATAAATTCTAGTGAAATATCAAAGGTAATTGACAAAACTAAAAAATAACGAATTATATTTGTCCTCATTATGTTTCAGTGTATCCGTAATAAGGATTCCAAAATGGCTCTCAATAAATATGTTACCAAATTCATCGAAAATACCTAGACACTGGTTACGTATATAGAACGTCATTCGAATGACGTCACTACAAAGATATGGGCTAGTTACTCATAACATAGCTGTGGACAGTCCCCAACCGCAGGAGCGAACAATGTGATAATGATTATTAAAATACAACATTATTAGTAGCTTCAGTGTAAAATACCCGGAGGATTTCGGAAAGTTTGAATTTTAATTATTATGATTAATGATATTACGAAAACAGTAATTATTTTATGAATAGGTCATTCACATGTGCTACTTGCAAAGTTGGTTATGGCCAAGATGCATGCTATTCACAAAACTGGTTATGGTCAAGATATTAACAATTACAGTGAAGAATGGAACACCATCAATTTAAAAAAAAACTTGTCTGTAAAATTAATTAAACGAAACCGCTTATATGGTAAACCATCAACCAGTTAGAGTTAGGAGTTAGAGTTAAAGAAATATATAACCCATCTTTCGAAGTATCGCAATTATGATTAAGATCGGATCTGTGTCATGCAGAATGAAAGCAAAAACAATATGTGTTTCAACCCGCTATTATTACAGATATTTGATAATCCTATCACAATATTATTGTTTACTGAAGAATGGGCAGGCATCCAATTCGATAATGACTCGATGCAGTTGGCAACTAAATGAAATAAGAGAAATTGTAAACACGATTCACGTCATGTTAAATTAATTATAACCAGTGTCATAGAAACAAATTGTATGTGATTATTTAACGCGAGCAATAATTAAATATTGATGTGATATATTCTCATAGGTTGTCAGCTTTCGATTTCAAACGGAAGGAAAAATATTTACTTTTTCAATATAGTTATGAGTCAGGGACTGAGTGATGACCTTAATAGATCATTGACAAAGGTTTTATTATTAAAGAAAGAGTAAATGTTTTTGTCATCATTGCGCTCTTCAGCAATATGAACGTCATAGAATCGACTAGGAGAATCCGGAAAGTGATAAATACCATGAAAGCAGTGAGAGGGATTTTGTGGCATTCTGAAGTAAGACTACCCGAAACAATTGTCGAAAACTACTCGGATATGAAGCAAAAATTAGAAAGGAAAAAAAAACAGCGTTAGAACGGACAAAATACAGAACGTTAAACCAGAAAGTGTTGAGTACAACTTTTGTGAGACGATGTTACGATGATGCCAAAATACTGAAAGAAAGGACTGACAGATTAGGCCTTGTCCTTTGATGTTATAACTACACATTTACGAGAAAGAATAACCAATGAATATGTTTAATACTGTATACTTTATTTGAACTCCTCAATGTTTAAATGTCTTATAAATATGGAACCTGTTGGTATCGTTATCAATAAGAAAGAAATCTCTCCCGTCACTTACCCGAGTCCTTCCTCCCGGATAAACATCTCGTGGTAGGGGAACTGTCGGTGCAGGTCCTTCCTGATGTCCTCCATGCACTTGGGGTCGCCCGGCGCCTGCAGCAGCTCCTCGTACTCGTTGGGGTGCTTCTCTAGTAACAGCTGGCCCCCGCATAAGTATAGCCAGGCTTTAGGCCGGACAGATGCGGGTATACCTGGATAAAAAATGTTTTGATATATATAGGCTATTCGACTTTTTGCGTTAGCACGTTGCAGTTTACTGGTAGACATAGGGCCATATTTGGCTACCCTGTGCCTAATGGTTAGAAAGACTCCTGTAAGGCGAAATCTGTAGCATTTTACAGTGACTATATGGCAAAAGTCGCTGCTAACGTAAGGATGGTGGCCGCGATAGAAAAGAGAAGGTTTAGTTTATGTAGGTATACTCCGAATATTAGATGATTCCGATTATATTTAGCAGTGAACTAGTGATGTTTTTTTTTTCTTTTGGTTCTGCTTCGCCCATAATTCGATTCTGAAAGTACTACCAAAATACCATTGAAAATTCCGATTCAATAACCCAATCAAACCGATGAGTTAGACCTTATATTCGAGACAGACCATATTTATCGAGTTGACAAACATAAAGCACGTAGCGGCAAGGGTAACAACCTCACTCGATTTATCCAGAACCGTGATCTCTGACCTAACACGGAGCTGTTCGTGAACTACGTGACTCCCAATTGGATCGATTCCAAACTGATGGATTTGACACGTCAAGATCGAACTTGTCTTAGTACTTGACCATGATTTGTTTATTTATTTGGAGAGCTGACTATTTTCTCTCGAGGTTTTTTTTTTGTTTTAACTATATTTTCCCGCAGTAAGGAATTTAATCATTGTGTTGCGGGTTTTCACATACATTCAAGTCACATGCACCACTCACAACAAACATTTGTGAATTACACAAACGATTATCCTACGCGGGATCGACCCCGTCATGTCGCGTACCGTGGTGTCCTCAACCACTCAGCTATTCGTTCAGCTAAATGTGATCAGCTAGTCCTTAAATGTGATCATATATATCCTAATTCTTCTAAACTCAATCCCTTACTTTTCTTTCGGCAAACATAATCTGAATATACACCTATTACATTGTCTTCATGCTTACAATCATCAACATTCGATTAACCTTGTAGAGTGACAATACACGTTTCATTTGCTATTTCATTTCCTTCTTCAATTTTTATGGAACCGAGTACTAGGTGACCACGGAAAACCTTTTTAATGTAATTAATTTTTAAGTTTAATAATGTTTTCTACCTTTCCGACACCTCTCCCTGACTTTCTTGTAGTTCTTGTTCATGAAGGCCTCCCAGTTGTTCAGCATTCGCAGCCATTTTTGTTCTCGCTTCAGTATTGTGCTCGGCGAAACAGTCCTTTTTCTGTAACAACATAAAGGTGGTATTAATAAAATACATATAAAACAAATAATTTATGTCGTAGTTTTGTAAAAGTTTAATGCATTTCTTTTAATAGATCTGCAATGCAGATGCAACAAGGTGCAATATTATTTTAACAAAGTAAAGGACACTGTTTTTGAGCCTTAGGCTCATTCTTACTTATAGAAGATTATACTGTAGTCTGTTCTATTTAAGACCGCTATTATTAATTTTAAATTATCTACGTAAAATCAATTAAACCCTTCGGTCTAATGGGTTATTGGGATAGTCCTAAGACCTAGGTATAAGTAACGAAGTTATTTATACAATGTATATACTTTGACATTTCGAGGTATTTTATGGACCCACCTAAACCGGTCTTGTATGTCCATATTTGAACAATATTATTCTTTATAAAAATATCTGGAATTTTCTAATCGTATATCGCATGATATTAATAGAAATGATAATAAACCTATGAATACTGCGACCGGAAACTCTTAGTTATAAAATTATCAATATATTAAGGAATAACATGTAGTAATAAATGACACAACATCCTGTTTCAATAACAGTAAATAAATAAATATGTTTGTATCATCTTATAGTTGAAAATAACGAGGACTGCGGTTGTCGCGTAAAATTCTAAAGTTTTTTTAATCGATATGAAAAATGGATCTATTAAGAGACCCAAGATTTTGGCAAAATCCAACAGAAATCAAGGAAGATACATATATAGGGGCATACAATTTAAGTTCAATATTAGTTGAGTAGCTAAGCCAACAAGAGTAACCAAAATCATCGCAATTCGAATAATAAAGCTTAGGTTAGTTTGCTTAGCCTTTAGAAGCCGGGACTAAGGTAAAAACAAAATTATCGGTGTTAACTTAAAAAAAAAGTATAGTAGTAAAATCATACTTAAAACAATAAACTATTATACGATTCGTGCTATAGTATAGGTATCGTATCTTATAACTAAAGACAGTAAAAAGTAATTACACACTGATATATAGAATATATCCTGAAACTGCTTCCCCGTGAATGAGACCCATTTCTTACGAATACAACAATGCTTATACACATAAGTTATGTATGTGATATAATTTACAATTGTTCGAACTGTTACTTAATAAAGTCGTAACTTGGAACATTGAACAATAAGTTCAATGTTCCTACTCTGAAGTCTGAAATCAAGTTGTCGTTGTGGAAGGGAGATGCCGCTATACAAGGCGTATAGTGACGTCCTATTCACAACTGCTATAAGGACTGTTTTTTGGACAAATGACCGTGCCCATCAGACAAACATTTGTCCTGAATCGACGAAATTTGTTAAAAGGAGAGGTTATAGAAAAAATAGGGTTATTCCTCCTTTTGAGGACATGGGTAATACAAGCAAAAATTATCCTCAATAATAATATCATCAAACTGTTTTATGCATTAGGAGGTTGGCAGTAGTGGCTTTGTACTGTTACGTACAAAACAATAGGTCCCATGAGGACTATTCATTGGCAACTAATTGACCGCATATTTAGGTTCCATTCCTTCATTTCTAGACTTTAATTTACATAGAGCTATTTTCCTTTCAACATTTTAGTAAGAAACCTGGATTCTATCCATTCATCCTATCGAGGCTCACTGCTTGACATAGGCTTCCCCTAAGTTGGACCACCACACATAACCTGGATTGCTAACCAAGAATTAATTTATCACGTCAAAAGTATCTGTTCTTTAAGACAGACTTTTAAAGCATGAGCTCGACTTATCCCAAAAAGTAAAAAAAAACCCGTTCTCTATAAAAATATGAGTTTTAACTTGGTTTCAACTCATCCAGAAACCGAAGCAAAGTTCCATATGTAACGATAGTCCGCTAACCACGCTGACCCGTTATGCTATGATAAATGCTATATTTATACTATGATAGAACAACCTCGCAATTATTAGTTATGATTTGAATGCTTTGGTCTAGTGCTAATTATAAACATGAGGAATTATGTCAATTACAAGTCTATCTTTATATGAATAATGTGGAATGTTAATGTAGCCGGTTCGAAACTTTGTAGGTATAAGGGGCAAATGAGACTGGATGGGTAGGAAATAGACGGATTTTTGATAACTTATTACTACCTTTCCTCTTGTCTGTAGTAATTATTTTTATATAAAACAGCTTTCTCAACAACAGGATGGATCGTCGAGTCGAATGGGTCACCATGGCACGGTTGTTGAGTCTGGGTGTCTTGTGAGTTGTGCGTGTGATTCATATGTTTGTGGAACCCCCACGATACAAGTATGTAATCGCTAGCAGGGAGTGTTGATTTGTCAAAAAAAAAAATAAGTTATGCAGGCGTCTCCCGAATAGAATGAAAAATAAAATGTTTTTATTACATCATATCAAAGATACATACGATAATTCTTAAACAGTACAAATATTATTTAATTCTATCTACAAATATTCGCAAAGTATTTTCAGTTTTAACAGATATCAACCATTTTGAAAACAGCTGAAACGCCCGAGCTTGATAGCAAAGGGGCCTGAAACAGATACTTCCATTTACATTTTTATAAAACAAACAACTAACGGCAATTTAATTTACATTGAAATTAAAAAGCGTCACGGTATCTTTACTGCTTTTTTATCAACAGACAGATGTTAACACGCCATATCAACTGGGTCGCTAGCATACACACGTAAAAACATACGCAAATTAGCTTAATGAATTGGTCACCGTCAAAGAAAATTTTACATCAAATAACATAATGTCCCAACGGAAGGTAACATGCTGATGTGGTAAATTCAGACAGCAAACAAAATGACGCGTCATGCAGCAAGAGACGTTAACAAATTAATCTGACTATGAGAACTTAGTTTCGGCGGATCGCAATTCGCGGGGCTATGATTCATAGTAATTAATTTACCTTCTTTTAATTTTCTTAGGTTTACGAGATTTGTTCATGTAACGATAAACCTAAAGTAATATTCTTATTAATTCAGGATGAACGATGTAACCTATTTTTTTAACAATTTGATGATATTTACATATACTTTGCCGCATAAACCTCGACCCGAATGAACTAGCATCAAATTCACAATAGAGGCTCGTGAGAAAATATTAAGACAATCACAGTAGGTACGAGCGGTAAACATTTCCAATAGCTTGACCGAATAACCTTTATACATACACCAAATAAATTTAAACAAACAATTATCATCAGCATCAGCCTTAAATAACCCTCTGCTAGGCATCACCATAGGCCGGTCTTTCTTCATGCCATTCTTCTGTCTTTCACCCTTCGCATTCATCCTATTCCTGCATATACTTTATAAGATCTACCCGTGGTCATATCTAATTAAGTGTCAGGCATAGCAGCATTTAAGTTGCGTTACCCTTTAAGAAATAAACAATTTTTTACTTAATTTAAGGTTGATTTAAGTAGTAAATCGAGGTATCGCGGATAAGGAACTTATGGAAGGATTTGGGAGTGGCCTTAGTCCAACAGAAAAAACTAGGAAAAGAAATAGTCTAAAACGAATTTTCGGAGACGGTTCATAACATTCTCAGCCTGCAATTAATCAATAAAGCATTGAACTGGTCACAGAACCCATTCAGAACTTTGATCAGCAAATGCAAATTACGAACGACTGTAAATTAAAACAAATATATTAAATTGATAAAAATAATAACAGTAATAAATCAGAATCTCATACAGTATTAGTGATTAATGTTATTAGTCAGTCAGAAATCTAATGCGACTGATGTCTGTCGAGATGATTGTGACTAATATCTTGTTATGAACCGCCATCATAATTCAGTATTGAAGCTAACGTATCGTATTCATTTATAATTTATTCAAAAGAGAATGTTAATCCCTTTCATCTTTTTATATTTTTGAAATATAAAATTGAGCTGAAAAATATCCATGTCGAATAATTTTTAGCCAGCATTTCCAAAAAAATAAGTACCTAACACAATTATGGAAAAAAAATGAGAACTACTTTTTATCGCGTAGTTCACATTCACGTTAAAATATCGGGAAAAAATCTGATTATTTTCATTTATCGGTGATATCGGAGAAATCAATACTGTAGTTTTGCTTCCAAGAGTAACAAACATCGTAAAATAATTAAACTAATCTCAAAAACTTATAAAACACCAGTCAAGAATGTTAGTACCAATAAAAACAGTTCTTTTATAACCGATGTAAATATTATAAAGCATGACAAATCGGATTGTAGGTACGTTCCAGAAAATCGATTGAAACCAAAAAATAGCGCATTGTTCGTGATAAAAAACTTATCATAGTATCAAAAGCGAACGGTTTGATAAACGGATAACGTAACTAGGTCTTTTAGCGGCGTCGTTCAAACTTGTTCACAGGTTTATAAAACTGGTATATATTCCAGGTGGCAAAAAGTGTTGGTTTCCGGGGGAGGACTGTGGAGTTATCATCAAAAGAGCCTTTATTTGATAAGTATAAGTACTGAGATATTTATATACATTTCTACTAAGGAAGTGGTGAAGTTTGGATAGTTAAGATGGCTGCCTACTTCGTCTATTGTAAAGTGCTTAAGAGTGCAAGTAGCCCAAATTCAATTTAAGAATTTTGTTTTGAAAACATTAATCCTTACTTCGATACAAAGAAAACACTAACATGCCTTTGAAGTCAACTTTTTGCTAATCAACCCAAAAACGAAAAATTTCCTACAATTTCTAAATCATTAATGTAATCTAACTGTAATCTTAGTACTTATGCGTTGATTTTGTTGTTAATGATCGCTTTCTCTTATCGCTAAAGTGATTACATCTATTTGCTCTATGCTGCAATTTTAAATAAAAAATTGCATGGCAGACACTTATATTGTGCCCGAGCCGCCACGGGCCCTCTGAATTCGTCTAAACATATTGTATGCCTTGAAAATGGTTAAGCAAATCTTTCTTCAAAATACAAAAACCTCTAAAAACCTGAATGGACTAGCAAGACTTTTAAATATAATTCTGATGTCCTACAACTATGCAGTATAATATATATATAAAACCTACCAATACCATCCAAAAACCAAGAACAATATCATACATCATCATTAAAATTTAACAGGTTACCAGCTTTTTTTTGCGGAGAGATCCTCCTTCGAGCTCTCTATAGACTGATATATATTATTTCAAGAACTACTACTTATACATATAACTTTAAGAACAGACTAAACAAACAGCCTTATCATTATGTTACGGCT
This sequence comes from Trichoplusia ni, assembly GCF_003590095.1. NCBI lineage: Eukaryota > Metazoa > Arthropoda > Insecta > Lepidoptera > Noctuidae > Trichoplusia > Trichoplusia ni. Next base: position 8,313,307 of record NC_039495.1, on the reverse strand, counting down.
TAATTTATGAGACGTTTTTACTAACACCATGTAGTAATACTGGGCTTGCAAAGGCCTAATTAAACGCTTGCCTTGCTGGCTGAGGTCGGTAAACTAAATGGTATTTGACCTCTCAATTGCTTGTGAAATTGCATTCGTTTAGCTGTAGCATAACCAAGTCTCGTAGTGATGATTAAATCGTTCACGGTCAGGGAAACTGAAGCGGAACGCGAAAGGGTTATTAAAAATGTGGTAGTTATCTGGCTATCTGAGTATGATATCGACCTTAGTTGGTTGAAGTTGTTTGTTGGGATACTGATGGTTGTATTGTGTATAAATCTAATCGCAGAAGAATATTAAAACCTTGTTCGTAATGTTAATAAACTGCTGATTTCATTTTTTAAATAAACCAAATCCCTTGCAAATGAGATAAGTTCAGTGAGATAAATTATGGACAGAATTTTCCCCATCTGCAAGCATTTTCAGTTTCGATCACATCATTTATTCAATCCATCTTGAAAGCTAGGTATAAAATTTTCAGGTCGCTTCCAGCATTGAAGGTCTAGACATTTTACGACACGTAAAGGGCAGAACGCCCTACGGTTCAATAAACAATATACGTTTTCTTAGTACCGTCTGATATGAGCATCAATACCCAATGCCTTTATCACAGAAAAAAGCATGATGTCATATCGTTACGCGATACGTGCAATGCGCGAACTGGGGATTGTTAAACGATGACTAACGAACACTAAAAACAAATTATTTGCACTAAGAAACTCAAATACAGAAAATTCTATAGAGATTGATAATTTACGGTTTTAGGAAGTAGGTATTTATGACTTTGATTGATGGTTCCTTTATAATTTTTCATAAATATGAGGTCAATATTTGTTATAATATATTCACGTGACTTAGAAAAGTCTTACTACGATATTTGCATCTTTTTTTTTAAAGACGTGTTAAGGTAGCTTTTCAATCGTTCAATTTTTGTCTCTTTCGTTTAGAAAAGGGAATGGTCCATCGAAGCCAAATCTGATCCAAAAAATAATTTTAAACAATGACATGAAAAGGAGTCAAGTAAAATATAACTCCTAGTCGATTGTTTTGTTGGTCGACACAAGAATAGCGGCGGCATGATTCAGTTATGCAGTGTAATCGAAGGCCGGAACGCGGTTACGACACACTGGTGTTTCAAGCTCAATCAACTCGGCGGACGGAGTAACACGTTAACAGACATTACGTATAGAATGCGGTTTCTTTTGCAAAATGGTTACAATTGTTGTTCATCTTCTTTGTTTTGGTCAATTTTGTTCGGGACTTCCTTTGCTACTTAAAACTATTTGTTGCTTGGTTTTCTCACTTGAGTTAATTATAATAGGAGGGTTATTTGAAATAAACAATTAATTACAGTAATCAGGAAAGTAGTAATTAACACCACAACAATTATAACAGTTATGACATGTTTAATTATGTTTTCTGTTTTGATATTTTCATATAATAAAGTTGCCTTGTAGCATTCAACTCAATTGACATCCTATCTCTGTATTTATTTTCACTCCAGGATGGTAAAATTTCAACTTCAAAATGCTCAGGGTTTCATCTCAACTGGACAATCTTGCTACTTTTTAAAAATATTTAAGGCTTAGTTTCTCATAAGCTGATCAATTTAATCCATTGTTAAACCTGCAGGTCACGTCTGCGATTGGTTCATCACCCACAACCAAATCTCAGGCTTAACGAGTTTTGAAAAGCGATCAACTAATATTTATGACAGCCGGTTTCCCGAACGCTGATCGAACAAATGTTGATGAGCGTTTAAGAAACCAGCTATAACTAAGACTATTGGAATAATGATACCAATACCGTAATACATGATTGTAAAACCATATAAAATGAGGAAACAAGTCCACATGGTGTATGTAACATTCTGGGGAAATTACTCCCCGTATCGTGCCGTAATCAGCGTAATGGGGTTCATTACTCTTATTGTTTTATGGAGCCTGTGGTACCTACAGACAGTTCGTATTGTTTTGCCTCATTTCATTAATGCATTTTGAAACCACACAATTTCCAGAGTACTATGCGGAGTGGTCTGCATGTTAAGCTATCGGACTTAAGAAAAACACGAATTGTTTTTATTGAAACATCATTTGGTAACTAATGGCATCTATAAAAAGAAGTCTTCTCCAATTCTTGTGGACAAGGCAGCATCGGCATTAATTCCCATGGTATTTCGAGTAAACTTATTGCCATAAATACGATATCTTCCATTTAATGCCTCACCAAATTAATTATTCCTGACTTCCAGTTCAAGATATAACTATGAAATTTCGTCGAATTCAATCAATGGATGGGTTTTGGAGAGGAATTCATTGGAAAACCGATTCTTTTAAATCCTTCTTTTCTAAATACGAGTGATGTGACTATTTTCGGCAAACTGTTCAACCGTTAAATGAATTTTTCGTAGAACCGACCGTTGATGAAGGATTAATTCGGTAAACCATACATCCGGGGAAGGGGACTTCGTTTTAAACTGAATATAACTCGATTAGTGACGAAAACATTTATTATTTACTTCCTATTTGGACCGGTTATCTTTGTCACTTTGTTTGTTACGACGCCCAAGGATGTTTTAGGTCGAAAAGGCATATTAATATCATATTGATGAATAATAAGATACAGATACAACTGCTTTGATATACACCGCAGTACCGAACAGTAGATCTGAATAGGTGATTTATTAAAAAATGCGAGTATTTTAAGTAGAATCAGTTAATTGCGAGGACAGAGGGGTACAAATACAAAATACATTCATCATATAAAGTAATAAAAATCGGTTAGGCAAAAAATTACTTTTGAGAGGTGCTCCTAGTTAGTAGTGCTTCAGTAATAGGGTTCTGTTCTACCCCTTGAGTACGGAACCCTAACATTTCGTATTTCTGGTGAGCTCATAAAACGCTCAGTGACATACAGTCTACATTAATAATGCGTGTAAACGTTGTAGGTAATATATCTAGACACGCACGCAATATGAATGACATTCGCAACACATTCCCATTTGGATTTGCATTTTCTTCATCAATATTCACAGTACAAACAAAAGAGGATTAATGTCTATGATATTTGACTTCGAGGCAGTTTAAGTAGTAGGAGCAGTCGTAATAAAATACTCAGGAGTTCTGTAGACGTTGTACAGTACTGGACAGTTGGTAATAACATGAAAAAGGTTTTAATTATCCCCATACTAGGATAAGATAATAAAAATCATTTTCCTCTTTCCAAAATTTTGCGTGCCCGACAAGGTCCATATAGTATTTTTAGCTTGTTTTTTACCATCCTTGTATTTAACATAGTATTATGGAATGCAATAAGTATTCCATAATACTAATACTACTAATAAATGGAGTGGAGGATCAAAAAGCATGCAGCCCAAATATACTATCTATTATTCTCTTAAAATTAGCTCAGAAACCCGAATATATCCTATATATACCACACTTCACAACTAAAATGCATGCATAAGGGATCATATTTGAATGTTCAGCTCAGTTATACCGCAGAACCTAACCAGAACAACAGGGCAATCAATTTAGTAGCTATTTTACATATGAAGCGAGCAAATATTCAGGTGTCTCGTAATCAAACAGCTGGTGTAATGAGGTTCATTACACCAGCTATTTGGCTGCTACGGTCCCCGACCACGTAGGTCGATCTGATTGTATGCGTCCGTGTTATAAAAGCTTTTATAGCTATGATATGTACGTGAAAAAAAAGATGTCGGGTACAATAAGAAATATTTTTGCAGAGGAATATTGTTCCTGTGAACATATTCGTAGTAGATGGTACAGAATTTTTAATGGTTCTTTTTTTCCCTGTCATTATGAATACAAGAACCTTCTGACGTAATGACTGATTTCGCTTGGATTATCCCAAATCCCACTGGAAAAAGTTTAATAAGGGGTTACAAAGGCCTGAAAAAGCATGGGATACTATAGTTCTGCAGGACCTTAGTCAAAATAAAGGCACGAATAAATTTAAAATTCTCTAAAGAAAAATTACGACATTCGCATCATATTTGTCAATTCAAGTCCATCATTTTATTTGCACTAACGACCGCCAGCACAGCCTATTCACAAATAGTAAAACTACGTTATTTTCACATGACGTTCAAATTCAATGTCACGTGATTCACGTAACATTTGCGGCCACAGCACCCGGCCTCGCTGGATCAAATCTGATTGTGAACATCCGCCGCACACTTCAATTTTATTTATAACAACGTCTGGATTTTGGCGTTCAATGCTTCGGTAACATGGCTAGGTTTGGTTGTGAAATTCAATTGGAGACCAAGGTTTTGCTTTTTCCCTTAAAACTTCGATTTCGCCCATAGATATAAAGGTAAAAATACAAAATAATGCATTCGTACCTTTAGCATGATTATAACCCATTCTGACGCGAGTTTATCGTCAGCAAATAAAATCTTTTAGATAACATTACTTTACGTGCTAACTGTTCTTGTAATTCTAAGTCAAGATTCTTAGCTTCCGTTAGTCACGTTTTCAGATTATGGCGGACTTTGAATAGAAGTTTATTTACGTATATATGATAATTTTTATTATATTATGTTAGCAGGTACAAAATAATAAGATTTATATTTAAGTACTTTTATGATAAAAAGAATCACTTCATGTACGTTTACAAATAGAAGTACATAATAGGAGTGAAGGTAGATGCCAAATAACATTTAAGTTCTCAATAAGGCTTCTGCATGCTGGACATGTGTCCCCGCAACTTTAAAAAGGACCGAGTTAATCCCGGAAATGAAAAAAAATAAAATTATACCCATAAGAAAATCATAAAACAGAAAAGATCTAATAGAAATAAACCAATACAGAAATATGACTAGCTAAGAAACGTAGTATACTTATAGATCATAATATTGAGGAACTATACACTACTAATACAAAAATCAATCATGGCAACTCCAAGTTCCGAAGACAACATAGTAACAATATCCACATTCCCTATACCACAACAGCGGCTAATTAATTTCAAATTGGTAAATCAATTACCAGCATTCCTCATGATTAGGGACTTAAATAATTAAGAGTTGCTAAACAGACACTGCTTTAATTAAAACTTCACATGTCAGTGTTAGATTCTCATGGCCGAAATGTAGACAATACTGAGATTATTTACTTGTGTAGACTAAGTATGTTTATTTCGAGAACATTCTAGAATCTGACGTAGAAATAACTGAAAATGAAAAACAAACAAGTGATGAAGATAATGGCAATGCAGTTTACTGATGTCAGCAATTGAAAAATGCTTTTTAATAGACAATAGAATTCAGTATTGTTAAAAGGCAGTTTGACGAATATTTTTAAGTTAAAGATTTTAAAGAGACTCCTGCATGCCGTATAAATCTTGGTGCAACAACAGTCACAAACTAATCTTAAGGAAGAGTACTGCAGTGTGGTATAGGTCACCACGCCAAAGTTACGATGCGCGACGTGTCGCGGGTGATGAGCCAGCGAAGGACAAGCGATCCACAAATTCTTGTTTTGATAGTTTGGGTGTACTGCGCATGTGACTTGAATGTTCGTGAAAAGCCCCGCGACGCATCTACTGTGAACTTAGTGCAAAAGACGATTTGTCAAAAAACGCGTATAAAACATACCCATATGTTGTTTTATATTTTTTCACATCTAGGATATGCCATTGTGATAACGAAAGATGGACAGGTATTTCCAGTGGCGAAAAAACAATTACTATAACGTTTTGTTTTCAAAATGATAACGTCTTGAAAAGACAAACAATAATAGAAAGGGGAAGGCGCTATTGACGAAACGCATACATCGGCGTGGATTCTTTTGTCTACCTCCTTCATCTTGCCGCTCACATACATCAGGCACTGACTAGCACGTAGCAAATGCAGAGGACCTACAAAACATACATGAGATTAGAATGAAAACAATAAAAAACATCAAGTCTTTCTTCCATTAATTTTCGACGAAGTGAGGCGCCTTTTTCGTCGATACGTAGCGTTTGAAAAATATAGCTTGTCTACAAGCCCAGGTATCAAATTTAGACTCACCTCTTTTAAGTCTAAGTGTATTGTATAATATTATTCATTACATTGTGTTAATCGGTAAGTAAAAGTATTACAAGCGTCCCAGTCCATTAGCCACAATCAGTTTACGTCAGAATCGAGTTTTTTGGTAAAACACTGAATATTACATAAGCGTTTTAAAATCATCGGAATAATTACGTGATCCGACTAAAGACCGAGTTTGAATTTCATTCTTGATTATTTGCCTCATACTTGTTAATATTTGATGATTTCATGAGTATTTAACAAATATAGCCTGCGTATCTCCCGATTGTGAGAGAAAAGATGGACAAAATAATGTAAATTTTGCTTTCTTGTAAAGAGTTCCTTATCTCAGTAAATGTTTATCTTGATAAAGCCCGCGTGAGAGAGTTGTTAGTCTGTGTTTTTAATCTAAATATGTTGTTATATTTATTCAATCTTTCAAACAATCTGATCTTATCAAAGCAGACAACACAGAAGAAAGTGTAAAACTGAATATAAAGAAAAACATTCAATTTACGTAACAACTACTTACTCTCATTGTCACAACTAATGACTGTACTGACTAACATAAAAAACCTCAACGTTTCGTTGCTACACCACAAAAAGGTTTAAAACTTAAGTAACCGAGAAAACAGGTGCCATGCAATCATGTAATGTCTTGTTTCAACGCTGAATATGTAAGATATTCTATGGCTATACGAGATATAACTCATAAAAAAAACGTGAAGAAATCTGTTTAATGAGAAATTCCAACGCATACAGCCTCCATATCGACTCGTAAATTATTTTCAAGTTGCTAGGCCTAGATATTACTGGGTGAGAGATTTCCTTGATATACTTTTTTCTTTGACCATTGCCTATTTCGATTATATCGCGAACAAGTAGCATTATGTGAGTGCACGTAGTCGGCTTCTTCTGTTTTTGTTTTGAAGCTAGTATTATTGCCTTACCAGTATAGATACCATTGTTTAACCAACAAATGACTCTCTGGTAACTTTTATTATGAGCATCCCAAAATCTACAATCGGTGACACTTTCTGGAGAAACCCAAAAAACTCATTACTCACTATTTGGGGATTCGATTCACATTAATTTCACAGTTATCTAAAATGGAATGCAAATTATACTAAGTATCGTTAATCTGGTATATTAGGGAAAACCTATGACTGAGCCATGAATTCTAATACACAATATTTTAAAACAGTTACTTAAATCAGAAATCTAAACCACGAAAGTCGTGGCCATAAATCTCAAAACTGAAAAAGTAATAAAAGAAGAAAGATAGAATAAAATGAAAGTTTGGAAGAGAATGGTGCAACGCTTATGCCAACATCCAGATCTTACATAGGCTATAGGTAAAAAAACGGCCAAATGCGAATCAGAGTTTTAGTATTCGTTGTTGTGGCGACAGCAAAAATACAACAACTGCGAAAAGTCAACAGTCTAGAAAAAGCATGTCTAGCTATCATGGTTAGCCAAGCTAGTGACGGACTAATGACGGAGAAATGGGGATCTATTTTGCCCTTTTGGCTTAAACCATAAAAAAACACAACACTTCCCGTTCTGTTATTTTTCCCTATAACCAGTCCTTATGTATATTTTCTGCATCGTGACTATTCATACACACACATGCATACATGTTTCTACAAACCGTATGTAACTGTGATAAGTATTACATAAGGAATGTTATAGAGATTACGATGTCAAGGGATTCTGTCGTCATGCTTGCATTAAACGTAGGCGAGTTGTAATGAATCAGTCATTATAAAATCAATTAACATGGCCAAATATGTACACAGGGTAATATAACGAGGTAGGCAAGTACACCATGGAAAATCATTGAAACTCCTAACTAAGAGCCAGTAAGACGAATGGCAACTCTACCCAGAATATATACCGCTGATAGGATCGCTCAAATTGTCAATTGTTTAGGCCTTTAGATCTGCAGCGATTATTAAATGAGTGAGTTAACAAAATCCGGAAATTAAACTAATGTTTGTTTCAGAAAACCTTTTCGCTTCTTACACTTGTATGTGTGTCCCCTAAAACTATCGGTATCAAAGTGTGAAAAGCATAAAAAAGATATCTTGTTTACGAGAACGTTCGGTTGTAAACTATTTTTAAGCAGTCTCTATCATGGTTTATTGCATATTTATATTTCAGATCCCATTTAATAGTTTTATTACAGTCCAAACTCTTAACATAGGTACTACAGGGTAGACTTATTTATCCATTATCTGATAATATGGTAGTCATTTTCCCAGTTCCTAAAACAAATCTGAACTTATTTTAAGAATAATCATTTGTGTAATCATTGATATAACATTAAGCTTGTGAAGACGGGAGAATCTCCGGATCTTAGCATACCATTTCGAAAATAATTTCAATAATATAAAGTCCCATTATGATGGACCATAACGCGAAATATCCTACGAATTAGGCACATGTCACCAGTGTAATATAACTTGTAAGAGAACTGGGTATATATTTAGCCTACACGTACTATTTCAAATAAAGCAGTGACATCACTCTTTCAGACATAAGGAAGGCGTGTAACCTTAGAGACGGTTGCCATGATGTGTACAAGTTGATGATTAGTTATCATTGTCTTTTTGAAAGACGTTGAATATTCCTTGTCTAGTGCAATTTGGGTATAGTAAGACTAACTTATTTTTTTTACACCTTCTAAATTTAAGAATCTAAAATCGCTTATCCGAAGTGAGTTAGTGAGATGATCAATGCTCAAACCTTCTTAATTACGAAACCAGCTTATGCTCTCTCTTTTAATTTGCAACATAGTCGAATATTAGCATTATGGGAAAGAGGGCTTTAGCGTGACGTAAATAATTAATACCTATACTAGATCCGTGGATTTAAACATTGAAATGCGAATTGGTCTGAAAACTGTCAAAAAACAACCACCATTCTTGTTTTTTTTTTAATTTGATGGTACTATAGGCGGACGTTGGCTGTATTTTTTTTATTTGGCAAAGGAAATATCTGTTTTCCGCGGTAACGTCATGAATATAGTGTCTTTTGCCATGTTTATTCAGGTGGCTTTATTATGAGTTATTGGAAGGTGAATATCGTTATTGAGTCATAATATTTTCTGTTTCCAGCTATTTTAAAAAGTAAATTGCTATAAATCGTCTTTATAACTTCAGTTTTTGCTGAATATTTTTGCATTAGATATTTGGAAGTTACAAAAACTTCGCATTTCATTTAATAGTACAAAAAGTTACGACGAGCTACTGAATTTAATTTTTTACACAGTCAAGATTACCATGTGTTTCTCTGCTATCAAGGTGCAATTTGCAACGATGTGTTCAAAGAACGTCTTTTCTTATTCTGGTATGTTTTCAGACCTTACTTATAATCATTGCCACACGAGATATTACACGTAGCCTTCAAAGATACAATTACAGTTGTAAGTGCTATAATCATAGTTTAAGGGCACCAATTAACGTGAAATAGACCATCAGATACAGACAAGCTGACAATAGCAGGTAGAAATGACCTCAAGAAACACAAAAATGTGTGAACTTAAATAAATGCAAAATTACTGGAAACAGCGTTCTGGAAACGAATCAGACCGTGTTGATTGATAAGAAGGAAAATAATTATTATTGTTAATCAAGATAACACTAAATCAGATGTTCCAAAAATGTTCAGAAATTTGCAAGTCGTACGGATTGTTTGTATAGCTGTCAATTTATCAAGGATTTTGTGCAACAGATTTCCAAACAATAGAACTAGAAAGCAGATCAGGACAAAGATATCAGACAAATCTGGATACAATAGTTACTGTAAAGCATGATGTCAACTTAAAAAATCTAAAACCACTCCCGAAGTGACGTCTTCTCAAGTCCCATTATTCCCATTCAACAAAACTGACCGCACACTCTTATTCCAAAGCGGTAAGATTCATTATCGCAGATCATAGACTCACGGCCTCAGTATAAATATGATTCATACTTTTATTCAATTAGTTCCCTATTACACCTTCGAGAAACGCGATCCAGCAATAACCCTTAGTTCCGGCTGAGCCAAGGTCAATAAAACCGAATATTTTTCAATAAATGATCCTTCAACGTGAATTGTTATTACAGCACCAATTTAATAATAAATAATAAATTATTTTATTAAAATAATATCGATAACCTCTGCGCTATCATCTCATCCATGAGGATAGTTACTATAGCAGAACAAAAATATATGGAGTCGTCTTAGGGAACAATATTTTAACACACGAGATACTTATTTTTCTTCAGAAGACCGAATCCTCGGAAATACTTATTAGATTTCTTTCCGTTTAACTAAATCTATATCTATACTAACATATAAAGCTGAAGAGTTTGTTTGTTTGAACGCGCTATACTCAGGAACTACTGGTTCGAATAGAAAAAATATTTTTGTGTTGAATATAACATCACGCTGCAACTAATGGGACCGAAGATACAATGGAAAAAACGGGGAAAAATCTAACCACGTGGACGAAGTCGCGGGCAACAGGTAGGTTACGTAACTTCATAATTATTCCAATAAAACTTCACAGATATAGCGTCTATGCCCCTTTTGTCGTGCTGTACCCTGCACTTTCAACCTAGTTACTGATAATAATTTCTAATTCCATCGGCTATGACCTCCGTGTCACATTCCACGTTAACCTACTTCGAAAAGTTTTCAACTTTCAAGGAACGATAAGAGGGTTGATATTTATTACCATGCATGTTGATTGTCGGGCAACTCAGCTATACTCACACCCATACCAAAACTATTATACCTACTTACAATGATTATTTGCCATAAATGCTAGTAAAACTTATGAAAATGTCTGGCTTTTTCTTCAAGGAAAGGGAGACAGACTTTGTAACACACTTTTGAAAATACGTAAATTATTTAAAAAGCGACATTTAATAATAATTTTATTAAGGTTCTTAAGTAAGTCATAAACAAAAAATTAAAGACAAACGAGAATCTCCACAGTTGCGTAAAACTTAAAAATTAGCGTGATCACATAAACTTGGTAGTATTTATCAAGTTATTTATCATTCGGCCACAGTGAGACGCGGTAAGTGCCGACAATAACTCATTAAGTAAATAATATTATAGTTTATATATTTATTTATATTTGGCCGTCGATTTGTATCAATAATCCTTGATTGACATTTACTATACACGTGCTTACCTTATCTGCGTATCTATTTAATACTGGTGTGCGTTTTATTTTGACATCTAGCGGAAAATTCTTATATATATTTCAAATTTCATAAATTTCATTAAAAGTAACGTCCGGTAACAGTTGGTAAAAAGTATAAGCACTAAATACCACACAAGGCCAAGCTAATTAGGGAGGAAACATTTTAAACATATTTGATTAAAACTGCGATTGCGTGAGCGAATGTTACTTAAGTCATTATTTCCACTTAATGAACTATTGATTTATTATTCCAGGACCAAAATGAAAGTTTTGTTAATACTGTCTGGCCTCATCTCGATCAGAGCCGGGGTAATAAAAGAAGAGCAAAATGATTGTCCCGGTGTCAAAATCAATGGAGTGTATTATGAACCGGAAACACTGCGACGAGAATTGGACAGACCGTACATCTTAGCAGTAGACTACAGCACCAACAACCTGTACTTCAGTTACAATATCAAATCAGATACTGATGACTTCAGATCCGCAAGACTCAACATAAATACTAAGGAGTTTAACAACATAGAAGGCGTCGTCAATGGGTTTGCTCAGACTGTGGACCAGAAAACACACGACATCTACATAGGTGGAAGTGACGGCATATACAAATACGACTACGGTAACAACCAAGCAGAAATATTCGGAGCACCTGGTGAAAACATATGGAATTTATATTTCAAAGACGTGTTGTACTATTCAACGTTCCCCAACCAATTCTTATATACACTAGAAGATGGAGAATCGAAAAGGTTCCCGGATTTGGAAGACACGAAAGTTGATCATTTCGTTATTGACAATGAAAACGATATGTTCTACACAAATACTACTGGATTATACTCTCAAAAGAAGGGAACGAAAGACGCTGTTCTGTATGCAAACACTGCTGAATTAAAGAGTATGAGGAGTCTAACGACAGATTTAAATGGACAAGTCTTCGCTTGTCTCGAAGACGGTATCTACGCTGTGAAGAAATCAAGTAAATCTTTGGAGAAGGTTGTTAGTATTAACGACGGATTCGGGCTGGCTTTCGACAACGATAACAACATCGTATATTCTGATGCTACCAGTCTTGTAAGATTCAAAATTAACAGACATAAAAAATGTTAATCACGTCTCAAATTAAATATTTTTCTAACTGACGTTGTTTGTATGCTTTCACTTGTACAATACCTATTTTGTAGCAGACGAGTCAGAATAAATATTTAAAGAAGTGACTATCTAGAGCACATTCTACACCAGATACTTTGATAATAGCGTTTCAGCACGCATAAAACGAGTACAATAGTAGTATTTCAAAATGTCAAGAATTTTTACGAGTCGATTGGGGAATTGTTTGTAGATGAATTATTGAGTCGGAATCTAAGTCCCGCACTGAACAATATCGCGGTATGTGATACTACATCCACGAGACAGGAAAAGCCTTGGTGGGGTAATATCTTATTTTTGTTCAATCTTGATTCTATGTCTTTTTAAGTCGGATAAGCTAGGAACTTTGAACCCGGATTGCGAAGTTTTAAAATCGTTATTGTTTTATTGAACGGTAGTGGCGCCCTGTGGTTTTACGTAATTCCCGTTTCCGTGGGAATACACAGATAAAAGACTATGTAACTTGCTGATAATGTAAGTTTCCATTTGAGAAGGAATCTCTAGAATCAAACCAATTCGAGAGTTCCGTGGTTCAGATGTGAAAGATTAGCCAAATAACTCAAGATCCCATTAATAATATTTTGAATTGGTGTAGGGCTTCCCAAGATTTCTTGACAACGAAACATAAAACGTTAGCAGTTCAAAATAAAGTCTATTATTATGAAATTCATTTCTATTTATAAACAAAAACATTGTTCGCTGATGCTGTTCAGTCGTGCTTGGTTAATAGCATGATTTGATGACCTTAATCACGTAGCTAGTGTGATAGTATTCTGTCACCGTACAAAACTGCACTTTCAAATGAACATCGACGTTTCACCACTTTCATCGGTTCTTTGAGTAGTTGACGGCGTAAATGATAGCAAAGTGCAATTAAATGATGCAGAATTATAAATAGATTTACCTACATTTGAACCAAATTAGCAACTAGAAATGGTTTCCTTTTCGGCACTTATAGTACCTATACTATTGATGGTGAATTTTGTATAGCTTTGAGATTAGTAAAGTAGTTGCAGAAGTTATAACTATTTAAGGTTGATCGAGCATGGGTGAGACTGACCAATAGACAGGTCTCTGTAAAGTAATAGTATGACAACTTTTGACACCAAATATTCATGTGTAGTTTACTTAATTAACTTTAAAAACTTATGAAAATTGAAGATGTCTGCGTAGTTACCATCGGTTTTCGTTAGTACGAACTTTGAACGAAATTTATTTGTCCGCTCGTTTTGTTTACTAAACATGGTGTGAAAATGGATTGTTTGTTTGTCAAATTAGTGAATGATAAAAGCGTATTTTATGCATGGAAATCATTCTGACTAATCACGGTTACGAGATTTTTTTGTGATTGTTCATCATCTCATTTATCTCCCACTAAATACGAGGGATAGTACTATAACACATTATACTTATGTTTAATATTACTATATATGTTTCAAAGCGAGAAACGCGGTTCTTACTCTTATATCCACCATTAAATGATCGGACATGTTCCACTGTCCCCACATATTTTAAAATTAAATGTAAATATCATTATGACAATTCCCAGTTTACAAAAAGTAATATTCTTAGATGAAGCGATAAGTCAACACATCACCAGCGCGTGCCAGCGATTACCTACGTGCACGATAACAAATTATACTGCATTCGGAACTGCCAGCAAACGTGAGATAGCTATCGCGGAACAATAGTTTCGAATTAGAACACTTTTTTCGCTAATTAAATTTATAGTTCACAGGTTTGTTTGAGGAACAAAAACTAGACAGGTTACAAGCAGCTACATGTTACAACATACCAACACAATATCGGGGAAGTTGAGAAATATTCACTTCCTTTCGTTTTCAACGTATTATTTGTGTGGGCACACGCGACGAGACCGTAAACGTATTTATTATTTACTTTTTTAATTTATTGTTTTGGCCTTCTTGGTCATAGTCAGTTGAAGATAGTCTAGTATAATTTATTATGCTACAGAAGTAATTTTTATATTTTGGTAAACAAGTAGGTAGGTATTTAACTAAACTCTACCTCAGTATTGTACAACCTAAAGATTTTCTTCCCATTAACTTTATCAACATTCTTCAACAGGTATACTTAGACAGACATCCAAATTCGCCAGACTGCTAGTCCCATTTGAAGTTGAAACCTAACACTTGGCTAACAACATGCAGTCTAAAATCATACCAAAGTATGTACCAACTTTTTACTTAGAAAACCGGTCACGTAAGGGAGGGACTCAGGACAATGAAGGTTTAATCCTACAAATATTATAGACGCGAATGTTTGTAAACATATGGATGTCTGTTTCTCTTTCCTGCAAAAACCATTAAATAGACTTAGACGAAACTTGGTACACAGATAGTTTATAACTCATAGGATAGTTTTTATACCGATTTTACTTTCGATTTGTAGTGAGGGGGAAGCAGATTGTAAAAAATAAATTGATGACTGTAACAGCTCTAAACTTCAATAATTATGAAACCCTTAAAATGTTTAACACTCACTCTTATAATATCTAGAGTAATATATTATTAGATGGAGACAACAAAACTAAAAATAGTCACTAGACTTCTAATTACTTACTAAGAACATTAATACCCACAAAGAATATTAAATTAAACAAAGTCAAACTTAATGATCTTATTATTCTTGTAGACATTAATTAAAATGCTTTATGCCTACTTTTTTATAACTACTTACTGTAATTAAGTAGTGTAAAATTTAATTAAATCAAATTGTTTTCACCATCTTACAACATTTGTATGCTTGGAACCTTGGAGATCAGACAAGAATACATCAGTAATTTTATCATTGTGTACTTTTTCAAAGTTGAAATAAAACAAAAATGAAATATTGTTCTTTCGTGTAATATAAGGTTTTATTTGGTCAAACTTTGTTTATCAAGGCTTCTATAATTGTAAATGCATACAAGATTCTTCTAAGATTTATTAAAGTAATGGTATCTGTAACAATTTGGATGTGAACTTTGTCTTCAGGACTTCCTGAAGGTCTGTTGAACTACCAGTCTTAACACCTAAGTACTAGCGGCTACAATCACACCAGACCACCAGGGAACACCAGGTTACTTGGTTATATTGGTGACGGTGAGTTATTAATTCTGCAAATAGGATAAATTATATCACTTTTAGATTTCAAGAGATTATTAATTATGCTGGAGTCAACATTACTTAGCTGTCTAACCTAAGAAAGAAACATTTAAACACACTCAAGGGTTTGCAGCGACTTGTTAATATATTTGCTGTTTATGCTTAAAAAAAACCAACTGAACGCAACAACCAAAAGCTGCAAATATTTTGTCAGTCAAACTGGGAAGAATGCCTACATAAAACTAATTCAAAATGTACATAATATGTTTCTCGTAGAACACTAATTATACAAAATTCGAATGCCTTTTAAGAATTTGTTTATAAAATGCAAAGTTTAGCATTAAATGCTGAAACAATAACAACTTTGATAAGTCACACAGATATAACAAATCAGGTTTATGCATATCCTTAATGACTCACATATTTTGTGGCAGTTATTTAATAGCGGGGCGTTAGCTATTAGTGGGCTTTTGCAGACATGTTATATGATTGTTTAAATGACAATGAACAGCTGGGTTTTACATACAGATAGGTAAGTATTTATGTAAGTACTAACAAATTGGAATGTAAATACTTAATGAGTTATTATATGTTTTTTATTCAATTAAAAAAGAACAATAGGTTTTAAATATATTCATTATGTTGAAGTGAAAGCCAAAATATGGTTTCATGAAATTAAAAGATAAATTAATATGAGTTGCACAGATTTCTCCATTTCAATATTTCAATAGCATTTTGAAGTTTTGAGTACAGTTTACAATATTTAAAATAAAAACAAGAAATTTTAAATCATTTTGCACTCAGATTGTGATATTCAAAGAGAACATATTGTTTTGGCAGTGTCTATGTTTGTGTTCTGAAAACATTGTAAACAATGTTTTTGGCCCAAATAAGCGACCGATAAACAGATAAAGCGTGATCGAATTTATTGCTATAAGAATTATTTATATTTATAAACAATAAAATGGTTTAGTATACATAATAAGGAGTTTTGTTATGTTGTGGGCTGTATGGTTTACTTACGGTTCTGGACTGTATTGAGCCCCGCCGAAAAAGCCGTGCCTGTCAGGCTGCGTGGTCACCGACGAGCATATCGATGTGGTATCCCCCTGCTCGCTCCTATCACCGCCACCACCACTCTTCACACTCTTCTGCAGCGACATTTTAATAACAATCCACAATTACCCTAATTTCTAGCAACTACCATCACTTGTACCGAACAACCACCACAGCCGACTTCGGAGTGGGCGTACAAATTAATTACAAAACATGTAACTGTCCCGCACGCTCACGCCCGTCGACAATCACAAAACTTCACTAAACAATTAGCACAGAGAAACGGCTACTGCGCACATACTCCGGCGACCGCCACATACCCGAAGACAGTAGATATGGTAACAAAACGTGCTTAGAATAAATACAAACTAATACTTTTTCTTATCAAAACTCAACGTGTGGGTGGGCGAATGAAGTGAATACAATATGTACGTCATTTTTAGTGATGCGATGTGCAATGTTTGCATTACCACAAACAATCAATTATCTCCAATTTATCGGTTTTTATTAAAATTACTTAATAATATTTATGAAAGTCTATACTACAAATAATTACAAAATGGCAAACTAAAATTTTTAATATGTAAAGATTGGGGTCCGAAAGGAATAAATATTATTTATCATGTGCTTGAACAGTCGTCTTGATTTATTTATATATCCAAATAACTTAGGTGTGGCAAATAAATTATATTTTACGATACTATACAATAGTTTCGTAAACTATAAAACACAACTTTTAAAAATGAAAAATAAAAACCGAAAAGTTCTATATCTCGGATCTACAGAGACGGGCAAGAACTCTGTCAGTGTGACATTGACACTATTGACAGTAATGAAATCATATTCTGTCGGGGTTAGGTTATAAAACAACAAATCAATCAGAAATAAATATTACTGAGGAAAACGAAAACTATGAATAATCTAAGAAAGTTACTGATAACTCCAAGTTTTACGAGACTTAGTTCTTCAGCACCACCTGAATTCGTTAACAGAAACCCGCGGAACTTGGAAAGGATACGAATTGCCCGCAAACCTGATGGCTACCACTTGGAAGCTCCTGGCAGAAAGTTCTGGCATAAGTTAGTATTCAAATCAAATTAACATAATCAATAAATTAAAACTGACCCGAATCCATTTACTTACATAGAGTGTACCTAGAGGACTTTTTAAAGAAAAATCTTTTTTTTTTCTTTCCAGGTTGACTTTAACAGCCAGTAATCGTACAGTTACAGCTCAAGTAGTACATTATATGAATGGTGCTGTAATTGAAGCTAAAACTTCAGAGTGGGCCCTCCGTAAACAACTATATAGTATCAACGACACCTGTGCTTACATAAACTTGGGAAAAGTTTTTGCCCAAAGATGTCTTGAAAGTGGGATAACTGAAATGTATTGTGACCTAAAGCCTGTTAAAGATGGGAAAGTAGATAGGTTTTTGAAAGAAGTTACAAATGGAGGAGTTAAGCTAGAAGAACCAGATGTTTATAAAAAACCACACCCATGGGACTTGCTACGGCCAGAGAAACCATGGGTTGTAGCTGAAGAAGAATAGTTTGTAGATACTAGTTTCTGAAGTCAGTAGTCAAGTTAAAATATTTAAGTAAATAAAAATATAGGGTATTACTCATTGGTTTTTTTTCTTTAAATTGGCCTTTCTGAAAATGATAGCTGAAACTGGTCTAACCGGACCCTTTACAATAAAGACATTAGCAGCAGGTGCGCAATCCAAACAGCTATAAGTGCTATGTCACCATTCATTTATTTTGACTACAACAGCAAAATAACATATTATTACCATATATCCTCCTCTCTCCTACTTTTGCTGTGCCCAACAGGGTCCATAATGAGCTGCGAACCTAGTTATAATTTACCACCTATGTAACATTATAGTATGCAATAAAGATTTGATTTGATTTGACCATTACAATAGTTCCATGACACAGATTCATCACTGCAACAAAAGATTTATTCAAGAAATAACTAAAGTTTCAGGTGCGGCTTCATGCAGTCGCATGACGCTCGTTTGCAGCGAACAGGAGTGAGCGTTGACAAAAGTGTGGTGCTGCAACGGTTTCTAAATTAATTCCTGTAAATAATAAAGTCAAACAAGGTGAGGCTCCTATTTCTTGCACTTGTTTCACTGCTAAGGGGTACAAACGATGTTAGACGATCAGCAACACAGGGTCGCGACGTGAAAGATTTGCCGCTGCAAATTAGTTATATATTTGTCTATTATAAGCGACTGCATGTAGCAGAAGCTTTGTAAGTCGCGGGAAATTTGAAATTAGGTCACGTGACCATCGAGCGATTCCATGAGGCCGCACCTTTACGGAAAAGAGTTTTATTTATACAACGACAGAGGCCATAAACAAAAAGCCGCGTGCATAATATTTTAAACGACGATTTCCTTCTAGGTACAAATATGTATTGTGATGAGTATCTATTTGACAAAATAATGATTTAATGCCATATTCAAATGTCATTAAAACCAAGACAATATACTGTCCTGACGATATCTTTTTTATTAATAACCGCAATTGTATTAGTTAAAATGTTTTGGTAAAAGTTTTCATGTACAAAATAACCAGATGAATTTAAATAATTTGAGGGAAACCACGGAAAACTAAAATACAAAAATGATGACCCAATTATAGAGAGAACATTAAAAATGTGAGTATGATAAAGAAAAACTAAAAATGTGAGAAGTAGGTACAGTTATTATATTTTACTATTATTATAGGAATCCAGAAGAAAGAAGAGTCCCCAGGATGCCTGAAATAATGCAATTATTGCTTATTACACAAATGCCTGATTAAAAGCATACATTCCTGGTAACAAGCTCTTCCTATCTTTATGAATTCAGTATTGCCAAAAAATATCAACATAAAGTTACTGTAAATTATTTACATGTGGTCCAAATAAAGAATTTCTCATAAAGTTTCATATTTATTTCTACTGCAAATTTTGTTGCTGTTAATAAGTTATTTTTGGTGTAAGGGAATATTCATGTTATGAAAAGTAGCTTAGGCCTATATCGTAAAATGTTGATATTATTTAATTATTTAGCCTTATAAGAGTTTAAAATTTAATGAACAACGTGTCCCAGGTCATCTTTACTATAATTCGTAACAAGTTTGGAATACTAAATGTAGTAAATTACACACAGCAAGTAATTCCGTTGTTTCTAAACGCAGTATCTTCTTTCACTTGTGCGAAAAATAAAGCATTTGCTGGCGAAATAACTTTTTATTTTGATGGCGTCAATCATAATTGTGGTTATAAATACAAAGATATAAAAAAATATGTGAGATATTTTACGACTATAAAATTAACTATTACATAAAATTATAGTCAAAAAATCTAAAATTGTTTTAAAAGAAGGTCAACGTGAGCTTGTAGGAAAATGGCGGAAAGAATAATGGCGTCTATTTCTTTTGACAGCGAAATGAGAACTCTATGTGTATCTCTTTCTAACTCGTGGAACTTCTCATAAACCACTGGGCACGCGTAGTGATCAATATGTCCACGTGATCTGTCGTCAGTCGCGACTCGCGTAATTGCAAATGCAAAATGTACAGGAAAGAAACGTTTGTGTTACAATGAAATCGTAAATATTTTGTTATTTTAAGTTGTAGTGTATTAGTTTTAAAATGCCTGCGTCTATTGGTGTCAATTTACGTGTAACTGGCCACTGCAGCCAAGGCGGGAGAAAGTATATGGAAGACTTGTTTTCCGTTGCTTATCAACAAACTGAAGACGAGAGGGATTTGGAGTATGCTTTCTTCGGGATATATGATGGACATGGCGGGAGCGAAGCCGCAGCATTTGCTAAAGAGCATTTGATGGACTCAATAGTGAAGCAGAGACAGTTCTGGTCGGACAATGATGAGGATGTACTCAAAGCAATCAGAAATGGTTACATGTTGACCCACTTGAACATGTGGAAAGAGTTAGGTAAACACCGAATTTCAAGTTTTTATCCTCGTCAGTTAATGGTTGTGATGTATTAACTTAAATTCTTCTTTGTTAGGTCCAAGGAGAGTTCTAAGTGACTGTACGAAATGTTTTGCTTGACCTTGTTGAAGTTATTCATATTTTTTTTCTTGAGTGGTTTGACATTGAGTTTACAGAAGTTTTTCGAATGGTCATTATCGTCGCTAGCAGAGCTGTTACTTTGTTGGTTGTGTTAAGTATAAAAAAGTACCTATACCTATGCAAAATTTTGGGTATCCCACTCACTTTGCCAAGTGAAAGCAGTTTTACCAGTTTGTGTTTTTATATTGGCTCAAGTTTCCAATTACGAAAAGTTATGTATAAGGTCATTACATAGTAAATATAACAAGCCACATAGTACCAATGCAGGAACCCGATAAAGAAATATGATCTGATGAATTTGCTGATAATATTATTCTCTGTATTAGTCACACAAGGTGTCTAATTTATTACAAACTTTACCTAAAAAGTCTTGGAAACTTTCACAGGGATGTAACAAGTAAAAAAAACTGACCAATATGATTTGTCTCACAATATAACTGCGTCTAGTCAGTAGCACAAAGCTCCAAATACCTAAAATCTAAAATATTGTGTAGGTCATGTTATATCATTCTAAGATGTATCATTCTCTACTAATACTTGTAAGTTTCAGGAAATATAAATACAAAGGAAAGTTATATAGTTCCGGTCTGTGTAGTGCATCAGATCACGGACTGGGTGGCTATTTTAATTAAAAACTTTAGTCAAACTAGCTTTTAGATGTCATAGAGAACATTGCTCGTTATTTTTGTTTATAGAGATATTCTTATTAGTGTTCAATTCTTATATGTTTGCATCACCTGCTTACTATGCGAAAAATATATATTTGATCTTCTTCTCCAGTTTTTCTTTTTGATCATAGCATTTATATAGTTTAGAGATTTTATAGAATTATAAAAGGAAATCTTAATATTATATTTTAACCAAACAAAGCAAGGTTCCATGCAATTCTAATGTACATTAAAATGTCTGATGCTGACACGTTTTTTTATACTTAGTCTCAAACAATAACACTCCCAGACTAAAACAAAGGAACAATTAAATATTTAAATAAAAAATATATTTACAATCCGCTATTAACCTACTTATCCCAATTTAGTGCTATAATGATGCTAACATCATATTATTATGTAAATTATGTCCTTTTGTAACTTTGAGAAGGAAATAATAAAAAAACTATCAACTTGCTGCCCAAAAGTTACTAAAATAATAAGTTTTTTTTGTATTGCAAGTGCAATTACTACCTGAATTACTTACATTACTCAGTTTATCGTATTTAATCTTTTATATGCCTGTATGCTTCAGTGGTTTCTAAAAATGTAGCCGACAAATTGACAAGAGTTACTCTTGTGTTCATAAAAATAATTTGAAGTATAACAAGTAGCTAAGTGTGTACTTGACCATAAAATTAATCTTTAAATAATTTTTATTATGACAACAATTCTGTACAATTGCAATATTATCATTTCCATTGGACTTATGTTAATAATCATTATACTATTATGTGACTAAATAAATTGTTGTTATATTACAGAAAAATGGCCAAAAACCGTTACTGGGTTACCAAGCACGGCGGGTACAACCGCAAGCATAGCTTTTATACGCCGTGGAAAAATATATATTGGTCATGTCGGAGACTCGGCAATTGTACTCGGTTACCAAAAAGATGGTAAGTCTGTCTTGGATATATCAACCATAAAAAATAATATACTCCAATATTGTTTCGCATCTAAATATTGTTTTATTGAAAGACTAGATTTTCAGTTTATGACATAAATATCTGCTTAAAATTAAATTTGTAGAGAAGTTGTTAGGAACTTTTAATCATACTTGTTTTGCCCAGAAATCCACCTCTTGTGATATAGATGTCATGTTATAAATTTAAAATATTTTTTCCTTTTTAAAGATTGTGAGGAGTGGGCTGCAAAACCATTAACATCAGACCACAAACCAGAATCCACAACTGAAATTGAGCGCATACAGAGATGTGGAGGAAAAGTTATCTCCAAAGCTGGTGTCCCTCGCGTTGTGTGGAACAGACCTCGCCTAGGACACAAGGGACCAATCAAGAAGAACACGCCAATGGATGAGATACCATTTTTAGCAGTAGCAAGGTCGCTTGGCGACCTGTGGAGTTATAATCCACAAAATGATGAGTTTATAGTAAGCCCCGACCCTGATGTCGGCGTGTTGACTATCGACCCGTCTAAGTTTCGGTGAGTAGATCATAAATATTACGATCTAGAAAGTCAAGTAATAAAACAAATAAATACGTAAATTTTATGATTTTTTTTAATATTCTCAATAAATTCTTACAGGTGCCTGATATTCGGAACCGATGGTTTATGGAATATGATCTCCCCGGAAGGGGCTGTCAGTCTAGTGCAGGCGACGGAGCGGCACAACGAAGCCGCGCTTGTCGGAGGCAGCGGGAATCAGCCCCGAGATTGGTTGAACCCGTCCAAAAGTCTAGTGGATCATGCGTTAGAAAGGTAGGTGAAGCTCATTTACGTTTCTAAGAATTTTAAACTGATGTAATAAATGCAAACATGCAACTCATAATATATGATGAATGTGTTTCCAGGTGGTCAAATACGAGAATGCGAGCCGACAACACGTCGGTGGTGACGCTGATGCTGGACCCGCCGGGCCCGCCGCGCGCCACGGTGCTGCGCTCCCGCAGCGGCGCGGGCCGGCCGCAGCCCGCCGCGCCGCCCGCGCCCGCCGCGCCGCACGAGCCGCGCCCCGACGCCGAGCCCGACGCGCGCCCCGTGCCGCAGAACGGCCTCACCATCATGACGCGCTACTCCGACGCCGAGCGCGCGCCCGCGCCGCCGCCCGCGCCCCCCGCGCCTCTGCCGCCCTGCGCCACGCTGGACGCGCGCCTGCCCGCGCCGCCCGACACGCCGCGCGACCCGCCCGACCCTGAGGACGCCGACGCCATCCTCAACTACGGCAACCCTGCAGAGTCTTACTTCATGGCGCGACTCCTCAATAGGACGCGCGTCATCAACACCTTATCCGCGGTTCACGAGGAGATTGCTGGCGCCCCTGAGCAACGGGAACCTTCAGAGCCTCGCGAGACGGAACCCGTGCCGGCTACTGTTGTACCAGACGTCGACGCGGAAACTGACGCGTCTACTGCTGCTCGTCCTCCACTGCCACCCCGAACTTCAACCGCCGAGCCCGTCGTACCAGTTACTGAACCCGCGCAATCTGACGACGACGTCGGTATCCAGATCAATGAAGTGTCCTCTAGTTCCCCAACCGAGGGGCCGCCGAGGCCACGTGGCCGCAGGCCTCGCACCGACCTCAGACGCGATCCGCCGCCAGCCGCACCGGACCGTGTGCTACGCTCGCACCATGACGCCGAGCCGCCGCAGCGCCCACAGACGCGTCAGTCCGCCACGCGGGCTCGCCCTGCCGCTCCCGCCCCCACACCAGCTCTCGACCGTGTCGTCATCCTTACGAGGCGAGCACCGGCGGCGCCTCCCGCGCCTCCGCCGCCACCCCGCAGCGAGCGACCCGCACCCACCGATGCGAAGCCTGCCGGGCGACGCGTCGCTCCTGCACCTGCCACGACCGAACCAGTTAACGTCGAAGAAGACGCGAAGCGGAGCGGTACCCGCGCAACGCGCTCTCAGGGTGCTCAGGGGGTAACGCCACTAGCTCAGAAGATAACTCGCAGCATAGGAATGTACGCGCGCGAGCTGCGCGGTGCTGCGGCGGCGGCGGCGGCCGCGGCGGGCGCCCGGGCGGGAAACTCGGCGCGCGCCCCGGGCCCGGCGCGGCGGGCCACGGCGGCGCGCCGCCCGCCCCCCGACCGCTCGAAGGAGAACCTCGGCGCCGCGAGGGGCCGCGCCCGCGCCCGCGCCGCGCCCGCCGCCTCGCCGCCGCAGCCCTCGCCGCGCCCGCGCACGCGCCGCGCGGATAGCGCGCACGACGAGGTGCACTCCACCACGGGCGAGCCGCGCGCGCCGCCGCCGCCCGACGCCTGCGCCGGCGCGCCCGCGCCCGCCCGCCCGCGCGCGCTGCGCTCCCGCAACGACGCGGCCTCGCCGCCGCGCGCGCGCGACCAGCCCGCCTGCAAGCGCGCGCGCTGCGGGGACGACGGCGGCGGCGCCAGCAAGGCGGCCCGCCTGGCGCCGGAGCGCTGCGCGCGGGCGCTGGGCAAGCGCGCGACGGGTCCGTGGGCGCCGGCGCTGGCGCTGCGCAACCGCCTGCGCCGGCGCCTCGCCAAGTAGCGCCCGCGCCGCGCTCCGCATCCAAAGATGACTGCGTCGTATACGGTTGATTTTCTGTTGTTGTTTTTTTATTTTTATCGGCGTCTCGTCTCGGCCGGCGGCTAGGCAGTAGGTAGTTCCGGCGCGACTGTCCGAGGACCGCTCGGGGCGGCCGCGGCCGCCGCCCGCCGCGGTCGCCGTCGACGTTAAACAATAGTACAAAGGTATATTCTATATTTAACGTGTAAGTTTACCGCGTGGACCAGGAGAATTTTACTAGCCCTAGTAGATATTTATTTTCTCTATATTTATAGCTTCTATCGTAATATGCATTTAACCGTAGGCGAAATGTGAATCTGATTTTGATTGTTGAGACGTTGAGTCAGAGGCTACGTAGTAACGTTCAGATAGATGACCTGCCTTATAAAGCGAGAGTACAACATGTTAATGTTTTTATAGATATTTTATAACAGGGACACGTTTTGGAAATCAAGTTTTATTCCACAAGCCTTCACCAAGGGAGCCATGATATCGTAACGATTTAAGTTGTAAGCATGTGGCACTTTAGCTTTAGACTGCAGTATTTGCTCTATAGTGATTACTGTTTTATCCACAAGATTTTAGAGACATGTAAATTTTGACAACTTGTTAACATACTGATAGTATTCATATATATTATATTAAATCTTTATTATATTACCTAATCGGAACTATACCAAGAGTGCTTTCTCGAAATATAAAGTTAATTAAGAGTGCTAATTCCTAAATATTATGAAAAATGTACAGACAAATTTTTGTACAGTTAACACCAAAATTATTTGTTTAGATCGTGCTAATATGTATTTTATATAAATGTAGCTAGATATTGGAGAAGTTATTCTTTTAGGAAAAGAATTGTTTTATGTACTTCCTAATGAAGCTTTATTGATTTTAGGACTTCATACTGAATGTTGTTACATTGTGCCGAAATAGTTAATTGTGACAGGGCTCGCCCGAGCGCAGGTAACTCTGTTTACTTGAGGAACATATCTATTAGCATAAACATAGTTATACAATACACAAAAGTGAAACTCAACATATTTTTCAGTTAAGGATAAGTTTTTGGTGCATGAACCATTGTTAGTTAATCCATTCATCGATCTCCTTGTAGTTATCCATTTGTTAATATATCTTACTCTATCCACCTCCACTTTAAATTTATTAACTATCGAAATAATGTGATTATGAGACCATTGATTTATTTAAAAACCAAAAAGGTTTTGCATGAATGCAACTTTGTTGACACTGTGAAATGTTATAAAATGTTTTTTTTTTTAACAGCAACAAAAGATGATTTGAATAGATGTACCTAAGAATGGACTGAAGATGTAATGTTAAGTTAAAGAGTCCAAGTTATGTACATATTAATATAATAAAAGAAAAGTATGTAATAATAATGTGCCTCATTTGTTACCGACTTAACAAATACATAGGTAAAAGTGTTCTTTCATATATTGAGATATGTATTTTTATTGAAAATAAAATTTATGCATTGTAATTTAGCTGTAAAAGAGGATTTAATATAATTTGTTAAGCTAATTGTGTAAAGATTTTAAATATTGGCAGTCTGTCACTTATATCGTAAAATCAAGGAAATGTATAGTTTAGTTGTCATGTTTTGTTTGAGTACGGACTGTAAGGGACAGAG
This sequence comes from Trichoplusia ni, assembly GCF_003590095.1. Lineage (NCBI taxonomy): Eukaryota > Metazoa > Arthropoda > Insecta > Lepidoptera > Noctuidae > Trichoplusia > Trichoplusia ni. The sequence goes on along the minus strand of NC_039495.1, from coordinate 8,286,780 downwards.
TGTCAACATTAATGACACGGATTTGTGAGTGTTGTAACACGGAGGGTAACGTTGCCTTGGCAGAGCCCGTAGCCACGCTATGGCGAATAAATCGATAACAATATAGATTGAGATGCTAAAAACAAATTTTATTACTATACATAATTGAGAGTAAAAGGATTATTGTAGATTTTATTTTTTGATTTAAATAAAGTTTGTATGAAATAGAAGTTGCATTTTTTATTTATTTGTCCACATACGACCTCGTGATGAAGGCAAAACACCTTATACTTGGTTGATTATAAATTCCAGAAAAAAATGAACTCTTTAAGTTGGTGTAAAATCAAGACGGCTGGTATCGAGGAAGGGTGCCGCTAACGCTACGAATGATATCAACTGATAACATTTTCGTTAATTTTGTTTACTACCCAAATTCAATATTATGCTAAAAATAATTAAAAGATATATGAATACAAAGGGAAACATTTATATTAAGCAGTACAATAGGCTCCAGATTTCTCTTTCATTCTTATTTTTTTTTTCTGCCTCGTATGTAATATATCGTAAATTATTAAACTTCATCAATTTTTAATGGCCATTCAATAAGGGTAGCATGAGTAGGTATTCTTAAACTCAACCGGCAAATATCAAAATAATGATAGCTGTGCGTTCGAAATAACTGTTTCATACCCCAGGTAGTTTTTACGCGGCGGCCGATGAATGCGGAAGCTATCGGTGCAGATGCACGTCCCCTAACATGAATGGCCACCAACCCGCCCTATTTTTATTCACACCGTTGTCAAACAGCGCGGTCCCGCTCACCCTACTATTTCAACTCGGCTAGGTTATAGTTTGGGCGCGCGCTCTAGCGTCCTGCTGTGCTCCCTACTCGCCGGCCGTCGTCAGTTACGCGACGAACGTAATAAGTGTCGCATCTGTTTATTTACCGCAATCCGGTTAAAATGTGACTTTCCGCTTCAGATCGAAGGAAAACATTGCCGCAATATTATTTCGGAGTGGCGCTTAACGTAGCATTTTTGTGTATGTTTTATTTGTGTGTAAAAACGTAGAAATGACGTGAAAAAACGCGGGAATCTGTATCCTATCGGCAGTGCAATGCGTTTAGTTTATCGATCGTGTTGTTGTGTTCGCTACTGCATTGGTGCATTCGAAATAAACTTAAATGTAGTTGTTTACGTCTGTCCCAGCTTTCTCGTATGTTACTTTGTAAATACGCAGAAGCGGTGCTATTATTAGCACAGGGGTTATTAGTTATCGATCGGAGATGACATTATAAACACTTGGTGGGATCAGGGTCACCAAGGGTTGACAATACAAATGTCGCCGGTTTTCGAAATTTCGATCACGTTCTCAACCGGATCCGAATAAATAATCATTGTTAATAGTATAAAAAATAGCGAACTCGCATTCCTTATGTTACCTAACAAGCTCTACTAGTTTTTTTATGATGTATCTACTGGAGCATATTTCGGCAAATCGTTATTTGCTGATTTAATGATCGTATTTTGTTGGAACTCTGGTCCTTAAATATGAGCTTTGTAATATATTATAGTCGAGAGAACTTACTGCTTTACTTAAAACTTATCAGAATGTAAACTTAAGCGAACCAAATAGATATTTCGGTATCATACTGCTTCATTGTTTTTATGAATCCTAAACCAATTTCAACAAAAAAAAATATCGAAGGGATTCAGAATTATGAAGATATACCGAATACGGATAATATCTGAATAACTCTACCCCCATTCCCTTGTAATTTATATTCGTCGCCAGGCTCTCTTCCTAGGTATTCTAAGATTACACAGGCATACAATCCAGCAGGAACTGTCACACAATGCATCAGTCATGTTACTTCACGGTCTAGATAGCTCGAGTGACGCAAACGAAACCCTATACACTCTGAACATTGTCTACAAGAAACCAAAGCTTAAACTAGTTTAAAAAACGGACTATTTTAAAGTATCTATACCTAGACATTGCCTCCATTATGGTTTTGTGGAGAACTACATATTGTAATTGTATATTTAAAATAAATAATAATAGGTACTATGAATTTTCTTAGTCATAACTAATATTACATATAGATAATTACTTGCATAATTAGGTCGCGTTTGATAATCAATATCGTGTAGCTATTTATTGCAAATTATGTTGTTGCATGTCTAATTAAATTATTATAACATTTATGGGTGCCGTTATTCGATGCTAGTGTTGATCAATCTAAAAAAATATATTAAGTAATAGCGTGCCTTCGCCTACACAGAGTAAAAATAACTCCTGTAAAATTTCCAGTACTTATTTAAATCTCAAAAAAGAGTTTAGGATATAACCAACCCATTTTTGCCCGAATTGCAAAACGTTTTTAGTCGCTTCACGTAAAGCTAATAAAAATGCCAGCATTAGATAATACCTACATTAGGAAACACAAAACAGAGTGGTGTTCATGTAGGTCCGTATTTCATAGATATTATCCCGCATTTAAAAAGAAAGATTTGAACAATTTCCACTGTTCATAGCTCTGTGCCGCACATTAATTTGTTTTGTTTTATATTTGCTGACGGGACTTTCCCATTACATACATATTTATATAAGTTTACCGATTTTGTTGTTGCTCTGTTTACCATGGCACGTCGGCTACAGCCAAATGAGTTTTAACAGATGCATATTTTAGGGGGCTTTTAGATAATTAGCCGTCATATCAAGTGTATTAGGCATTTTTTCAAGTTTCCATAATGAAAACCCCGAGCTACTCAACTTCTTTATCAAATGTAGAGTCATGGCTATTCGTAAAACATTTACGTTGAACAGAAAAAGCTATTAAAAAAAACTAAGATCCAAATTATAAGTAACGTTTTTCATTATTACAATTATTTATTTTTGGGTCCTACTTTCATTGACTGATTGAGGAAAATGCTTTACAGGCAACGCGGTATACTAAACAAGCGTTTACCTGTAATTTAATTTGTGAAAGTGATAACCTTCAAGTTTACTTAAATATTCGTTAAACTTTTCCTTATATCTATATCTTCCCTATATCTTCTTTTTAATAAGGAAATCAGGAAAGCGAGCATCGTTATATAGCTGTAGCGTATTTATGATATTAAACGCCTACATACCTACATTTCGCGCATCAAATCGCAAAAAGGCAATTTCATGCTGCGTGTTGTCTCGTGGTGTGGTTTCAGGCTACAACGGTATTCCCTACAAGTAGGTAGGTAGGTACTACGTAGGTAACTACCCCATGATTTCATAGCCACCCCTCTAGCTATCGATCGGGAGGCGGTGGGGGTTGCCGGTTGGGTTAGGTCATGAGACTGCAGAAAGCGCGACACGTCTTCCAGACTTTGTTTTCTTGTATTTGATACCTAAAATATTTAGCCAGAGCTGGTTAAAAAGTGGTATAACATTTTACCTTTTTGTCTGAAGATGTTACGTTTTTCAAGATCGTTATAAAAGACTGTTTCCTGTATCAATCCTATTTTGTTTATATTATGATTGTCAAGAATTATGAATTTTTCATCATCTTATAGTATTGCAAAACCCCCTTTCCTCTGCTCTATATACTTACTCATCAAATCCTATATTGATCAAAATATACCCAAATAAAAAAAAACAATCAAACGGCATGTCCTTTATATATTAGCTGTGTTTTGTTGGGCCTTGAGCTAATTACATAGAGAGCGTTCATTTGCATCCTAATGTCAGACTAGTCTGGCAATTCAATAGCGAATAGGCGCCGACCACGAATGGTAGGGGCATTTATTGACAAAAACAGCAACTACATACCTACAACAAATCGAGCATGACCCCACGGGAACATAAAACATCGGGATAAAAACTATCCTTTGTGTTAATCCAGGTTATAAACTACCTGTGTATCAAATTGCGTGTATATCAATTCAGTGGTTTTTGCGTGAAAACGTAACAAACATTCATCCATAAAAAGAAACAAAATTCATAAACCATTTTTGGACCACTGTGAGGCAAAGGCCTCTTTCTTTATTCCAATCTGATTGAACCGCAAAAAAAATTGCCGGCTCAGTTTGACGGTCACGTATAACTAATTACAATTATCCAAACTAACATGATAACGCACATTTAATAATATTATGTTAACATTCATCTATGAAACCTTATTCCGACGATACGGGAACTATCGTGCAGTTTATAATACATTGCTGAGTTACACAGCCTTTGTATGTAATCTGACACATCATAGCTGGCAATGTATAGTTAGTTACTTGATTACTCTCGCTACGTCTAAATCAGCTTTTGCTTGCTTCCGGTTTTGACAGTTCATTGGGTCGGTATTGAACATGTTGTAAGGGATATTGAAACGACTACTGAATACCAATGTAATGTAAGTAAGGTATCGGGTTTGATCGGGCAGTATATTGTATGTTTTGTGAATGGTTCTCGATTGAATTGATAGAATCTACTTGGTCTCTTGGCCTTTTTGTCGTCTTATGTTAGAGCTTTGTAAATGCTACACATACAAATAAAATGTCTGAAATGTCTGAGAATTTCTATCCATGGTTACATATCAGACATGCTTTATTCAAAAGCCGAAGTTAGAATACTTTAATTTTGTCTGAAAAAGTTTTATCTCCGTATCAAAAACATTTTGCTAATCTCAAAAGCTGTCTTCGCGAGATCTAGCATAGTATAACATTTATTGGGACCTGACAGTTATAAACTACCGTCAAGTAAGAAAACGAACACTTACCAATCACTCTTTAACAGTTTCATTTACTTTTATTTCGTTAACATTAAAGGAACAATCTAACATTTTAACTCCACTTATATAAAAACGCGCGAAAGTCGGCCATTACAAATAGTTATTGTTTTTGTCCAATACAGCTGTGACTTTACTAGATTTCTTTCGGCGACGCTTATTATGCTATGGCAACCATAATTTTACTGGAAAGTGGACTTTTAGATCTAACGGGCGAAAGCTTACGAGAGCCAGACGTATGGAGCTATGGTGACTATGTTGGCTGCTGTGGTGGTCACTTTGAAACTGATTAGAATAATAATTATTTATTAATTTTATAATAATGTAACTTTATGGCATTGCACTTCATAAATGTGCAAATACTTTTAAGGAACACATGAGTGGCTTACAAATTCTCGAAAGTGTTTTCACAAAGTTTATGCAAAACTCAAATCACATACAGTTTAGACATTGCTATGTCCAAAAATTTACGGACGGACAGCTGATTCAGATACAACATTCCGCATACTTCATGAAGCGATAAGGTTACATTTATGAATTGATATAAAATAAAATCATACTAACGTTGTAAAATAAGTATAAAATGCATAATATCATAATTACAGAATTATCCTCTACTTACCATACCGTGTGGTTTTCCTATAAATAGAAAACATGGCAGTTTACCCGCCACGGTGTTTAGTGCAGCCAGCGATTCAAAGATAGATACACCATAGTGGGCACATTATACCTCTGGTGTCTGAACACGTACATAAATGCAATTACACGTAATTAAATGAAAGTAAGGAGTTTACATTACTTTTACTAACCATTTGTAGTGCGGATAGTACTGGCTGTATGTGAAGACATAAGTGCTTTTGTAAAAAAAGTATTTTCATTTCCGCGCGCAATTTCTGTTCCGTGTTTGAAATCAGTTTTACTTGATGCTTCATTGTTTTTGAAGCGAGGAGTCAAAACAAATTTCATTAAAATCTAAATTATACTTAATTAATAGATACAGTGTATCTTCAGCGTAAAGTACAGGATTGTTTGTATAAACTTTTGTGAGCAGAAAAGTGATCGCCAGTGACAGTTCCAAAGATTTCTCTGTGATAAAAAAGGGATAAATTAAATGTGTAACTTTGACATTTTTAAGTGTTCGCGCCAAAGGATTTTTATAATCATGGGTAAGTTGTGGCATTTTTTTGTTTACTTATTTACACTTTTTATTACTAAGCCTTAAGTAACCAGTTTCCTGTTTCTACGCCGATTTATTTACTAACACCAGAATAACAGTTTTAATTGATTACTACTAGATCTTATTGAATTACGTATGGCACGGCCAGCCGTCACTTCATATTTCTAAATGAAAGTAGGACTAACTTACATTAGAGCTTAGAAAAAATGCAATATTTAGTTTTACAACTATTCATCTCCAGATAATTTTGCAAATAACTTCGTACGAACTTCGACGTAAGCCGCATTTTTTGTTTATTGAAATATAAAATAGCGTTAACTATTTTAAGACAAAATACATCTATATTTTGTCTTAAAATCTATCTATTTTAGGAACTGTAACATCTATTAAGTAGGTATCTAATTTCTTCAGCAAAACCTCAAAGCAGGCGACTCCATCAAACGGTGTTTTAAAGCGCTGCTTCACTTAAAACATGTATGTGAGAGGTACTTAGAACTGTAACCATAGCCAATGCGTATTTCCTTGGTAAGTTGCGAAGCCATACTTTATGGTATGTGTGCAAATCTATGTTGCTACAGTTACAATGTATTGTGCGGAATTGCATAAACGGCACTCGACAAAAAATCCAAAACAATTTAGCAAGCTAAAATAGATGAGTAGCTATTAACTGTGTTAAATATCTAATTTATTTGGTAAAACTTCAAAAGAGGCCACTCAGCAAGTCATCGACTACCTCATTTGTGTCCCTTCGTTAAATGACAAAAGACATTCCCTTTTCTCAATTTGTCCGTAGTTCCATACAAACAGTTTCACGTTTTAATTCACAACTGCGCTTGATTGCGTTGCACATTGTAACGATTGCGACAACAAGGTGCAATGAAGCGTAAACTGCGCCGAAATGAACAACAATAGTTATGGGATCACAGAAATCAAGCATTTAGCAATTCATGTTTACGGAACTCTTTCGTACATCACTGAATTCGTTTCCGTGGGGTTTCCGGTCAAAATCCATAAAATCATCCTCTGTTCTACTCGTAGGATAAGAGTGAAGTACCAGTTTTCTATACAAGCCATCAGTTTATTTCTCTTTTAATAGAAGAAAAGCTTAAACAGTGAGGACTACAATCAACTTAATAATCTTGTTTCAATCAAATCATATTGATAGTTTTTAAACTGCCATCGTTCAACCCACAATGAACCCGCATTCAAATCAAAGCTGTCCCCTATAGTTTTATAGTAACTGGCTATGCTACTTGTCTTTAGTCCCATCATAAATAAAATAATAAATAAATGCGGACAACATCACATACATTGTTCTGAACCCAAAGTAAGTTGCTAAAGCACTTGTGTTATGGAATCCAGATACAACGAAGGTACCACAAACACCCAACCCGTGACAATGTAGAAATGTGAATTTTTAAATTGACCCGACCGGGGATCGAACCCGGGACCTCAGAGCTAGCGACACCTTGAAACCGGTGCGTACGCCACTCGACCACGGAGGTCGTCGATGTGTGCTAATGCTATCAGACAAAGTTGCCATATAATACATTTGCCAGGGCATACGGCACTAAACGGACGTCACCACTTCCGTGCAAAACCGTCGCAATTTTTTGTAAATTTACGACCTTCCGTCGGTAGTAGAGAATGAATTAATATAATGACGGTGGCTCAAGGACATGCAGTTGAGTCACGTGGATTGTCTGCAATCACAATTCACAGTAACTGTTGTGCTTATGCTAAAGTAGGCGCGGTATTCTGATGGGTAGGCCTTGTGTTGCATAATGTGGATTTTATCATTGTCCTATCGTTCTAATGAGTGATTTTACAATTCAAACAGATGCATCCTATAATAAAACGCAGTTTGTAATCGTTCAAAAATTATACGATTTGCCGCAAAAGTGCTCAGCGCAGTGGGTTTTGTCGAGGATATTAGTAATGTTTGACTAAGAAGAAGAAAAACGTTCCTAATTTCATTGAAAGTTTAGTACAAGCAGGGTTTACCATTTTAATTCCAATATTTTAAATCTTAGTAAAAGAACCAACTACCCACAATATTTGGCTATAAAGAGGCCTAATACTACAGAACACTAAACATTCTTACACTATGTAGTACATTGGTTTCCGATAACATTAGGCCAGTGAATACAAGCCACCAGAATACCCCAGCTGACTGGTGCGAAGCCCACGTGCCTGTCTGACCCGAATGTACCGCCGACGCACCGCCTCACACCTTTACGACATTCCCCGCCGCGCCGTACCCTAGCCGTACTTTATTTGCTTTGGAAATACATATACAGAATATAGAAAACCTTTTAATAGGATCTGAAGAACTCCGAATTCTTCCTGCATTTTCTTTAGAATTCTAGATCACCTTCGACTTAAAAACCGACAGCCCAAAATAAGGATGGAAATACACTGTTAACAGTTAGGATGTCCTGATTTTTCTTTGGACTACGTTTTTTTGATATGACAAAGTGTAAGCATACAATCCTTAAAAATAATTCGAAATAGAAGGGAAAATGAAGTTATGAACAATCCAAGCTGCTGGCTATTCTGCATTGTCTACTACGATTTTGTAAATACTTTAGAGGAAAATACAGTAGTTGGTTTGCAAACAATGTCTTCTATGCTAAGCTCGCAAACAAACATTTGAATGTTTGCGCATGTTATGTAACAACAGTTGTAGAGCTATTTCAAAATAATTATCACTTGAATTGGACCAAAAAAACAAAACTCAGAATTACATACATTTTGTGAGGTACGACGATAAGTGTTGTAATGAGAATTAATAATTAAATATTAATAACTATGTAATACGATTCGCATTAAGTCACCATTTTCCAAGTATTTTATGATTTATTAGTCCACTCTTAGTGCCAGCCGTGACCCTAGATAATCTAAATCTAAATGGACGACTTATGTCATCAAGAATGAATAAATATCACCAGATGTAAATGTAACTTGTCAAACTTTTTATTATTTTCATATTAAAATGCAGTTTTTTACTCATCTCCCACGTGTCTACACATTTGAATTTATTTAATATTTTCAAGTACAGTTGGGTAGACAAGATATTTTAGAACAACATTATGTAGACGTAGATTGTCGGAAAGGGTTACCGCGGTTCTGGTTCATAAAGGCCAAAGTAACGGATAAAGGGGGTTTTAGTCAGTTAAAGTCTGACAGTCTCTTCCGCTAAACTCAAAGTGGTAGGAGTCATTTGATGGTTTTCCATTTGGAAAAAATACTTCAACGAATTACGCTAATCTTTTAACGAATATCACTGCACAAAATGAACAAAATTTTAAAATTTTAGAAAACCATTACGTGCTTGACTGTACCAAACGTCTACAGCATGTCAAATTAGCACAAGCCTATGGAAACGTTGTGGGTTGGGCTTTTTGCTATTTGTGAATTTATGAATGAATAGTACGATATAATGAATGCATATGATGCCTAGCCTTTGAATCTTGAAGTCTATGTTTAGTAGCCATTTATGTTATTAAGTAAAGTGCGAATATAGCAGTATCGGTGACATATCGTTCCTAAAAAGAAACTAGTTTTTTATTTTTGGTATGTTATGAGCTTTTCCGAGCTACGATTTTAGGGAGAACTACACCAAGATCTAGACGATCCTTCACTAGTTGGAGAGGCACCGATAGATGAAGAAGTTCGACTTTACGAAAATTTCAAAACGTTTCGCAGATTGGAAAGTATTTCTTATAATTATCTAGTTTTATTCTCGCTCTTGTTTAACTTTGGTAAAATGCTCATTTTTTTTAATCCTAGTATAATGCAAGCTATTTCAATCGTATTTTCTGCTTCTACGTGCATAACAGATCTCAATAATCTGTCCTTCCTATTTGCCATGCTCGTTCATTAGTCAAGTTTTTGTAAGCTTATTCTTCTAATATCGCACTAATAGCGGGCTACCTTGAACTTGTTTTATAATGATATTGTTATTTAGCTGTCACCGGCCAGTAGGGTGACCATACCCTCGATAGTCCTTCATAGAAGCTATTTATTATGATTTATGGCGTGCAAAGGTTCAAGTTCAAATTTTATGGCCTTTAAATGCTTTAGATGGTACTAGCAGTTGCCCGCGACTTCGTCCGCGTGGTTAGAAGATATAATTTATACCTGCCTTCTATCTATCTATCTGCCTTCTCATCTATCTTGTAGGATTCAGTCAGCGTTTGCAATGTAAGCGCAAAAAATGTGTTTTTTTACGACCTCACATTAGAAATCTCAAAAATTGTAGCCTATGTGTTATTCTGATGTATAAGCTATATTGTGGTAAAGTAAAATCCATTCAGTAGTTTTTACGTGAAAGAGTAACAAACATCCATACATCCATACTTACAAACTTTCGCCTTTATAATAGTAGTAGGATTAAATATGCTGCCGGCTATATGCTGTTTCACTACACATCACATTAGAAATCTCAAAAATTGTAGCCTATGTGTTATTCTGATGTATAAGCTATATTGTGGTAAAGTAAAATCCATTCAGTAGTTTTTACGTGAAAGAGTAACAAACATCCATACATCCATACTTACAAACTTTCGCCTTTATAATAGTAGTAGGATTAAATATGCTGCCGGCTATATGCTGTTTCACTACACATCATTTAAGTAGGAAAAGGTGAAGTTTTTGAGATTTTACGAAACTTGTTGATTTTTTAAACAGTGAAGTTCTAATTATACTTTACTTGTCTACAATTTCTTGGAGTATGTTTGCTTAGGCAACGAAAACAAATGGTATTTATAAACCACATTGTGCGTTCAATCTTCCGTTGTATTAAATCCTTTTAAGATTAGTATGCATCTTTTTCCTTGCTTTAAAAATACTTTTATTAAATCTCCCCTCTCTTCATTTATTAAGAAAATAAACAACGTATGGTTACCATATCGCCTAACGTCCCACGCGGTATGAATTACACCAGTCGTTATTATTCAGCTAATGTTATGATTAATTGATTCGCTCCATCATTACGATATGTTTGTTCATGTCACGCACGGACAACACGAAACAACTTTTACTGTTCCAGTAATATGGTGCAAAATGCAAAAATTAGGCTATCAGGTGTAATAAGTATACCAGCTGTATTTGTATTACGTGAACAATTTTCTGCACGACTGTTTGTTTTTTATAATTTTTATGGAATTATTATGAAATTCTACTCAATTTGATGACTGTAATCGTTTTTCATTAAAAATGCTGTCGCTTACTAAGGTTTGCAAGATCAGAGGAGTTCTACAGGGAACCATTCGGAGACCGATAATTTAGTTTAAGGCTTTTGATCGTAGTTGTACTCTTTGTGAAAAAATAAATGTATCTATCCATATTCTTGAGACAGCATGCATCGTCAATGATTAGGTCAATGCAGATCATTTCGCGTGTATCTAAATAGTTATTCTGCATCTATTTGTGGCAGAAAACAGTTTTTATTGTCCAGTTAACAGTCTGGTCACACGACATCACGAGTCCAGCTGTACCTAGGTGTTATAGCGGATCATTACAGTTGTTGGCAATACCGACTAGTTAGTTAAATTAGTTGTGCTCTAGTGAATGGTTAAATCCAGTATTATACGGTAGTAAGTTATCACAGGTTATGCGTGTAACCCTGCATTTGTGACTGGTTTTAATTATTAGAGGAGTTGTCATTGTTTGTCATTATACTATTACTGCCTAGTTTGATTATAAGGATGTATTCTATTTGTAATCAAACATGCTTCGAAAAGAAATTGCTTTTTTTCCAATTTCCTTCATGTGGATTAAATTCCATTGGCGCCGATATCCAAAAGAAATACAATTTAATGAATTTAATTTATTTAAAATTATGTATACCAGTAAGATATAATTAGATTGCAACTAAAGTAAAGGTGCTCTAACACTTATTATTAAGCTCCGAAGCTAATTTATAAATGACACTGACCGAGATACTCAAAATTTGGTAACACACGTGTGATTTTTCGTGTCTGTGTTGGCGCCTTTTCGCCCACGCTGCTCCTTTAATGACATTAATAAATAATTAGTTTATTTTTATCCTCATTCTATATTTAGAGCGTAATTATACGATATTGAACTCGAAATAAACATCTGCTGTAAAAAAAAAGCCGCATACATTGATGCGATTCTGCATCCTTATGCCCAAGTCTGATTACACTGATAGAGTTATAAAAGTTTTCCAAAGCTGTAAAAACGTCAATTTGTTGTGTTCGAAAACGCAATGAAGTGTCGTAATAAGCATTAGTCACTCTCAAGAGTTTCACAACGCCGTTTAATTAAAAAGTAATAAATTTAGCGACAGACGACGGCATTAATCACTTAATTTACGATGGCGAGTCAACTATCACGAAATTATTATATCCTGCATTTGGTTCGAGTGTTTCACGTAACACAGGATGTGCAGTTGTGTAACTTCTTTAATTTAACGAATATTATTAAAGTCTCGTTAAGGTGACAGCCGCCTGAAGGTTTACAGACCGGCTTGCTAAACACAAGGCTGCGAATTGCCGGCTTAATGTCTCGCTTATAACAAAGAGAAACTTTAAGTTTTGTTTTATTAACGATTTTCTGATCATTTATAAAAGAAATGCGTCTAAGTCTGTGTGATTTTAACATGCTTTGCAGTTTGAGCAATGGAGCTCCGATTTTCTCATAGCTAAGTTATGTCGTTCAACCGTTAATGATGACCAATTTACTTCGACTATTGAAGCCTGAATGAAGCTACAAATTATATGAATAACAGCATCTGAATAGGTCGAAAATGTGAAAGGGCCATACATTTGCGGGGTTCGTAGCAGTCTCGATTCAACCTGATGGCCACAGCTGACAATGCGATTGCCGAGTATTGCCGAGGTGCGTTCGTGGGCGAGTTGCGACATTCACACATTGTTATCCTGATAGTTCGGTCTTCGGTACCTCGCTAACATTGCGCAAATAAACACTATTGATGAATATGTGGGTTGGATTTTCGTATACATCTCTTATCGCATTGCGAACGAAATTGTTCTGCTTTAATATTGTTGTGAAATTGGATCTTGAATGAGTATAGTTTCGAAAGTAGTACTTTGTTAAGATGCGGCCCTATTTAAGAAAATCATCTTGAAAATAAACATGGTGAACGGTTCATTCATCATTTGGGTATTATTTCTTAAAGAAAAGCTTTATGTTAATTTTATGTGATTTACGTAACAGAATTTAAAGAATTTCGCTATAGTCTGAGTCAAAATCCTAAAACCAAGTCAATAAGTTTGTATGTAAAAATACTTTAGTTTCACATTTCCAATGGAACAATTGATTTATGCCCACTCAACCTTACACAGAAATAAATAATCAGGGAGTACAAAACTTAACCGCAGAACAACAACAGAAAACGAACAAAATACACAAGAAAAATACCGCGAATTCAGTGTTATCATGACACCCACTCCTCCACTCAATCGGGCTCCGTCATTCATTTAGCGAGTAGCCCGGTGGAATGGCAAACGTGAATACGGCCGATTAGACGAATAAAATCACGTGACAACTAAATTCTACACTTTGTTTACCCTGCGAAAAAAATCCCATCTTATCACTCCACAATAAAGCATTAAATTTTAGTCTGTGTGCATCGTCGATCAAAGACACACGTGTGTTTCGTTTAGACGCGTTTTATGTGAATCCGATAACGGTTTGCGGTTAACATTTAATTGTTCGCTTAATCTGTAAAATCATTTAATGTGAGTTGTGATTTGTGTTGTGTTGTATGGATTGAAGTGCCATTAACGGCACTAACAGGTTTGTCATCTTATCTTATTTATAGCGAAATAAAATTAATTATCCAACAATCACATAGAATGCCAATTAAATATAGATAATCAAATTTGTATTCGAAAAAAGTTAATTGGTATTTTTAGAAATAATTTAACCCCAAAAACCTCGTCTAGAAAGTCGAAATATTTGCCATATTCTTCATTATTCTGTCATCTGTAAATGAACATAATTGATTTATATCTCCATTTTTTGTTGTTTATTTAATAACTTATTAATATCTTGACACATTAGGTTTATACTATATAAGGTGGGCCAATTAATCAAATGCCACGATTTAAGATGCTCATACGAAATCCGGTTTACTCCATAAACGATTTTATAAAGTCATTAAAATATTTGAAAGTAATTAAAAAAGTGGGACGAATTCTACAGATTTGAGATTCAAATTAAGTAGGCAAATTAATTTTAAGCATTTGAAAGGATTCATACACAGAAATGTATCTAATCAGATCTGTTATATAATGTATTTGCTGCTAAATAAGCATATTTTCGACGTTATAAAGTTAGCCAACTTCGGATATTCTCGCGACCAAAGCTGCAACCAAATCCTAGTTCAGCCAAGATCATCGTGCTTAGCAAATGGATTGGTCACGGCACATCTTCGCCGTAAACAATTGCTGCTGAGCCTAATAGGTGTACCGCAATACCGCTATCAAGAATCATAAGCTTAAGATTTTTGCGCTCACTTGATTGGAAACGTATGAAGTCATAGGTTTTCCACAATCTTTTTGTGAGTTTTTAATTTAACACCAACGCAGCTGAAATTCGTGGTAATGTTTTAACCGCAGTAGGATGGAGCTAATTTAGATTTTTTGAAGTTAGGGATACCTATTGTTTATGAGTAATAATCGATAACTAATGGAGAACAATAACAATGACAAAAAAGAATACCCAATAAAAGATTCGTTATGTTGTCATAACGGCTATTGTCGATAAGAAAAGTACAACACAGTTTTCTTAGTCGTGACGGAAAGTACGTCAAAAATGCAATCATTTGACTGGATAAACTTCAAGATACTCGTATTATATAAACCGCTATCAATAAACCTTAATTGTGTTTTTGCTGGTCGTTCAATTATTCGCAGTTCATCGACCTATCACCCTACAGTTGATCCGTGATTCAATCACAGGTAGATTTGGCTCTCATTGCCTGACATCACAGTCCATACCATACAAATATTCTTTAAATAAATATTTATATAACACGTCGCACCATGTTTAGCTAAGTCACCAACTCACTGATCGTGTGCTACAGTAGCGATAACTCAATTAGTGCGGTTCTCGCCTCAACCTTATATTATTTAATAGTAATTGAAAAAGTATGTCAGACGGTGCAGTTCAAAGGGACAACCATTCGCTTTAACTTGACTAGAGGTTTATTGCGTTTACCGTAATGTGTTATTGAAATAAGTAACATTTTTTGTCGCTGCTTTAATGTTTTGCCAGCGAAAACATTCATTTTGCGTTTTCTAAAAAGCATATTTAGAAATCAAATTCTTGGCAATTAAGTACGAAACATGGGGATAGAAAACTCACTATAGGTTTTTTCATAAAAACGTTTCTTGTCACTTACGAAGGTAATCTAGAGGCATTCACTACCAGACTTAGGTACATCAAGAATAGTACAGTCATATATGTTACCACATAATGTTCCCATTTGGAGTTAGTCTGAGCGGTCCAGCGTGGATAAACATAGATTTACATGTAACTAGTTCTAATTGTAGCCTGTATAAAGTTTACTGACTCTGTTTGAAGGTAAATAGACATGTAGTCATGTACCGTCATGTGCGTCTCACAATATCATTCGAGGTAACTTGATAACGATTGATAAGCGTTCAAGTTGACGATGAAACATTTTTACACGATGTTCTTTTTATTATTTTGATTTCAATATTTTCGGTAAATATTTCTTAAGTATTCCCTCTCTGAGCAGGATGCTCAAGAATAAAGTTTTTGCAGAATTCAATACTGTACCGAAAATTGCGAGTAGGGAAGCAGTGTGAAAAAACTAATCTCGTTAAGAATTTGCTTACGAAATCACTGATAACACTTGCCAAATACATGTGCGATAAACTATACATTGCCCATTACCTGAATAAAGGCTTGCGAATGAATTAATTATAACATATCTGCGCATAGTGTTCTTGTACTTCCGTACATCCACAAAAATATGGAGGGTATTGAGTTGAGCTATGTTGAAAGTATCCAATTTAAAACCAAATATTGTAGAGATACCAAAGGTTCTTTCTGTACGAGACCTTTGAGACTCTATCTTAGTTGAAAACATTGCTTTATCAACATCAAGTACTTAAAATAGCTACTGTTTGTATATTTGTTTCACATGAGTTAGACATCCAAAAACGTTAGCACCGTCTACAGTTATTATAAATTTGGTTTAATGTAATTCTCAGACGCAATATATATGACAGTGATATCTCTGACTAACCATTCAGTGATAATAACCGCGATTGCTGGTTTGATGTGAAACACAGAACAGTTATATTTGTTTTACAATTGTAAGGATGCGACATTGCGACAAGATAGCATACTCTAGCGTCATTCTGATAAATGGCAATGCTAAAGACTGGCTTGCATCGCTCTATCTTCCTAATTTAAGGACAATCTATGACGGAAATTGAAATATAGAATAGTAGAAGACAAGTTAAAAAATAAGTATTTCAAATATTTGTAGCGTTATGATTATCAACTCAAATACGCGGGGAGCACATGGCGTAAAATAGCAAAGGATAGAGAGGTCTGGAAGAGAAAGGGGTAGGCGTTTCCCCCGTAGGGACTATAACAACTTATATAAAAAAAGTTTTTCTTAAGCTCTTTGCAAATTGTTAACTGTCGTATAAACAATAATAATTGTAAATCGTAAAAGACCATACCAAAGCTAAATTAAATCATACTCCTAACAACATTATGACGAAGCGAACCACAGACCGTTATCAATAAATAACAACAATTTTGACAGCAAAGGACATTGTGTCCTTAATATTTAGATAGTTAACCATCATAACAGATACAATTCACTGGATGGAGTTATAGATCCGAATGATATTATCTTTTAATGTGTTTGTCAATCGTGCGCGAGCGCAACCAGCGCAGCCAGCATTGTCGATCAATGGATTAGACCAGTTCGCCAGGTGGCGGCATTGGCATTTACATTGTTAAATCTTGTATCAGTAAATTGTTGGTTTTAGGGATTATGTCTACGGTTATTAGGACATTCAACTTGAGATAAAACCCGATTCTGTAGGTTTACAATTTGCCGTATTGGTTGTTAGTATTGGCTTAACCCTTCCTGGGTTACAATTATTACAATTTCTTTCAATTTGCACAATTGAAAGTTAAAAAAAACGTTTATTAATTTTGAAAACATAAAAGAAAAAAAAACTAATCACACTTACGTACCGAACCAGACGATTTACACATACATACATGAATTAACTAAAAATGCAACTCTACCGGTTGGTCCTTGCGTTGCAGTGGTTGCGTAGGCGCAGGTTTAGTAACCACTGTTCTAGATATCGATCGCGACATCTCACTTTGACATTCATGACTCCGCTGGCTCAGTATTACTCGGTATCGGTTTGATTGGCATATCCTTCCGTTCAGGTGGTAGTGACGTCATAACTGGACCGGTTATGTGGGGGGCATCTTGAGCTGTACTGTTATTTAAATCAGGTCAGGGTCGAATGGGAAGACGTTTGTTCTTGCATTGTTTTGTTCCTTGTACTACGCTCCTGCTTGTTTTTTAATGGGTCTTCAAATTTTGGGATAAAGTCTCTCTATTTAATTTCTTCTCAAGCTTTGCTACTTTTAAATTCTTCAGCAAAGAAATTATCAGCTCTCACAAATATTGACATCCTGGCTGTGATTCAGCGTTTTAAAAAAAAATGTAAATTTTTCAGTGTCAGCTGCACAGAATGTAAATAATTGCGATGACAGTATTTTTAAAAAAAGTGTTCTCTTATTATCTTTACTACATAGTTAATTAAAAAAACCTGCAAATATACCTGTTCTGCAATCGCAATTATATAAGTGCAAACACAGTCAGTGTCGAAAACTTTGTAATCGCAATACATTATTCAGATTTTGTCCTATTACGACTAAATAACGAAACTGGTGATGTTTTGAATGCTAAAATATGCACGTATGCTACAAGGTTATCGATGTCAATCTTTTGCTCTTAGGTGTGGCTGGCCTAATCATCGCATACTAAATTTAGTTTTTGTTTTGTGTAATCACTCAATAAATTAATCCTATATTTTGTCATTGCTTCATAATTATTTATGGAAACGAATAGTGTTGATTAGTTAAACTTGTTCTTTTTTTTGATCTCATAAAATTCGTTAAACACATTTGGACATACATGTTGGACACAGTATGATTGTGGTGTTGAACTAATTTATTACTTTTTAGTTGTTAATAATAGCCATGGACAATAGTTAATATAAAAATTGTTGAAACAAAATTTGTAATAGAGACAGATTCCGTGAATTTAATATGGAGCAAAAGCAAACAATAAAGCTATAAATGTATTACAGTGCATATATGGAATTAAACTGAGTTACAATCAAGACATCAAAATGTTTAACACAATGTGTGTATTTCCTTAAACAAGTGATATTATATCCTTCCTAGAACTCTAGAAGGCAGTTGATACGTGAGCAAACAGCTTGTTATTCTTACTATATTATCTTTCTGAAAATATCTACCTTGAAATTATTTGTTTCCATCTCCATAGTGGCTCTACAAAATTATCACACTCTTATATTGTAAGAAGTATAGTAGTTCCTACATTTAGTCGTAAGCATCATTCTCAAATTTAATTACTGGGCCCTTATATTACAGGACAGCCTTCAGGATTACCTTATAGGACATTATATTGTGCTGACAAAATGCTTGGGAGAATACGAATACCGTCATTTTAATCCAATTTCCATTTATTCACAGGCAATTTTAAATCGCCGGTAAAGGAATTGGGGCCCTGGGCACTTTTCGGTGATTCTTTTTGCATTTTAATACTTCTCTCTTTTACTTCGCTATTTATATTATTATGCCTTTCTTCAGTTCGTTTATGCACCTCTTTCTAGGTGTTACTCTGATTTGAGTAGCTAGGAGTCATTAAAGTTGTTTTAAGAGTAATCAACTGTTTAAAACGACCAGAGCGAGAATTTAAATAACTTGATTTGTTTTTATTCATCTTCTTAAGCCAATAAATCAATCAACGTTGATTTTTATGTGAATTTCCAAAGCCGTTAATGGTTAAAAACCTACTTTAATCTGTATTCAAGGTTGTTTTTAAAATCAATTTTGTCGTTTACGTCACGTTAATAGTTTTACAATATGCGAATCATGCAGTTATGCTGAATGACATCGTACAAAAAACTTTATCTAAATGTTTGTAATCATTTAACGTTTTATGACATAATGTTAGACTTGTTAGGTAATATGATATTAGTCTGTTTCTGAAGTGCTTTTAGATAGAATGCAGCTGTAATACATAACACTACCATCAACAAATTTTCGGAAAGTATATTGGGGCTTTTATATATTTCTTGAGACATATTTACACTTACGATCGAATAGCAAACTGTAATACGAGGTATTCCAAGTGATGAAATGAATAACGCTATTATTTTAATAATTGCATGAAAAATTGACGATTACATTCAGAATTTGAAAACTGAATCAGTGAAACTAATAAACTACTTGATTTGATTCTTTTGATTTTTATCATACAACTCAATTTATCATTAAAAGAATCTCAAAACATGTGAGCATGTCTCATAGCTTTTCAAATAAACTATACTCTCAATGTATGCCAATATTTCTTGCGGCCGCTCATTTAGGCCATTATTGAGACCAAAGTTCAAATGAAGACAATTAAGCTGATTTACTGAAACGCCTAATTCGTCCTTGACTTGGATTATACAATGTAAGAACATCCAAAAGTCTAGAAGAAAAGAATCTAGGTTTAAATTAATTAATCATGCTGTCATCATTGTGCCCGCATCCTTATCTTATTCGTGCGTCTATTCAAAATATAGAATCTGCGTTATCGTTGATAAGATTATGTTTTAGAGCAAGGTCAGACCTTGGTAATGTTACGTTTGTTTTCTTTCATGACAAACTAACCACATTACATACTTTACTAAATTAAATAACTTTTCATAATGCGGATTTTTTTATTATTTACTCCCTAAATGATAATGTCTGATTCTAATTGTAATTTTTAGTCAGTGTAGTGTAGGATAGTGCTAACTGTAAGGCAGAGCACACCAATATTATAATTTGAAGCATACATAAAGAAGTAAGATTTAGGGATAACCTCTTTATTTTTTTATTGTTGACTTCTAGCATAAGGCACTATTGCGTCAATGTTTTGGAGACATTTATTGTTTGTCATCAAATATACAAAGTTCATGTTTTATGATCTGTAGTTATTTTATGTATGAAAGCTTTGGGACCTGTTTATTATTCATAGTACGATTGAAATCCCTGCAATTTGGTACGTACTTAATTGGTCTTGAACATGATATCACCATTCGCCATGAAAGGGTTCGATGACTGCATTGAGTGTATTTTTAGGGTTCTGTAAACGGTAAAACAGAACCCTATACTAAGCCTCCATTGTCTGTAATTCTATCCGTCCGTCTGTCACTAGGCTGTTTCGCATGAAAGTTAATACATACATTTGAAATTTTCACAGAATATGTATTTTTAGCGCCGCTATGACAACAGATAATGAAAAATTGAAATTAATACATTTGTGGGAACCACCCAACAAATTGATTTGTCACCCTACCCATTTGTTTTTCTTCAGCTTGTCGGTACCCTCAGAGTCGCGAGTCCGACTCGCACTTTACCGGTCTGAATACATTATTATTCATAATTAAGGGTGCAGTGTGGGTTTTTAGTATGATGCAAGTTATTAGCGGACATTAAAATTCACATATTGTGATCTCATAAAAATCGAACTGAAAGCTTTTTTTAAGTCAGAACTTATACGCAACTACACAGAAACGATTTTGGAGTATTTCAATACCGGTCTACTGATGATGACCGGTGATCAATACTTTACTTTCGAGTATCTTATTAAATATAAGGTTTTTAGTAGTAGGTCCTAAATTTGTATTCAGTTAAATCTTCTTATATATAAAAATGAATTGCTGTTCGTTAGTCTCTATCTGCGTATTTAATTAAGTACCAAAGTCATATATATATTTATATGTGTATATATATATATATCAATTTGATCGCACATAGCTGTGGAATGTATCGGTCGAGTGAGCATCATAACTTCCCATAAGTGTCATTTTACAGATAATATCAAAGTGCGGGCAGTAACATCTAACTGTATTACGCCGTCTTCACGTTATACACCTGGTAGGTTCTTAGAAACTCGAATATGACATCAAATTGCAAAGGATTCTTTATAAACACCGGTAGTTTGTATAGAAATGATAAGGACTGGAAATATACGATGTAGCTATGTAGGTTTATGTGTAATTTTATTAATTACTTGTACACACGGGTAATGTCATAAAATGTTACAATATTATATGTTGCGATAAGTAAGGTAGGTAAGCAAATAAACTGAAGTTCACATATAGTAGAGTCGAGATTTTTTTGGAAGCTCTGTCTAATCTATAGATGTTACTTTTCATAAATAAGGAATATAGTAAATGTTTTATAAGGCCTAGCTTTTTGTATCTACTTACCAGTATCCTTAGCACTCCGTACGAGTTTATAAAACACACCAACAATAATACAAAAGCACTCATAATTTTATCTCGTTGTACTTAAGTGACAATACTTCTTAAAAAACAAGAAATATCGATCGCTCAATTAAAATAAAACTGTACCACACGCAATGCATATTCGCACACTTTAAAATATCATTTCATTAAGCTGTAGGTGTTTATCTGCTGAATGGACAGGCTAATTGTCGACAGGTTTGCCGGCAATAAGGTCAGTCGTGGGAACAAACATAATAATATTTATAACTTAATGGTATTCGATTGGTATTATTTAAAATGCCGTGAGGTCTCCGTCCACACCTGTAAGGACTGTCGTGGGTTGATTTTATTTAATTTTTGTAGGTGGTCCTTTGCCGGAAGGATCGTTGTAAATTATGTTAAGATCATGGTAAATAAAATCAGAGTTTACGTACTCTACTAGATCATAATTTATTTGATTTAAACTGGCCGTTTTGTGGTAGTAACAACATTAAACTTTGTTATTTTTGCTGTGAGGTAGAGCGTTCCCAGTGGCGTAGCTTGGGTGAACGTCGCCCGGGGCGGATTCACACCTTGGCACCCAAAGTAGGCATCTAAAAGAAAAGCTCGTTGTAGTTGTCGCGAAGTTACACCCGTTTCTTTATGTTTCAAGTTTTCATGACCGTGCCGTCTTTTCTCAAATTTTCCGCCCTCCTGATAGAGGCGCCTGGGGCGCTCCGCTCCTCCCCCCCCCCTAGCTACCCCTAGCTACGCCACTGAGCGTTCTATTAAACTACCGAATTATTACATATAATATAAAATGACACTGCAGTTTCGTTATAGAGAAAGCCTGTGGGTCTAGTTTGAACGTTTCACTTGAATTTGAGAATTTTTCATTGGACTTGTTAGATAGATGTATTGAGATGCACAAGATTATTAATAATTAATAGTTATATATAAGATACTGCCACTGCGCTAATATACATAGTTGTGCTATACTAGGCTATAACTATGTAGATAATACTAATATCAAAAAGGATACTGGCATCATAAACTCGCCAAAAAAGGTTTTATGTAAAAAATGACGTTTTTAAAATTTTGACGGCCATAATTGATTGTATCTTCAAAGGAAGCGCAGTCTATTTATTGTGAATTGCCTTAATTTGCATAAATTAGAACGAAAATGTATAACCATTATCACAGGACGCGAGAATACAAGTTTATAATGGTAAATCCTATCAATCAACTATCTAATTTGATAAGAAAATTGTTTTAAAGATAAGCATGCTAATGCAGTAGTTGCAAATAATTTTAAGGATCAAGACGTAATTGTTTCCCAAAATGCAAAAAAGTAGTAGTGTGAGTTTTTGAAGTCGTTTCAAGGTTTTCGTTGGCTAGTTTAAAAATTCTGCCCGGATATCCGTTGAGTGTACATTGAGTATAACGTTTTTAGCAAGCCGGTGTCCAAATAGGATGTTTTTAAAATTCTGTCTCTTTGGTGTGCAAAGCTGATGTCGCCAAATGCTGTCAACGTAATCATTTCCCTATTATTGTATCTATCTGGCAAATAACTTTGAATTTTGTTGTTTTAGATCGAGGAGGTTATGCAGCAGAAGGCGCCCGGGGTGCCTAATAACTTAAAACTCCAGTAAGTACTTAAACTCATTGATTATACCGAGCATGTCACCCGAAATCGTTTCCTTTAGCTTTCCTAACACTGTTGAGTATTGGTACTAAAAACATTTTCTCCTACGGACAGCGCCATCTATCAGTATAACGATACATTAGGTAAAACAGACACAAGAAACGTTTGTAGAGGGCGCTGTTCCCACGATAATGTGCGCTATTTTCGACACATCAAGCAGTGGGGATATAGCTCAGTGGTAGAGCATTCGACTGCAGATCGAGAGGTCCCCGGTTCAAACCCGGGTGTCCCCTTACAACTTCATTCTTTTTGTAAAACTTTTTTTCTTTTTTTACAGTATACCACAACAAACTTCGTCTCAATTATCACGAAGCAAGAACTTTACAGCGAATTTCTTTAAAACTACTTTTAGCTATCGAAGCAAGGCGTTAACGCCTACTTCTACACAGACCGTCGACAAAACTATCAAAATAGGCAGCGCGGAGACTAAGCCTGTAACTAGAAACCGGCCTAGGACAGGTGAGACAACAGTACAGTTTAGATTAATCTTCCACTGTTTCGTGTGCAATTTAGTTGATGTTTTCTAATCTGTTTATCATGTTTTAGCGCCGATTGTTGAGTCTTCTTCGATTAGAGTAAAAGCTAAAAAGACCGTCGATCGAATTAAACCGTCTTTACGACCGATTGATAGACAAGTTTCCGAACCTGAGAGACCCCTCAGGACTAAACCCTCGACCCCCGATCCAGGTGGACTGAAACCAATTAAAGAAAGTGGGAAAAGGAATGACTCGAAAAGCACTAATGTAATCCTACAAATAGTGAAAAAGTCGGCCAAGCCACCGGCTCCGAAACTGCCTGACAGCATTCTACCACCGACTTTAAGGCCGAAAACCGAGAAAAACTTGAAACTAACGAAAAATATTAACAATAACGATGTTTGGGCTGATCCTTACGACATCAAGCTCGTTCAAAGGAAATTACCTCCAGCCCCAACTGTGCCAATAAGGTAAGCAACTTTAGCACATTTTAATTACTGATCGGATAACTAAGTTCAGTTCGAATATACGCGCCAAACCGAAACGTCAATATCTATCACAAATCAAAAACATTCTTAGCACAAAGATTTAAAGACTATTTTTAAACAACATACTTTGACGTCTCAAGTTGATTCACGCACGTGACGAAAGGTATTTTTTGTCGTTATGGCTGTCTCGCTCTCGTATAACCCTTCCTCTTTCATATCGCTAGTGTTAGAAAGAGTAGGGTGTATTATCGCTATATTCTTCTCACGCGTTAAATGTATTCATGTGCGTATAACTTGATCAATGTTGGGTGATACTTCGATGTTCGTTGGTTTATAGCGTGGCCGATGTCTTGAATTGGTTGGGGTTATAGAAAGAAATGGAAGACCGGTCGGACGGTTGTTTGAGCTCGGTAAGTCGCAAGTAGCTCAACAGGCAAGTTTGTTTGGTGCGACGGGCCACGGACGTCGTCCCGTTGCCGTTGGCCGGGTGCTTCTTTTTTCGAACTTTTTTGTGTTGCTGACAAACAAAACGAACTTTTTATGAGTTTGATCATGGTGGTTATTATTGTGCTTCTGTGATGTGTGGAATCTGTGATTGGAATTAGTTGTGTGCATTGGTGTATTTCAATCGGCGTCTACGTCGGCTGTACATAAAGCTAAACAAAAATTGTACTTATTCAACTGAGTGTCTTATTGCTCCCGCTTTCTCGTAATGGACAATCCGCTACAGGCTGAGCCATTAATGACATGTTTGACAGGCGATATAGCTACCTTCATAAAAATCTGTCCATTGATTTCTGCTTGTTTTGAATCTGTTCTTAAATGCGTTTTTAAGTTATGCACTTTAAACTGGGGGCATATTTTTAATTAGATATTTAAATGTCTCATGTGTGTAGCTAATTAGTGTGTTAATAGTGCACTTAAGTCGAAGCAGATTAAGTGATGTCCGTTGGTTTTTATTTCCAAGAATTATCAATACCTATCAATACGGTCTATCCTCTTACCTGAATACCAGAGTGCTGATGATGAATAGCAATGATCTACCTCACGTTACCACAAATGAAAGGATCGTAATGGTCGATTACATTTACATAAACGATGTTACATACATGTTACATAAATACACTTACTTCCTAATACATATTTATGGCGTATTTGTCATAATTAAAATACAGTATTACAATATCCGTTTTACGAGATCTAGATTCTTGCACGTAAACGTACCTACTAGAACCTATTTGGAAAACTTTATTCTTACTTTGGTTATTTTTTCATTTGAGCATTAAGGTCTCGACTTTTAGTTTTACGAGTCCTAATAACTTTGACATTTTGAAATGTCAGTACCCACGGAGCAACGGACTTTAAGATACCTACGTTCTACCGGTGTTTCCAACTTATCTCAGTCAGCGAAAAATTCGCTGAGAAAATATTTCAAGAGTTGCAAGTATGTGTAATTCCCAATTCGTTGCCTCCTTATGGAGAAGTCTTAATCTATCGGACCAGGGCTCTTACTTCAAAAATTTGATTCTGCTCTCAAACTTCACCCTAACATTATTTTTGCTAAAAAGTATTGTTTAAATGTGAAAGTTAACTACCGCTAAATTAAGATAGTAATTACTGAAACAAGTATTGGTACAATTTAATGATGGAGAGAAGGATGTGGTATGTAGGCGCAAGGCTGCATATTCACATGTTTGAACAAGTTGTTTCACAATAACAACTGGTATTACGCTCTTAGTCTCGTTTTTGAACATCTCCGAACAAAAGATGAAGAATTGAACAGAAACAATAGGAATACCCAATTTGTTATGTTCTGTTACATAAAACCTCGAAAAACGGAACTCATTTCAATTGTCAAAGAAAGAATAAATGCAATATGGTTTCCTTTACTTAAGAATGAGTCCTTTAATCATAAAACCAAGACATTAAAAAAACTGGGAAGATGGTCCATCAGTTTGTAAGCTAAAAACTGAAGTCAAAAAATGAGAAAAGAAAGGTTACAAGTAACATTACCGATGCAAACAGGAAATTATCAACGGATGAAAATATATGGCGCTACAAACCAATAAAAAGTGATTGGGTGTCATTTTGTTCTGCATTAATATCAAACAATCAATATACAATCTGAAAGTTGATTGACAGCTTGAATTGAGTACAATAAACTGTAATCAGTCTAAGGAAATTCTAATTTTGGGCCATAGAATACAAATAGATACATTCTCTAGGCGATTTGTGGACATAGTTTATCTGCTTTATGACAACAATCAGAATATTTATAAATTTTATCAACTAACGTCGTCAAAGTAGTTACGATAAGATACAATAAAAATCCGGAATCACATTAAAATCGTTTGTCGGATCTTAAAATGTCTACGTGCTTATAAGGAAGTTACTTACTGATATTTCTTCACCCTTGTCTTCTGTCTAACGGATGACCTTAATTTGATTAACATTATCTGTTTGTTTCCCAAATTATAATAACCTATTTTGTGATTCTTTCATTGATATCACTTTAAAATTTAACGTCTGTTCTGAATTGGAAGCAATATCAAGTCATTGTCTGTTCAATTCATAATAGACATAAACTTTCTAAGTGAACTTTGCATTGGTATTCACACGAGTACACAAACCCAACTATTTACTTAACGATACAATGTTTTCTGTTTATGTAACCGATTCAAAGACTACACTGTAAGTATAACAAAAATACATTTGTTTGGAAGCCACGTATTGCGATAAATATTTAACAAACTGACAGACTTGTGTATTTTGTAAATTATGGCTACGTTTTCAGGCATATCCATGGCATTGTTGCTTCGTGTAATAATAAACTTACAATATGTAATAATTTAACTGTTCTTTGTGATGTATTATGTAGGTTTAAAGACCCTTCAGGATAAAATTATCATGAATCATTAGTGAAGGTCTGTGACGCGACGGGCACCATATGTCAAGTTGTCGTCCTACGCCCAAATTAGGCGCCGCTGATCTGAAAGTCGAGTTTAAGAATCAATTACTTGATTGTATTTAACGGCGTCCTTGTAGCAGATCTAAATTAAACAAGACTGCATTACGCGGTTAATCTCATTTAGACACATAAGGAAAAAAATGTATTTAATTCTTAATATAGTTGCAAATTAGTACTAAGTTACACTCGCTTCGTGACGTCTGACTAAACAATACTACAATACACCAACACCGTTCCCTTTTTCGTGCGTACAATGATTATATTATTTGCTCGACGCCTGCGTCACTTTTGACCAATAAGGTGGATGCGATTAGTATTTGCACAAGTGTTACTCAAGGATTTGACATTGTTCGTTAATGAATTTATGAGCATGATATTTGCTGCAGAAATAATGACTGTTCACTTGCTTATAATTGTTGAACATCTCTCTAAATTTCCATGTGGTGAACATATGATTGTTCGTTAAGTGTTTCTTGCGCTTGCGGCTTATTAATGTGCCAAGATGGCGTCAATCTTTTATGTTTATGTTTATTATTATCTGAATATTTCCTTTTCTTTATTTTACGATACACTTAAACTTATTTATGGTACGAACTAATCGAATAGCCAGTTTCCTGTAAGCCGAATTAATAATTTTCCTCTTAAAATATCTTTAACGATTTCGTCGTTGATTCATGTTCAAACATACGTAAGGACTTAATTATTGCTTGCCATATTGTAGGTATTTTAATCGTGTGCATTGCAATTTATGTAATGAAAGACACGGCGCCTTGGTGCCGCGGGCTACAGGGGATGGCCCTTTCAAACAGTCTGCGCATTATGTCAGCAATTAGTTCGTCTAGGCGACAGTTTATACTCAAGTGCTACTCACTAACCATTAAGCACTGATTGAAGTCTGAAATTGTGCACTTAGCTGATGCAATACTAAATTGTCACTTGTCTATACATATGTAGTAAATAACACATTTGTGAAACCATAAGTCAAAACTTGCCAGGATGATGATAACTAGAAAAAAAAGCAAATATGGTCTTGGTTTCAATGAACCTGAATTCGAAACACGAATGAATAAACTTTTGTATAATACAATCCACTCGACAGTTGCAAGTAGTAAAAAAGCAGCTCCATAAAGAAACCATTCTATGCAGAGTTGCAGACATTAAATCCGAATGAAGCGCACTCGAGTCTGCAACTATGCTCAAACATTCGGCCTTAGTACTCCGCTATGCAGTTATTACTTGCAAACAGGTTTTCGAATTTAAGAGAAAGTATCTCACAACACAATCCCGAGATATTCTTTAATGGAAGAGTTGAAATCACATGGCTTTAAATAATTGTATCCATTGTTCTCATGCTGAGACTGTTGTTTGGAGAATCTGTTAACAATTTCGAAAATAACGAACCAAGGGAGTTACAAAGACTTATTGAAAGGAACTGGTTACACAAACCCTATAATATATATTGGTTGAATATCCATAGGAATAGATCGCCTGGAATCCTGACTGTCGACTTCTTTTCGACGTGGATAATTGGTCAATGAATCCAATTTATTTATCGCCTCGCCACACAGCGTCTTACTGCCTTTTATTTTTTACGGTTGACTAGAATTCCACGAAGACCAGATCAATATTTTTTATAACACTGATTAGTTAAAGTTGGAGATTTAAGTTTCAACTTACTAAGATTTAAAGATTGGTTTGGAAATTGTGTATTAAAGCTATATTAAAGTTGATTAATTAAACTGAATTTTCAACGCTAAAAGTAATTTTCTTAAACATTTGCCAACAAAATAGAAAGACAACATAATACTCAGCCATCGTAATAAACATCAATCTAGATAGGTAATTTTATAATTTGTTACGCTTAGCCACGCTTAGAAGATTCTTAAACGTCTTTGAGGCTATAAAAGTTGATGAGGTTATTCAAATATGGCCATAGGTACTGCTACATAGGAAAGCGACCTTTCTGGGTCACGGTTCAGTTACCGGTCTTCAGTCTCTCATCGTGCACAAATTGCATTTCTCTTTCGAGTAATGTTTTATTATCACTTACCGTTTGGACTATACCTATATCTATACCCATCTAAACTTTAATATGTCGAAGTTACTTTGATTACAGACGGTTGTGCTTTCATGCTTGTCACTTTCTCTTTAGTTGTGTGCTTGAAGATGAGTGGTTCTTAATGACCATTTTCTTTAGCTATGCGAGCTTGACATGTTTTATATGGTTAAGAAGTCTGAGTTAAGAATTTGCTTCTTTAGGTTTTTTCTAAAGAAATTAATATTGATTTTCTTCTCATGTTTTAAAACCTGCTACTTTCCTATATTTTAAAAACCATATAAATCTTTATATACGACAAATACTTCTGAGACATAAAAACTTATTCACGTGAGCGAAGTCACGAACACAGTTTGTAATGAATGGAGTTTATATTGACGAAACAATAAATAAGACCTTACAAGACACCGTCTGTCTTCAACAATGTTTCTCACGCAAATTAATTGTTGATATCCTTCAGAATACCTATTCTTCTGACTATCTATGAGATCTGTTATATTCTGTAGTGTTTGGTGAGCAAGTATTTAATTATAGCCAGTTACGGAGTTTCAGTAAAGAATATGCTTAATGGAAATTTCCTGTCGCTGATCGTCGTATAATACTTATTACATACGTATACTATTATGACGATACATTCTTTACGAACTATATTTTCGTTGTATCGTTTATTTTCAGTAGAATTTTGTTCTTAAACTTTAATAAAACTGATCATGAAGATATTATTTGGTTAATTGGATTTTCCAGTGCCAAGTATCTCGTGTAACACAATTTTAATTGGAGAACGAAAAGTTCACTTTGTCCACGCATCTGAGGACTGAATATAAAAAAAAATCACGAACATCCATAAAAAGTCGTTACTATTCGAAAATAATTTAAACATCAGGCGATTTTCGTCCTTTTTAGACAGTTACATAATTAAGCCTAATACGTTAAACATCCAATTTAGAAACCTAAACGAGTGCGATCGAAACGAGATTATAATTTACGGTATTGGCAGCTTCCATATTGGCGAGGCGACCTCCCTAGGCCGCCGCGGCCATGGCTGGTCGTTCACCCGCCATCCTAGCCACAAGGAATGCTGCTCAATAGACACTGAAAAAAAAACTTGTATCTATACCGCCTTTTGGGTTGTAAAACCTTTTTAGAACTGACATAAAAAGCGGTTTGACGATAGTTTGCTTTTTTGTCAAGATGACCGTGTTTCTAACGTCAAAAATGGGTCAGTCTTCTTTTCAGGTAAAGCCTGTGGTTCGGTATTCAGCTTAGACTTATAGAATCTACGTATGAATGTTACCTTCAAATATTAGTCAACACAAGAATTTTTAATAGTCGCCGTGACCTTAATTAAACATATTAAGTACCGGAAAATTTAAATCACCGGATACAAAAAAATGTCTCGACAATTTTTGAGTAATCCTCACATAGCAATAGTTACAAAACATTTTTACATTTAACATAGAAATGAATAAATAATATTACCGACCCGAAGAAACATTCTGATAATCGGTGATGTCCGATCTGAACCACTTTTGGGGAGACCATAATCTGCAATTACCGATATGTCCACCTCAGTGTTGGACACATATCGATAAGATTTCCATTTTGTACGTCCGCTGTAATACATTACGGTCGCATTACTCATACAGATTAAATCCAGTATCAATGAAGGGAATTCCAATTATTCCGTATTTCTGAGAATCGTCGCCAAATATAAATTGTTGTATAATGCAAGTTTGCATGCAACCTTGTGGCTTTTGAATCGAGTTATGCTTAACATTCATTAAGATGTTTGTGTATATCTGATAATGCTTTTATAACTTTATTGTTGTATAGATAAGTTTTATATGCACAAAAAAGTATTATATGTGGCGTCATAATAAAGTATACCATTTAAAATATCTAATTCCATTTTTCTCTACTTACTTACTGGGAAGAGCAACGATGTTTCAATATTTAATTATTCAAATTCATCTTTGTTTAAATACCGTTAAAATTTGTGGTATGATAATAATATTTATAGTTTGGTAAAAGTACGTGAGTTGACTACGAACACAGCCTAAAATGAATACTAGGTGCTTATTAAAAATCGTCAAACTAGCTATAAATCTAACATTGGCGCCATGTAGACAGCCGCCTAATAAGGCAGTTAGAATGATCGCCTGCTAGTTGGTTCAATATTCGCCCGAGGTGTAGAGAAAGCGCATTCTTTTCAACACCTTGTCAGGGGAATGTAAATCAGAAGGTCTTATAAAACGTTTATAAAGCTAAGGGCTTTAAGAAATTGACATTTGGTCCCATAATAGTGCCATGTGGAAGCCCAGTTTATTTTTTCTTTAAGCGTGATTTGTTATTACTCGAGTCAAGTTCTTTTTCTAAATTGATACGTCCAATATTGTCAGCTAGAGACTAGTGTATTTATTATTAAGTACTCAATAATAAATACATCTCAAAAGCTTTCGTCGTCCAATAATAGTCAGTTACATCTTGATTGCAACTTAGTTACAATGCACGTTACGGTTCACTTCACATCGATAAGTTACAGAATATGAGTCATGAGGGTATATTTACCGGTCACAATTATATGTAACGGTTACATAACATATCCGCTAAGAGAATATTCTCTTATCTCAAGCTCAGAAATCTGATGCCTAAGAGCGACGACCCCTTACCGCATTCCGACTTCATTACTATATTGTAATAATTATGAATGAATCTATAATCAATACGTAATTGTAACTGCATACACGTGCATTGTAACTACACACGCCATTTGTATAATTCACATTGTTTTTGTTATTCTATTACAAGAAAACCAGTTAGTCTTTAGACGTAATTGCGTACATTATTCTGCGTTTTTAAATGTCAAAGTTTTAATCTTTGCAAAGTTTAAATGTTTTCGAGTTTACTTTTGAATTCATTTCAGAATTTCGTTACTTCCTATTTCAATTAACTGTTATATTTCCTTATTTATAATGTCGCAGTTGACAGGAAGCAACATTATTTACCATTATTCATTGGCACTGCGCACATAAAGAACTTATAGTCGACATTGGTCACTTTAAGTCCAGTACCGTTCCTAAATCGGATAGTTGGCGTCCGCTAGCGAACACCGTCCACATACAAATCGACCATACATTTGCATATGTACTTGTATACGGTGTAGCGTGTTCCAATTGAATTAGCTGGAGTAAATTGACACTGGGTTTGGCCCAAGCTCGCTGTTTGGCGTATGGGCGTGGAGCTATACCCACAACAATTACCATGATATTAATGAGCCTTTCTGACATTCTATTGTAGATCAAACAACTTTTGACACGCATTGTTCCTTCATGTTCCAATTGAGTAACAAAAAATGTTTGTGAAAAATCCGCAAGTTTAGTACCACGATTCATGAACAACCATCACATTTAAAATCTTATTGTAATCCTTCAAAGGAATAACAAAGGGACAATAAACGTGACGATTTTGAATTAAAGCTATTGAATATTCTCGGTGCAGTAGGAGAAAACAAAGGCAAGCCCTTCGCCGGTCCCCTATCTATTTGCATACGGGGGGACGGTGCATGTCCTGCTCCGAATAACTCGGATTATCGGATAAGTGACTGCCGGCTATAGGGGTAATTGTGTTTTAAATGTCGGGGAATTTATGGAGATAGTTACGTTTCTATCTGTCCCAACGTGTATTAGTGTATATTTAGGGTATCTAAGCATTGAGATGGATATTTTTTTAAGTTAATCGTTGGCAAACTTTACAGATATTTTGTAATTGTTTTTGCATAGGATATGGTATTTTTGATGTGTAAGATTTCCAGGTATTGCCTAACTATTGTTCCTGTTCAATTCTACTGCTACTAGGTAATTCTATATCGCTCAAAGTCCACTTTTGCTTAGCAATCAGTTTCACTAACATTCACGCGCACTTAGAAAACATGCTCTACAATCAGTTCTAATTACTAAACGAGTACATATCAGCTACGATTGATGCATGCCATGCATATTAAGTTATTTACTCCCGTACATATTCTAGGTATTTCTTAATTAATACCGTGCGTGCGACTAAGATGAGCTGCCTCCACGATGCAATATTTTATACTTCTGCAACGATAGATAAAAATTCCGATTAGTATACCCACGATATTTTAGTTTGGATTTATTTATTAGTAGGTTGCTATTTAATATATGCTTACAATGTTGATTTTATATCGTACATTTGTCCTTGAAAGTTACTATAAGCGTAGGATGATAAGAAACTCGTAAATGTACGCGATTTTGATTGCCGAAACTAAATGTAATGAAAATCAAAGCCTTGCCAACATGTATTTTTAATTTCCAGTCCACCTAAACTATTGTGTAACCAATGTCATCCATGTAGCGACTCTCAACTATTTTAGTTCCTACAAGTTTTGCTAGTACTGTTATCTTTATTACATTTTGATTAATTGCTATATTTATCTGATACACCTTGTATTCAGATAAGCTGTATTGTTGGAAATTGTAAACATGAGCGACACCTTCACATAAGCGATAGTTTCCTGTAAAGATACCAACATCTGTCGTCCCAAGCGATGCGCGGAAGCATCCGAGATTTTTTTGTTCGTTGTCTAAAAACGTGTCGAGTGATATCCGTTACGAAGTGAAACTTGAGGGTCGTGGCTATTTTGCTGAGTATTTATTTAACTCGATACGTCTCAGTATTGTTGTTACCAATGCACTCAACTAATTCTGTAATAAATTATTTC
Source organism: Trichoplusia ni (assembly GCF_003590095.1). Lineage (NCBI taxonomy): Eukaryota > Metazoa > Arthropoda > Insecta > Lepidoptera > Noctuidae > Trichoplusia > Trichoplusia ni. The sequence continues at coordinate 8,252,883 of NC_039495.1, read as the reverse complement.
AATTAGCAACTTAAAAACTGTATATAAAAACGAAATGAAACCGAACTTATTCGATCAGTGAAACGACAACAAAAAATGAGATAAGTAATTCAAGATGATGAAGTTCAAATCGTTGTTCCGTAGAGGGCCAAGCCAAGGGAAGCAGGAGTCCACCCTCAAGGGTGCTCCCTCAGTGTCCAGTCTAGATTCAAAGCACCACAAAGTAGCTCCAGCACGCGACAAGACCTTGAAAATCTTCGGGTCGAAGGAGAAGTTACATAAAGCACATAAGAAGAAGGATTTGGGGAATAACAATGCTGTTTTAGAAGACCCGGAGCTAAGGGAAGGTTTGGAGTATGAAGATGGGCAGGCTCGGGTCCACGACTACGGTAGTGCTGAGGAGCTGGGGTCGGTAGACGGGCGCGGCTCACAAGAGTGCGTCAGCCTGCCCGTTACTCTGAATGCCGATCACATGTCGGGCTTCCAGGAAGTGGAGCTCAGGCCTAGAGTACCATCTGAGGTCAGTAACTGTACTTTTATTAACTAAGTCGTTGTCTAACTGTATGGTTTCAGTCTATAATTCAATTATAAATACAATCAGATCTTAACGATTACAATTAAGAACCTGATGATGTCGATTTGAATGTGGCAGTCCAAAATATTTTGTCGAAATTAAATTTCGACGATATGAATTATACGAGTTTATGATTGGGATTTTATCGATTTTGTGTCCGTTACTTAATTTTCGATTTCGCATTCATTCTTCACTTGATAATGATGATTATTAAAAAAAAAATAGTTTGAGATTGTATACTCATAGAACCAATTATTGGTTTTTAATCTGATAAAATGGATTTAAGGCATCGTTGGCGTCTGGAGTCCGGGAGATTGAATCTCTGAGGCGAGAACTAGAAGCTACCGTCATGGAGCGAGCACAGCTGCAGGCGAGAGTTGAGGAGCTGCTGGAGAAGGTGACCGAGGCCGACAGGGTCAGGGCAGAACTGGATAGATTAAAGGTATGAAATTACTGCTGAGTATTGCTACTTATAACGGTCGTGAAGGTGCAAGATGCACCACTCAACATCATGTTATCTTATGGCAATAGCCACTTATTTGTGAAACTATAAATAAAGTTTAAATTCAAAACTTAAAAAAATAATTTTAGCGTTTGTCTTTCAAATAATTTGCCATGTCCCGTCTGCTAAACTAAATCCTATTGTTCAATTAGTTGACTAGAGCAAGAAGTCTGTAAAATGCTAAAACCGCACGTATTATAAGTTAATTCCTAACCGATCAAATGAATGTAGTCGAGGACTGTACGGAGACTAATGATTTGATGACTGGCTGATAGACTTTATAGCTAACTTTACTTTATATTTATCCACCACGTACCTCAACCTGTAAATAACAGCCGGAAGTTTAACTTTTATAATTAAACGATGTGATGACGACTGTTCGTGCTAAAATGGAAAATTCTCCAAATGCTTGTCTCACCTGGACAGGACTAAGAATTTTTTCAGCTTCCTCCAAATTGAAATCTAGGAATGAGAGTTACAGCTATTATAGTTGTAATAGCGAGTAATTGTTTGCGCCCAGAGTGTGGACGCGGAGCGCGAGTCAGCCCTGGAGCGGCTGGCGGATGAGAACGGTGCGCTGCGGGCGCGGCTACGCGGCGTCGCGCACTCGCCGCTCTCCGACAGCGAGAAGCGGCAGCTGCTGCTCGCGCCCGCGCCGCGCCGCATGCACTCCTCCGCGCCCGCTTCCATCGCGCTCGCCAATGTGAGATACCTAACTTTAAACCTCTTATATGACGAACGTCACTACTACTTTCTCGTTAACAGAACCTTTAGATGAACAATGCACACAATGCCAAATGCGTTCTTCAACTTTCAACTTCCATATGAAAAAAAAACAACTGAACCAATTGCTATTTATTTGTACGAATCCTTATTTTTCCAAAAAAGAACCTTAACTCTGGTAATTTCATTCTATTTGCCCTTAAAGATTGTGGCTCTGTTTATAGTCGTAGCTATACTCTTTCCCTGATAGCTCAAAGGATATGATTCTGAATCATAATACAGGAGGTCATACGATGCCTATCTCACCAAATAACACTGAAGCTATAACCACAAACTCTTGTATTAGGGTGAGGGTGAGAGCGGCGAGGCAACCACTCCAGAATGGGACAAGCACTCGTCGTCATCCCTGAGCGAGGTGTCGGTTGCCTGCCTGCAGGACCGCATCCTGCAGATGGAGGAGCACCACTACAGGTAACGCAACTACATCTTACTATAATGTACTATGGATGATCTTAGGAATGCGCCAGAAAATGTCGTTCTTGCAACCGGCCGCGATTCTTGGCGGAAGAAATTTTATTATTATTAACTCGATTAGAAGAAGACAAGGTAAGGCAAGAGAGACACCGCGCTATATGTGCAGCGGTGTCTCGCTTACGCGATGGAATAAGTCCAGCTTTATCAGTACATAGTGGTCGCAAAGATCGATGAAAAAATACTTTAAGGCCTGGGTAATATTATCAGCGTAGCCTTTTCCCAACTAATTATGTCGGGGTCGATTTCCTGTCTTACCAGATACAGTAAAATAACATTGTTTTCTAAGGTGTGACTGCCTATCTGAACTTCTCAACCTAGTAACCTTGGAAACACGATACTCCTTAAGCAGGCCTGGTTGTCAGAATTCCTGCACTGAGCAAGAACTGCCTCATGCAATCATATATTAATAGATGATTTCAGTAAGTTAAGCGATTAGCAAAAATCTGTTCTACACAATATGAATGATCGACGTGCTTATATTTCCATTGTATACATGTCTTTATAGAAGGTCATAACTTATTGATATGTTAATCATTTTAAGTCACCATAGCTAGGTCATTTTGTTGCACGAACAAGTTTGAGCTCCATTACTTAAGTTTAATGACGAAACTTCCACTTTACTAATTGGTTTAATTCCTTTAGACTAGAGTTAGAACATAAATACGTGCAAGATATTGAGAAGTACTTATAATGTGTACTACGGTGTATACATTATTTTATCTCTCGATGGCGATGATGACATAATGTTTAAGAGTTAAACTGTAGACGTACTTAGAAAGAATTGTGATGTGTGAGGGTCTTTGTTTTATCATAACCTTTGAGTAACGAAATCGATTTCAATGTATGGGGTATATTCGGAATGTTCACACCATTATGTTTAACACTGGCAACAATGTTTATTTTATATAACAGCCATAAGGAGCCATTGTCCAAATTTTCCGGAGCATCCTCGTGTTTTCAATTTGACTATGTTCTTGCTATAATATTTTATTCCTTTTAATTCCAGTACAAGTGAAGAGCTCCAAGCTACATTAGCTGAGCTGGCAGACCTGCAGTCCCAGCTGGCTGATGCTCACGCTGATAACGAGCGGCTCGCGGACGAGAAGCAAGTGTTGCTGGAGTCGCTCTGCCGCCAGACTGAGAAGCTTGAGGATAGTCGTACTAAGGTAATATGAGGGCTTCTGGTGACAGACTTTTTTCCATGTCTAAAGCAAGGCGTGGAGATGTGTCCAACTGATCGTTTTATTTCACTTAGACCTTTTTCTTGGTCTAGTTGCGCAGTTCCAAAATGTCATTCTTATAAAGATGAACTCCATAAGTTTTTCTTTTTAATTAAAAAATACTAGTAATTAAGCTTTTGAGATACGCGAATCTGACGAAATTTGAGATTGCGTTCAAGTGCAGGACACGAGTTCTTTAACTCCATGGACTGAACTCATGTTGGCAAAGCTCGCAAGACCAAAAGTACTTGCAATATAAAAAAAACCCTTAAGCCTAAAGGCCTAAAGCCTAAAAGTTCCCATATCGATTCGTCATCATTCGTTCCATTTTTTTTACTTCCAATATCAAGCACTAATTTTAATCTTTTTGATCTTCAGGTGGACACTCTCCAAGAACTTCTATTACGTGAGGGCGTCGAACCAGAGACCCTGGTCTCCGGTGACACCGACCAACAACTATTCGCAGTACTCAAGGTAAACCTACCTCTGATACTACTCAAAAAGAAAAACACTCCTTAAGAAACTCAGAAGATAAACAGTTCCATATTGTTTAAGTGTTTGTGCCCTTGCTTGTATGTTTAATATGATGTTTGTGTTCCGTTTTGTTTTGAGTGTGCAATAAACATGATTATTATTGTGATGTGTATCTCTGTTTTTTTTAATCTGCTTAACGGTTTGCATGAGGGTTGCTCAGAAAAAAGTCACTGCAACAATGTTACCCTATGTCCAGCAGTAGGTTATTACATTCTGACATAATGATGATGAACAAAAGTTAGAAAGAGACCAAATTATTCCTAAGTCCTTTAATGAGGTCGCAGATATAATGTAGGGAATAGTTCACTGAAAATAATATATTATTTCTGGCAGTGTCGTTTATAATTATAAAGATATTAACAATTTAGCAACCCAGCACTTGTTACATTTCCTTCATTATGGAAATCCCTATTCAGAATAACATTAGCAAGTGTTCGTTAATAGTATCTTTAATTCTGCACGAAGACATCGGCATATAATTCTAAAGTCATCCATGAAAGCCCTACTAATTCATACTCTTGCCCTTTCTAGCTATCTCAAGAAGAGCGCAGGCACCTGTTAACGAAGCAGGAGCAGTTGGAAGCGGAGCTAAACCAAACCAAGACAGCTCTAGAAGAAAAGACCAAAGAAAATGAAACTCTTGCCGAAAGGATACGGTATATATCAATTATTACTTATGAAGCTTTTTAGAATGACATTGTAAAATATCAATGGTATTTCTGAAGGTACTGTGATTTGTTCAGAAACTCTGTCTACAGTAGTAATTAATTTTACAAGTTACAGTACAAGTCCGTTTTATTGTTTTTTGGTCTTGGCAGGTTTCACACGTTTTTCAAAAGGTGTTCTCTCTGTTCTGAGAGACCCATATGCTTGGCCTGTCTGGCTCCTTGTGAACGGGTACGGCACGGGTAGCCTAGTCAGTGATATTGACTCCATACCAAATGCACTGAGCATGATGTGTCGTGGGTGCGATACCCGCGTATGACATGCATTTGTATGATCCACGAATACTTGTTCTGTTCGAAACAAATATTATTATTATTTATGAAGAAACATACAGCGTAAGGTTTCAGATATTTCTGGACGCAATAATAACATAATCTTGTCAAAAGTTTAGTCCAGAAATATTTGTTGTCCCCCAACAAAAATACGAAGAATAAATTTTCTTAGTGCGTTTTTTTTTTGAATAGATAAAAAATATGTATCTTGTACAGTGTGCTAGAGGCGAGTGTGGAGCGCGCGGAGTCTGAGCGCACGCGCTGTGAACACGAGGCCGACTCCGCGCAGGAGGTGGCCGCCACGCGACAACACCAGATAGCCACGCTCACTGACCTGCTGGACGCCGCCAAGGCTAAGGTACACTCACCACTTTTGTTTGAGAGTCTAATATTTTGGATTTAGAATTTATGCTTACGTAATCGAAAGTTTTGCCCTGGTCACAAATTCACGAAAGTCTTGGACGATATTGACATATTGTTTAACTTTCTATACATAATGCTTTATCGCATTATTATAATGGGAAGAAGATTACGGGTAGGCAAGGAATTATATGTAAGTGCTAACTTTAAAAAAAAATGGCAAAAATCATCGGGGTGACATTTTCTGTACAAAATAAAACCCGTATATAAAATAAGATAAAAAAACTTTCTACATGGGAGTTATAACAACATCTTTACATATGACTTACAGTTAGAAGAGCGTGCGGGAGTAGCGCAAGGCGCGGCGGAGGCGGAGGCCGCAGCCGCCGCCGCCGCCGCGGCCGCCCGGCGCGAGGCCGAGGCCGCCGCCGCGCGCGCGCTGGCGCTGGCCGACAGGCTCGCGCACGCGCAGCGGCAGCTCGACAGGGCCAACGCCGAGGCCAGGAAGCTGCATGATGACGCGCTCGTGAGTGGGACACTATACTGAATAAGATATAGCAGGGAAATTAAACTCCTCTGGAAAGGGACATTCTAGAGCCTGTGCAAGCAAGGAAGGGAAAAGGAGTTATTCTTGATCGAAATTGGCATCATTGACATTTTGATGGAAATTCGCAGGTACGACAGATACCTACGATCTCGACTCTTGGCAGCGGTCAAAATAAAAATATTTTAACCCGTAAAGAAAAAATACTAACTTTAATAAGATAGTTCTAAAAATTACGTTATTATAAGCACTGCGAGACTGTTGATATTCTGCTGGTTTTTCTATAACTCGATTATTTTAAATTACTTAAAGGTTTCAAATCAAGTTTATTAATGTTTATGGAAGCGAGACAGCGTACTATACGGTGTGGAACGGCATCTCTCTTCCGCACCCGCAATAACCTTACTTTGAGGCGTGGTGGAAGGATCCTGATCTCTTAGACGTTTTCGTAATAGTCATAATCACTCATAAAGAATCTTTACGTACACAAAACTAATTATGTTATTACTACACAAATTACAGGTATCAAGAAACAACGCGAAATCAACAATATCAGAGTTAGAATTCCAAGTAGAGCAGCTTCGGCAGGAGAAGACCGCGATGCAGGGCGAGCTGAAGTCCTTACAGGATACCATTGAAGAGTTACAAATACAGGTATTTGTTTTGAAGTTGCTTGTTTAGTTTTTGGTTATATTTATCACAATTACTTATAGTATGTTGGCTTACATTACTTTATCTATTAAATTAAATTGTTTCTATTTAAGCGTCTGTTGAGTTTGTTTCTCAGACCTTGTATAAGGGATAACGGCTAAGAAAGCGTCTTTAGCCAGCACAAAATTAAATTGTAAACTTTTAACCAGAATATAATAAATCACTTTTTGTGTTAGCTGACTGAGTTAGGGTAATATGTCAAAACGGGTTCGATCCTCGTGTACGAGAAGCGTTTATGAGGATCACAAATACTTGTTCCGTGTCTGGATACATTTTTGTGCATGTGACTTGTATTTTTGTGAGTCTTTCCTCGAAGATGACTCTCACTAATTTGTAATAGGTATATTAGGCATGCGCTGGCTCTTGATCTCCCTAGGAATATTAAACACTTACGCGATATTGTTGGAAGTCGCATGTCTCTACTTCCACACTGTTGTGGTGCAGGTGCAGCTGGCGTCGGACGAGAAGCTGTCGGTGATGTCCCGCGCGGGCGAGGCGCTGGCGCGCGCCGCCGAGCTGGAGCGGCAGCTGCACGACGCCCGCGCCCGCCACGCGCAGCTGGCGCGCGAGCGGGACAGGGATGTACGGCCACTGACGTCATACTACTCACGACTCTCATGCTTACATCGACTCAACGGACTATTATTGGAACCCCCATATTGCACTCTTGTCGCATATTAAACGCCCACAGCGACCCAAAGTTCCAAAGCCGTTAATGGTTAAAAACCTACTTTAATCTGTATTCAAGATTGTTTTTAAAATCAATTTTGTCTGTGACTAAATCACTTTACGTTAATAGTTTTAAAATATGCAAATCATGCAGTCATGCTGAATGACATTGTCCAAATGAACTTTATCCCACGTATCCAGACGATTTTCTATTCGTGTTCTAATTCGATAGTCACTAACAGTAAAATCGAACCCTACCATAGTCGTGTCCTTATTTTCCGCTACTGATTAATTTTTCTGTAAATTTCCTCTGGCTAGACTGTTAAAGGCGTTTATATCTAGCAGTTTAAAGCCCTTGCTCTTTTTTTCATGTATCTCTGTTTGAGGCAAATAAACCATCCGAAAATTAAATGAACATTATTATAAGGAAAGTTTGCTTCCCAAACAAACAGAAAAAGCCCGAAAGGAAAAAGTACTAAAATATTCATCTGTAACAGGAAACCGAATGGAAGCAATTCCAAAGCGACCTCCTAATGACAGTACGCGTCGCAAACGACTTCAAAACGGAAGCCCAAAGAGAACTAGAGCGACTCGTCTCCGAGAACAAAGTGGCCAGAGATAGGATACGCCTGCTCGAAGACCAGATACACTCGCTCAAGGGTGAGTACACCAACAAGTAGACGTGAAGGTCGGGCCGAGATGAGTAGACCGGAGTAGAACGGTAGCCCGATAGAACTTAGCAGGAATTGAACACCAAAACTTGCACAAAAATCTCAACAAAAAAACGACTGTTACTACTGAGGAATTTAATTCGTGTTGACGCGACACGTCGAAATTCAGTGTGATTTTTTTGGTAACCTAAATTCTTGGCATTCAAATTCTATACTTACCTTTAATTTTTGTTAGAAACTTCCTGTGTCTGGGCTCTTAGAGCAAGATCGTTGCTAATGTTAATGTGAAAACGTGTACGAGCATGACTCGCTTTCACAATGGCAGCAGTGCATTGATATCCTTTATCAAGGGGATGGAATTATGCAAGTATGGTCTTTATTATAATGACCAAAGTGTTCAATCCTGCTTGGGCCTTTTTTGCAAAATTTTCTTTCGGTTACTTATCTCGGCCTTAGATGTTAACTTGCGTGTTTTGCTGTGGAATATTGTTATGTACTCACTATTTCAAATTATTTATTACTACACTCCCATCACGTGTAGGTTTTATTTTTTATTTGTCATTTTACTTTTTAATTTCAAATCTTGTCACTGGTAACATTTTTCATTCCCTTATTAATGTAGTGTGATTTATATTTGACGTGATCTTCAATCCATATTATTTGGTTGTATATAACACTGTACTTCATAAATTTTATTATGTTTTATATACTTTTGATCTGATCTAATATCTTTTTCCCTAAGTCTTAATTTCATGTTACGAGTGAAGTTTTTGCTCCAAAACGCGCAAGTGTGAGCTTTGCATGTCTATGAGGTAGATTTGAGAGTAGTTTGGAGAATGTTAACATTATATTTATCCTAGTCCTTGCTTTTTGTCTTGCAAATGCTCGAAATGAAGCACAAGTTTATGGGTTACCTTTTAAATTAGTTTAATAATAATTATGAATGGAGCTTCTTAATTAAGTATTTGTATACTATGTTTTCGTATATTTAGTCTTCTAAATACAATTTAAAATAAAAATACAATTTTATAATAAACAGAAAATCAGTTTTTCGTAAATTTGACTACTTCAGCAGTTTTAACCTGCATTCTCATGCACTAATTATGTGTAAAAAGCATTAATTCAAGCGTAGGCATTCATAGACTAACAGATATTTACCATCATATATGTTAAAATTTCTAATTAATATTTGATGTACCAACACAGGTGTTGACAGGTCAGAATCTATGGATAGTGTTTATTCAGATGATAAACTAGAGCCTGTGGGATCAGATTGTGAATCAGAAAGTGACGACCAAAGTCCCTCCAAAGAAGTATTTAAGAACATAAGAACTAGATATTTATCAAGAGTACATAGTGTGACAGATCCTTTAATTATAGACTCCAGTGTTGTAGACCAAGCCTTCTATAAAAATAAAGCTACATCAGAATCGTTGACGGACTTAAAGGAATCGATTAAAGAGGACTTTACGATTGAAATTGATAACGTAACAACAGACGAAACGAACGATGATGCAAGTCAAAGAACTTCATCAGAAGAATTCCCGAATAAAGTATTAGCTGAAGTTATCTTATCTCCTTTTGAACACAAGGAGCTAAAGAGGCAGAATGCTATCGATCTTATCGACGACATAGATTTAACTGCAAAAATATCAGAAACTGAAATCGATCTCAATTCAAATTTTAGACTAATTAAATCAGATTCTAATTATGACCCTGAAATAGAAGAAGACTGCGCTTTTAAGCGAAGTCTTTCTGGTACGTACAATGGTAAGCCTAAAGCGTACAGTTTGGATAACTTGAATACTAATGAAGATTATAAAACAGCGTTAAATGAAGCTACCAGTATTGACTTTTTAGACCGTGGTACTGACAGTAAACTGTCTTTGTTCACTGAAGGCTCAGACAGCGTATTCTTGTCACCTGTGGAGAAAAATAATAATTACATAGATAAGGTAGACGATATTAATAACAAAAATGTAAAACGTGTGCTACCAGTTGTAAAAGCCGAAGCAATGCTTCCTTTTCCATATCCAGATGATATTAAAAAAGTTCCAGTGCATGATTTACTGCAGCCGCCTAAAAGAAAATTACCAGAAGATATTACTATGGATGTTACAGCCGAAAAGGAGTTTAAAAAGGCTAATGATGATCTTAAACTTACATTCAAAGCAGCAATCGAAAGAATTATGGGTCATAACAAATTGCGAAGGTCAACTTCGTTGCCTACATCCATTAAAGTAACCGATTTACAGAGTTATCCTGATCCCGAACTTATAACTGTTGATGAAACTGATAAAATGATTGGCCAAACTAGCAAAACTGCCGATGAAATTGATAAAACTGCCGATGAACAAAGTTTTCCCGATCCTGATCTAGTAACTGTTGATGAAGAAGATAATACTAATATTATTAGTGAAATTCCTACTGTAAAAGTAACGGATACTGAAACTGAGCCCAAAGAAGCTATAATTACCAAAGAAAATAATGACGAATCTACTACTAGTAAGAACTTAGAAAACCCTGATACAGATAATCAAAACCAATCAATTGACATTATTAAAACTGTACCAGCAGAACCAGAAACAGAACAAATTGACGATAATGTGAGTTACCATTTAAAGATCAACACACCTGATCTAGACGACAACGGAAACAATAATATAGCGAAGATAGTTACCACGCAAAGCAATCCTAACCTTATCCTTAATAATACTACAACAACATTCCAAACCTTCTTAGCTCCAATCAGTATAGCCAACATAACGCCGTCATCCCCTGTCATCATAAGTCCAGTGTTAATACAGCCGGTGTTTTTCAAATCTGTCACTATGCACGGACAGCCGATACAACAAGTGCAGGAGGGATCCTGCACTTGTTGTATCGGCTTCGGTAAGAAAGGCACAGTTTACTATAGCGATATCGACCAAGTGGCTAACGAAAATCATGAGAATAGGGACCAAGAAGATAGAATTGCGAAAAGAAGGGGAATGTTTCAAAAGAATGCTAAAGCTAAACAACTTCCTTATTTAACTTGGAATACCGTTGGGTCTAATGATAACTTGAATGAGATTAAAGCTCCTTCACCCAGTAAAAATATTAAACAGTTAGAAATAAATAAACCTCTTCATAGTTCCCCGAAACCTCCAGTTAATCCATCACTCCCTGTAGTAGATATTGTACAAAAATCCCAAGTCAAACCGTCAGAGTCAACTAGAACCGTAGGTAAACTATCCAAAACTCCATTAAAGTTGATGGACAACCAATATTACCAGCCGATGCAAAACGTCCCCTTCGTTATAAACACCTCGCAAGCATTTAAACCCGAAACTGATCAAAGCAAAGAAGACATACCAATGAATCGGAGGTATTCCGAACAGGAAAACGTTTACGAAGAAATAGGACCTGTGATTACTGAAGTTATAACCAAAGATAACAAAAATATAGCAGATGATGAGAAGATTTCAAATAGGACGCAATCTTGTTCTGATGAGTTCGAATTAACCAGAGAAGAACTCCTAAAAGTACCAAGACGAGTCAAAAAACCAAAGACCAATGATAGGTTTACGAAATCAAAGTCAGTTGACTTCTTAGACAGTCCTAACGCAGCCAAAGAAATGGCTAGTATAACCAAATCTATAATATCGTTATCTCGAGCACCGAGTGCCAAAGACTTACCAAAGAACCCAACAGGGTCGATAGTGGAGATTGTCCAAAGCTTAGAAAAGAAAACACCAGCTTCTGATTTACGGAAAGAAGTCGCGACAAGGAAACTGTCTCTCCAGCATCCGAACTCTCCAAGTATAGACCCGAACGTCACGAACACAGGTTCCTTGCCCCGGGACAAGCCGTACTGGAGGACTTTGGAACACAAACGCTTGTCGCACCCCTTAAGGTCACTGAACGATCCCCCGCCCCGAAGACCTCTACGTAAGTCAGCGCTTTTGTGACCGGAACCCTAAACGTCCGAGTGTGTGAACTTAAATGTAAATAACTGTATAAATGTATGGAAACATGAAAGTGTCGTGTGTTACTCATGAGGTGGCGGTGACACGGTGGTGGGGTACCATTGTTTGAGCTTGTGATAGCGTCGTCATTGTTCTTAATACTTGTATTGATGTAGGACCTGTTTGATGAGGGCATCTTTGATGAATGAAACATTTGTTCTAAATTACGCAGGTCTTTCAAAAAGCTTATTGTTTCGTCCAGTCACTTTGTTTTCACTTACAGGGTCCTTGGGAATAAATTGAATATGTGATTTCAATAGCCTTGTTCTTGCTCTTAGCTTCAGTAATGGCTACTGCCTTAAGGTACTTCGGGCTTAGTTTTTATAGTTGAAGCATGTTACAATATATACACAGTTTGTTTACGCATGGTTTGACGGCTTATGAAGCACAGTTTTTTGTACCGGGATTGAGGTGGTAGTTATCGGATGCTGAAATCAATATATATGTATTATTTATTTTCTATTGGAATAAAAAGCAATTTTCAGTATAATGAAATAAAGGTTATCTCGATAGAAATGTACTGAAATCCAAACCAGTTTCTTTATGTTAAACTTGATAAAATTTAAATTGTTTACTTACCAAATGATTTCATCAAGTAGTGCACAAGGCATTACTTTGCTACGACTGTCCACCACAATTAGTCCCGGCCAATACGAAAGAAACTTCATAAAAAACACATTTGTTTGGATACATTACCAGACTCCTTCAACCCAAATCCATTCTAACTCCAAGAACATTAGTTCTATACCTAATGTGTATAATGTATAACCTGCAGCCATACCGCCGCGGTCTGAGGAGACGCCGCCTCCGCCGCCGCTGCTCACGAGCGCCTCGCTACAGGACATCATGGCCACGGCTGCCTCGCATAGGAGGACTAAGGGTAAATACAAAACATATCATACTAGATAAACCGATACCGACGACCGAACCTTGTTATGTCATGTTAATATTTATAGGGAATTTCTGAAAAAAAATACCAATTTAGCGAATCACGACGATTTTGTATAAAAGATAAATTCAAAGAACAAGACACTTTCGCGAAATTTGCTGGCGTAGCTAGTATTTTGTATAGTGCGAGGAATTATTCGAAAAGACAACATTTAAGTTTAACCTTATAAGGGTGTGATAAATGATATGAAAAAAAGTAGATATGTGATATGTGATAAAGAGGAAAGCGGAGAGTAATTATTTTGAGCTAGTTTTTGATCAGATCAAGTTTAAACGTAACAAGAAAATTTTATAGGAATTTTGAGTAAGAATAAATTGAAAACTCCGACAGATCTAAAATAAAACCTTTGAACCTAAAATTCCTGGTTCAATTCAATGCAACACGCGTTTTTATCATTATCAAAACCATGTTATATATTTTTTGAATTGCAGGTGTAAGTCGCCAAGATTCCCGTTTATCAGTTAAATCTCTCATTGAAAGTATAGAGAACGCGGCGAAGGCGGCCAAGCAGTCGCCAGCCTCCACACCCGTAGGAGAGTGGCCTCAGGTAACTAATACAAGTAACTGCCATTACACGTATATACTGACATATGAATTTGTTCTTTGTTGCTGGCACGAAATAATTCACACAAAATATTCAAAACTAATTCGTAATTCAGCCGTATTTTCTGCCTTTTGATGGCAAAATGCTAATATTTATGAACACTTCTGCGAGTTAGAATATCCCTGAAAAAGAAATTAGATATAACAGAACATATTTTTACATTGTGCGTAATGTCACGACTATGCAAAATTGATACACACAAATGACGTCACGCGAAGTTCCATTCACTGTATTTGATAAATTTAAGTTTGCTAGACAAAAAAAAAACACGTATCCAATATTATTTATTAAACTACCAGACAGAAAATGATAACGCCATTTTCTAACAAAAAGTACTATGAACAGCAAACCACAGCCTGTGTGACATCAACAACAAGCACCATTAAGAACGGCATCGCGGACAGCACTAGCGCCACCAACGGCGTGACGTCATACTGCAAGCCGCCCGCGCGCGGGAACAGAGCCTCACCAGCGGCCAACGGTTAGTACACATACAAACACTGTATTATAGATATATAATAAGTTGCTTATTGTTAGATGTTGATAAGTAGCTCCGAATAAATAATACCTACGTGTAAACCTCTCTAGAAAAGTGACATTTCTATAATCGACGGCAATGGAAAACGCTCGAATGTATGGACCGGACGCAGTAGCTCGTGGCTAAGCTTTAAATGCACTGGTTAACCTTGATACGGTCGGTCAGATGTGTGACCATCTTTGTCATAACGAGTTTCTCTGAGTTTCGGAAGGCACGTTAAATCGAGTCCCTGCTGTTATTCATGCATCTTTGACAGTCGTTACAGGTAGTCAGAAGCTAGAAAGTCTGACAACCAGTTTAAATAAGGGGTATCGTACTGCCTAGGCAACTGGGTTGAGGCCAGTCGGATAGGCAGTCTCTCCTTGTAAAACACTGGTACTTAGCTGAATCTGGTTAGACTGGAAGCCGAACCCAACATAGTTTGGAAAAGGCTAGAACGATGAAGTCTGGATCAGATTCACCCGAAATAATGTGATTTTACCAACAGTCAACAATACAAGAACAAATGTAACGTTTGTAGAAATGTCTCTTTGCTAGAGTGGCAGCAGCTCTCTCAAAGAGAGTCTGCTACGATTATGGAAGAGAGATAGTTCGCTGCACTTGTAGAGCGCTCTCTCGCTCCTTTCCAAATAAAGACTGAAAATAGTTATATAAACATGCATGGTTAAACTATTAATGCGCGGCATGTGTTAAAATGATTTTCTCTTTATTAATGTGATTATTATTTTATTTTATTATGACTATTATTTAATTAAAATACGGCTTTTTATATTTTGATCAAAAAAAACTTTTGTTAATTAAAATAACTTTGAATGTCGACCTAGACCGTAGCGGAATAGGTCTTTATGAAAACCAAAAAAGAAATGATAAGTCGTCCGTCCCCGGCTACATATAATCGCATGAAAGTCGCTTATTTTTTCCAGCATGGCAGCATGAACGCGGCGCATAGCCCAACCCTTGCCTATTAACTATATATGTTGTGTGCGGCATTACTAATTTATTTATTAAACTACTGTAGTACATCATGCATGCCTCTAGACTTTTATTTTATACACCTTCTATATGACAACGAAAAACAAACAGTGATAATGGTCAAGTCTGGGTAGTGTTTCAATATGTTTATAAGTTATTTGTTTAATTACGGTTTACTCACGTGTATTTATCGGGATTACCCGACTAGTTTCGGACCCAACCGGAGTCCTTAACAGGAGACGGGGTTGCGAGTCTATTCGTCGGGCTATCCCGATAAATACTCATGAGTAAACTGTTTATTAAATGATGATTAAAAAAAAAGAGATGGAAATATATTTATGCACTGTCAGGCGATACCATTTTTTATGACACGAAATTATGTATTTTTCCTTTGCCTAATGCAGTATCAATTGTTTTTGCTGACCACGTTAGCACCCGGTTTAAAGAAGTTCCTTTGCAAAATCGACGAGTTCAACGTATTTAACTGTTGAATTCCATTTTCAACTTTATTTGATTTACGAAAGTTTAATAGATACAAGTGACTGTATTAGACAAAGGAAAACCGGCACAATACAGAACACAACTATATCTGGGAAACAAAGGATAATTGGTGTAAATTATATTCAAATCTTATTCTATTGGAGAGGGTTCTTATGGGAGTTCACCTATTGGGGTAACGGTGCCACTTCGCAATGTTTGTGTTTACTGAAATATTCACACGATCGGACTGTGTCAATATTTCCCTCATGTACCCTACCATCGACAGTTTTGTGATATATCTCAGAATTTCGGAAAAATCTTGAATCATACTTTCCTTGTACTTAACTATTAATAGAACCTTATTTCATGTCATGACTTCAAAATTATAATTTATCAATCCTGAATAATGAGAGTTGACGTTGGTGAGAGACCACCATCTCTTATTGATACATCATAATTAGTATTAACACTTCATAATAGACCAGTAGTTTTTAACAATTTGATATTGATCATGGATATTAGAATCTTTAGAATGAAATTTGCAAACCGACTTCAAAATTAACTAATATTTTTTTGCCATTAACAATTCAATTATGTTGTTCCCTACATAAAAACGCTATTTGATTGTCGTACAATATCTATATACCTTTTGAGGTCGGTTAAAACCCTTAGAAAACAAACCAATCATACAAGTACATGGACATAGTAGAGTCCGATATCACAAAGCGGTCGCTGTGCTTGCGTTGACGTTGTGCCTAACCCGCGGGGCAGAGGCGGCGGCGGCGCAGGCCAACATCCCCGACGAGCAGCGCGCGCTGCACTCGCTGCAGCAGAAGGCCATCGAGTCCTTCGTCAGGCGGAACAGCTACGGAGATATATGTGAGTACTTGTACCCTTGTAAAGGTCTGGGGTTTCCATCGCGAAAGGACCGGGCAGAATAAAGTCTTCAAACGTTAAACTAGTAACTAGAGATTATACAGTGGTCAGAAATGAAGTTAGCAAAATTGTTTTGACTATTTTTGAGAGATTTCTTTATACTTTAGCAATAGTGCTGATTTCTCCAAATCAGGATTAATTTTGTAGCGGGAATTAATGGCTAAAGTAGCATAAAATCTCTATTTGAAAGGAGACCGTTCCAGTCATCCATTTCCGTCTAATGTCTCTCATTATCATCCCCTTTCGCGGTGGAAACCGGGTTTAGGTAAGGTAAGGTGAACCGTTTCGGTATTATCGAACTTACAGGTACCTACAGTATGCAGATTGCACCGACAACTTTCTGAATCTGAAACAGAGTTTTTTTAAACATGTTCTTTTTTGCTAGTCGAAATTTCGTTTACACTTTGTCCAAAGCCCCAACTCCTGTAGCTGATTTTAGGATAGACTCCTCAGTGCCACAGTCTCCGTAAAGGACGGTAGGTAGCGCTTGCTACTACATGTTTGCATGATAAATGTCGCCAAATTAAACATCACTTGTCCATTAACGCATATACCATTTCATCCCAAAACCAAAACACATTTGGGAATTTCCCCCAAATATATTTCTCTGGTTAATATACTTTGTGTCAAACCAGGTGAGAGGAAGGACCCGTTGAACGCGTTGCAAGTGAAGAACGGAGGCTCGAAACGCAATGCGCTGCTCAAGTGGTGCCAGCAGAAGACTATAGGATACAACAACATTGATATTACCAATTTCAGGTATTGACATTTATGTAATTTAATAACAATTATTCATCAACACAATGCAATAATCTTATTTGGTTTTGTCTAAGTGAACAAGCTTCAGTTTTTAACAAACACCCAAAGGATTTATTCAATAAAAACATCCATCACAAATTTGGTACCTTTAATATATCATTAAAGGTACCAAATTTGCGTTGGTCCACTAATGCTGGTCCTGGGTCAGGGTGTTTTTGCCCGCGATACAAGGATTCAATTCCTACTTCGGGAGACCTACTTAAAAAAACAGTTGACCTAACTAGTGCTATCTGAATGAAATTCAAATCCCCTCTCCCACCCCCAGTTCATCCTGGAACGACGGCCTAGCCCTGTGCGCTCTCTTGCACTCGTACCTAGGCGAGGCCCGCATCGCGTACTCCTCGCTGTCGCCGCACGACAAGCGCACTAACTTCGCCGTCGCCTTCGCTGCTGCTGAGTCCGTCGGGATACCCACCACGCTGGTAACTTTGCCGTATTATTAAGTTCATCTAACAGTTTAAGTCTATTGCTTATGCAAGTAAATGATCTTTATACAATCGAGACGTATCGATATGTATGATGACAAGCGAGACACTACTCAAATTTGATTTAATGATATTTATTTTGAAAAAGTCACGCTGCTTAGACTTATCTTTTTCATAAATTTGAGCGATTTGTGGAAATAATACATGACTTATCTCAATAAGTTCAAAAACCATGTTGTTTTATGACATAACAAGTCTAATATAAATCAAAAGTTTCCTATCTTTTGAAGTAAGAAAGTTGAATGGGGTATTTTATAAGGATCGTCAATTGAAAATATTTACTAACTTCATAATAATATTAACTGAAGAAATATCCTTACAGAACATTCAAGACATGATTCAACAGGAGAGACCGGATTGGCAGCAGGTCATGGCCTACGTCACCAGCATTTACAAGCACTTTGAGACGTAGATATACCAAATACGACCTTAACGCAAGGTATTAGAGAACAAATCACGACACAGTTAATACAAAAGTGGTGACATCTGCTGAAAGCGTCATCGAGTTCACTCGCCTTACCGATAGATGGCAATAACACATAATTAAAAGAGGATTTATGTGATCGGACGTTATATAGTATTATGTATACTACCGGATACTGCAACACTAATCTTTATTTGCCGCCACGTTACACCTTAAAGTGACGGAGATAGCGTGAGACTTAATACCAGCCATTACTGTGTGAGAAATGAAAGGTACATATATTTACTCATTGTAGTGAACAAATAATAATTAAGGTATATTCCATTCATGTTAATAAAAACGTAGTGATTTATATTTTCTCTAAATATATTCCAAAAACTATGCTAAAACACGAAAACATTTTTGCTGATAATGCCTTAAAAATTGTAATGCAAAAGTTAAACGGAACAATGCAATTATTGAAAAATAAGCTAAAATTTGCTTAAATATTCCAACGAAAACGGGTTGTTATATTGGTGAACATTTGCCTTATATATATTTTTGGACTGGTAACACTTATTAAACTATGGATTTAAGCCTTTTTGGGATGAATATTGAAAAATTAAAATAAAATCTTAAAGTTGTGGAAAATTGAGTCTTATGTTTAGGTGAATAAAGATCTCATTTGAATGCATTCATTACTTAAATTCAAATAATCTATTCTTGAATCAATACTATACAGACAAAGTATCAAAAAGTTACTCCCAAAAATGTAAACAAAAATGAGTTGTACTGGCTCTAGAATAAGGTTCAATATTTAATGACCATTTCTTAATGCTAAGCTAAATTTAGTGATATAAAAATGCCTTGATTTCGGCCTTAGGTGTGAAGCCGTCTTTCCATAATAAAGACTGATTCGTTACAATGTTAGGGAGGCAACAACTGGAAGGATATTAAGAGATATTAGATGGATATAAAAATAATAAATTTCAAGAAGACTTGGCAAAGGCTAACTGCACAGGTCTATTAAAAGAAACAACAATCGGGGATTTGTCAGTCACTGAAAATTAACACAACTAAATTTTACTATTTTTGGATAAGGAAGTGATAATAACTAATTCTATATATTGGAAAAAAGGCCTTATATTCGCATATTACAATTCTTATGAATAGTCAGCTAGCAACTCATTTAAAAATACCATTATTAAAACTTTGACATTTTAATAAGTATACTAATGTTTAAAAATAATAAGATCCAGCTACCTTTTAGTATTCATTATTAGACATTCCATAAAATTTGTCCTTTGCCTTTGATGTATCTTGTATAAGATTTGAAAATATGGCCTTGAATATACCATGATTGTGTATTTATATTGTAAGCAGATAAAGCTAGGCTTGACCATTAATTATAAGGTTCGGCTTACGGAGCATTTATGGAATTGAACCATGTAATAATAATAAAAAATATATAATATACGTATTACCAAAAACATGTATCTTGGCCAATAGCAGCACAGCATTGTTAGCCAAAAAGATTAAAGCGATCTGCGCATGCGTCTGAATATTGAATTTCATTGGTTGATTTGGATTTCAGCCATAACGGTTAAGTATGGAATTATTTTATCTTTGTAGGTATTTTCAATTTCATTGCATTTGAATAGGTATTGTAAAGTGACATTTTGTAAATGAATTGGAGTTACAATCATGATCGATTTTGATAGTAAATTATTTAGCATTTGATTTTGAATGAAGTATTGTATGAAAGTTTTGTGTATGTGTTTGTTTTTAAGAATGTTTTATGTGTTGATGCATGATTATGATAAACGCAAGCTAATGAAACGTGATTAAATATTAGTTGATATTTATTACGAGGCTGTTTTATTTAGCGTGTGTCTCGATATCGGTCAATATTAGATATTATATTACTTTTGTTCACACTTTCTCCCAAATTATACAGCACAAGAAAAAATATTAATAAATCTATAATTTAACAACCCCAGAATACCAGTTACTGTACCCAATATTCAAAATTTACTTACTATACACAAGGTCACAAACAGTTTCTTCTAATCTTAAAACCATATCTGATCAACTGATCAACAAAAACTTTTGACTTTTTTTGTGCTGTTTAATACGGGAGGAAGTGATTTAGATATAATTTAGGTAACATGCGCGCTGTGTTACATTTCCGACTTGGTTGTTGATGCTTAGTAGTTTAATTATTACGTATTTTGAGATAAAAAATGTATTTTTGTAAATATAGCTTTTAAATAAAGTTCCTGATTTATTATATGTTTTTGTTTGATTTCAATAATTTAGAACTCCCTGTGTCTTGCTTAGAGTATACAGAATGGTTGTTGCAATGTATAGTAGTTGTAAAGGGTACAGCCCTGTGTATTGCCCTGTGGAAACCTATAAGTAATATTGTACTCAGGCACAAAATAAAACTTCATTTAACTAATTTTCAAGTCTAATGGAAGTAATTACATATCCATTTAATTATTCTTATAGAATTGATGAGGAAATATCGTAAGCATGTAATAGACACAAACACACTACAGTGTCGAAAGCCTCGTAAAGTGCAAAATACATCAAATTTAAGGTGTAAATTAAAGGTGATCAAATGAAACGTGAAGCATTCGTTGAAAAGTATATTACTTAAAAAAAGAAACGTACAACAAATTAACAATATCACATTACAATTAGTCAATTTACTAAAATAATAACTTCTTAAAAAGTAAAGATTTTGCGATACAATTTATATAGCAGAATGGACTTTCGAAAACTGACTTTATTAAATTAGAATTCTCCTACAAATCGTGTAGTAGGAAAATAAAAAAGTGGATAAGAATATACAAATTACATTACATTGTCTGGTACTTAAGTTAAATTGTCTGGTAGACTAAATAGTTAATTACATAATGTACTGTGCAGGCGTAATCTAGTAACTTATTCTACCATTCCAAGACTCCAGGAATGTATTTCTCGATGAGCTGCTCGTAGTAAGGCCAGAGGGCTTCGATATCAGGTACACCGGCACTCTTCGTGTACAGGTCGTATTTGCTGTAAACATTTCAAATGTATCATGAGTCTATCTATAAGTTATTAAAACTGGTATTTCCATTCTTGGTTAAAATAAGTCATTATGTATGACTGTATGGTCCGACACTCGACAGACAGAATTGCATAGATATTAGATACGTATTTTTCATTTTATCACGTCATTAACAAGTAACGAACATTAAAAGCACTTAAAATGATGTAATGTATAGTAGTGGGGGCTAGTAACATCACAAAAGGCTTTCTGGTAAGTGACGTCACACGAGATTTTTAAGCACGGTTTCCACTTTACAAGATAAAATAAAATAAAATGCGTATCCAATATTTGCCAAACAGATGTTTTTTCCAAACTATTGTTTTGTTCAAATATCTCTCACTACCTATATCTCTCTCTGTTCATCTCTACTTACTTGAATTCGAGGACGTGCTTCTTGATCTCCTCGTCTCCCTCTTTAAGTAGATGTTTGTAGTCACCACCCGCGTGCCAGGGATAAAGGGAGTGATATCTACCAGGAAAATAAACTATTGTTAGTATTATAAATATTAGGGTTTATTCATCTCATTTCATAGTAGCTGACGGAGGGTCGATACTCGATTATAGCTGCAAAAACGAAGTCGAATAAAACTCGCCTATGCGTCAACCCAAGGTACCACCTACCTCTATACTAAACTTCGTTAAAATCGGTTCTGTAGTTTTAGCGTGAACAGGACAAAAACAAACAAACACTTTTGCCTTATAATATGAATGTATGAATTTGTGAGAAATCGTTTTCAAATATTATGCCCGTTACAAAGGCGAACACAATAGCTCAAAGTTTTGTGACTACTGAAGGAATTATAAATACATAGTTCCCAGTACCTGATCATGTAAAGACCTTCCTTGGGGAATTTGGACTTGTTGTGTACGAGCACCCTGTAGAGGTACTCGTCGTGTCCCCACGAGATCATCAGCTCCTCCAAGCCGCAGTTTGGCTTGTACATACCACATTCAGTGCTAAAATGAGACATTCCTTATGTGAATAAGATAGGAAAAGGTTACATTGCAATAATCTCCAGGTGCTAATATTTCAATTCGATGGAATTTTAATAGACTCATGAAGAAAGAAATAATTTTATCAACTCTTATTAAATACAGCGCCTTATTATGCGTATTAACTGTTTTTTTTATTACACGGGTCCCGGTTAAGGGATTTTTATTTCACGTTAATTACCTGCGGTCGATATACACTTTTTATTTTATTTTTTAATTGGGGGATCTTACTTGTATTTAGGGTTGTATGTATCGGGATTTTCTTTGAAACTGTCGTCTCCGTACACGATGGACGGGCCCCACTTGCAGCCCACGGGGAATGTGTCACCCACCACACACCACTGTGGCTCACCGTAGAAAGCCATTACCTGGAAAGTAAATAAATATGAGATCATTGCTTTCAAATATCTAAATGTTTTCTGATTTGTTTACCATAGGTACTTAAATCTGCGTTTTTGCTACATTTTTTTCTTCTAAAGAACGGGTCCCGCACCTTCCTTGAGTCACGGCGAGTTTCACAATCAAATCATGTTTCAAGTCACATGCACACGTTTCAACTCATATACAAAATAATATATTACTCAAAAACTAAGTGACGCAGTGATGCAGTAAAAAAAGAAAAATGCAATACGTTCAAAATTGTATTCCGATCTTCTAAATCTGCTCTTGAAAGACTGAAGGAGAAGATTAGATCATAATATAATAAAATCTACCTTTCCAAGGTCATGGATGAGTCCGATGAGATGGAACCAGTCCTGGTCGGGATGCTCCTCCCGGATCCTCTCGGCGGTCTGGAAGGCGTGCACGATGTTTGGCAGATCCGTGTCAGGGTCTGATTCGTCCACTAACTCGTTCAGTTTGATCAATGCATCCTTGATGGTGCTCTTGAAGTGGTTGAATTGGAGCCAGTCGGCCATCCGACCTAAGAATTAAGAAAGGTATGGTAAAAAGATAGGTTTTGCCAAGTCGAATTCAACGCATTTTCATACTTTCATGTAACAGAATCGATTCTTAGGTTTATTCCAACTTTCTTACTTTGCATTAATTAATCACTTTAAAAAACCATTGATATCTTCCTTGATTCAAGTGACACGCTTTTGTCTAATATAGTCTAAATTAGGTCTCATTTACTTTGCTATACCTACTCGTGTTATAAAATAGACTATTAATTCAACAATAGGAAGGAGCTGAGTTAAAAATTCTTCATATTCTTTTTCACTGACCTTTAACGAATTCCACTGTCTGTTTCGTATGCATTTCATAATAAGTCCTTCTAACTCGCTCCTTGATGGGATCAGTTTCATCGACATCATAGTTCCGGAAGGCGTCCACCGGCTTTCCATCATACACCTTCTCTGGTCGCAGCAGCAGGGACGGGTCCAGCATGGACACCGGGGACTCCTGGGGACCAGGCTTCATTGTTATGTAAACAGACCTTGTAACTCCACGTGCAGATTTAAAATGAGGACCAAGAATAAGTGGCGTCGGCTGATCCACTGAGATTTTGTAATGATCCGTTTCCCTTCTCGTTTTAGACTTGGATAAGCGCTTGATATATGGTCTGGATTATTTTTTACTTTGTAATGAACACGAATTTAAAAATTGATCGAAAAAAGTGTTGCTTTTTATTCTTTGGTTAACAAGAAAAAATAAGTTATTTCCACTACGATTAATTGGCAATTCATTTTTTTGTTCTGGAAACAATCTCATAGGCAGGTAGTTGTAAAATTACGACCCCACAATTAAGATTTACTGGTGAATAAAAATAAAACTTGTGGAGGACGTGCAATCTTCGAATATTGAGGAAATTGGGATAAAGGTGAGGCGTTCCTTAAGCATTTTTAATAACTAAAATACAGTCCACTCATTTCAATACATAATGTTGCGGAATCACTACTTAGTTAGGCATTAAAACTGAAATTGAAGCAAAAACAATGCCTTTCTTTGCAAAAAAAAACCTAAAATATTTTTTTTCGTTTTCTCATCACTCAAAAATCAAATCAAACTAAAAATAAAATGAAGTTCACTCACTGGTTTGGTCTTCATGTTGTCGCAGCTATTCACAACGGCACAGTATGTGCTGAAGATATTCTGTGCACAACTTAAATGTTAATTGATAACAGATAGATAAGGTCAAAGAGTAAGTCAGGCTATCGGCTTAAGCGTAATGTGATAAAAAATCTCGCGAAAATATTACGTACTAACGATGTAATTACAAATTAATTTTATTATGATAACATTTCAATATTTGGCTGTTATTGGGGGTCCGCGAAGTCTTAATTAAATTTCTGCCGGGAATATTATGAGACGTTAATTAACTAATTATTAGTACTGTTTGACCCTAGATGGCTGTATGAAAAGATATACCACGTGCTTAAGTCACACTGATGTATTTACACCACAGTCAACATTTTGAATAGTGTAAAGTGTGCCCGACTGGTATTCGTACAGTTTGCTTAACCGCCATTGTCTTTACACTATTGTTTTATTATCAAAAAAATGCTTAAAAGGGTTTTTTTTTTAATAATGTAGGTAAGACAAAGACTGCTCTAAGCTTTGTGAATGAAAAATAATTGTATCTATTGAAAAAAAAGGCTAAAATAAAGTCTTTTATTTATATCTTTTAAGTTATAAATAAAAGACAAACGTCATAGAACAACGCCTAAGAATGATAACAATGTTCCTTGTTCTTCTACACGTGCCAATATACGCGTAAATTCATAAGTGGACGCTTTACATTGCCTGCTCTAATAGAATAAAGATGCAAAACTGTCATACATAGAAGTTCAATCTGTACCAGTAGGTCCAAAACGCATCCTAGATTATTTACGCTAGGGATGCATAGCGAGGGTGTTGCATGTGCATGTCGATGAAGGACTATTAAATATTAGCTTTGAGAGAAATGAGAGAGAAAAAAGAAAGAATCGCAAGAGGCCTATGTCTACAAAAACTAATTTCAAAAACTCTCAATTCTTCTGTATCATGTTTCCCTGCATTCTATATTTCTTACTTAATTTAACTTAAAATAGCTACATTTGTTCCCATAAAAATTCATGAAGCTGTTCTCCGTAGGTTTTTTTGGAACTGTGTTGTTTTTGTTGTAAAAAATATTCTTAAACATATAATTAGGCAGTACGCTACATGACACGGAGCTCTTAGTCTTCTGGGCAGTTATTTGGGCGAGACAGAATGCTATTCATTGGGTGTCAGCATCTCGCTTCTACAACGGAGCAAATATCTGCTGCTATAAAAGCTCAGTATTGTCAATGGATTCTACACGTATTTTTGGCATCGTTTCTGATAGTGGGCTGGTGCACAAAGCACTGTTGTTGTGAACTTCCTTTAGACAATTGTGGACGTTAAAGGGATATTGTTCAGCGTATATTTAGGACTTGCGCGCAATTATAATAAGGTCAAGGTTTGTTTTGGTTAAGACGTAGAATTGCGCGTCATAAGTGGTCATCTAGGATATGAGAAACTACCAAAATGAGATTCTTTGAATCTTCGTACGATAAGGACCAGTATTTGAAACAAATTGGTCTATTTTATTTCTGGGTTCACATTTTACTTTGCTCCCTTTTTCGCCACACTTAGCTACAGATAACCTTCTTACAAGACAGATTTGTTACGGACACATCAATTGACGTGAGGTCATAAAAGGATCACCTCGACCTTAATAGTGAAACCCATCTAAATAAATAAGGAAGTCATTCAGCAAATGTAAAAATAGCTCACATTGTGTAGGACACAAATATAAATATTTGTTAGTAGGTAATGTTAAAGTAACGATGCTGTTACTGCTGCGAAAGAGACCACTCCCATATTTCTTCTTCTTTTTGTGTATACGACCTTATTTTTAATGTTTATGGCTCCAATATTCTTCTATGCCAATTATACCATCTTTCGAGGTATAATAGCTTCTAATACCACGTCTTAAAATAATATTATTGTTTGTGGCATCGTGACAGCCCAAACCAGAGCGGCATCTCTCTTCTCAGCAGTGTTTCTTTTAGACTATGCTTACTGGTACGCACTTAACAGTCTAGCATTCGGTTAAACTGGAAGCCGACCCCAACATATTTGGGAAAAGGCTACGATGATGATGAGCTATGAAAATACGTCTGATACAGAACCCAATATTATGAGTTATTATTTAATCAGTGAACGTCTCGTTAAATTAAGTAACTGAAGTAAATATTATGGTTATATCTCTCCTTCAATGCTTGTTAGTGAAATAAAAACATAACAGATACATGGCTAAATCACGTATTTCGAGATAAAAGTTATATAAAACGAAAATCTTAATTTTATTTACGGTTAAAACTTGTTATGGGAAAAGTTCGAGGATTCTGTCTGCCTCGTCAAATGATACAATTACAATATTAAAACAATAGCAATGCTCCTCTATGCTTCGCGGGATAGGGTAATAGTTTATGATACAGTATGGTTCCCTATTTCAATTTAGACTGGAGGTTGGGTGTCCTAACTTAGCTAGCTGGCTCGGACTCGATGTGGAAGGCAGAGTACCGGTTGTCGTGGACCAACTTTGTGAGGCCAATGCCAAGCAGTGAAAAGGCTAATTTAATTGAGCCAGGGCTCTAATTCTGCTACCTACAATGACCGATGAATGAATGAAATTTGGCTTAAAATGAAAATTTTCGTATTCTCTTAAGCATTTTTCTACACAATCATTGAAAATTCATTACGGGACGGTACACTCAAGGTCAATATAATTAACTTCCAGTTATTGTATTGGCAAAATATCTAAGAGAATAGGAATAATTTCAAATTTAATTCAATTGCTAGTAAATAGCAGAATCGGAGTCCAGGAGTGAATCGCGATAAACTGAACAGATTGATTAATTGAGTCTGCCACAATTCTTAAAGTTTTTGTAACTGCATACACTGACACAGCAGTTATTGGGGTAAAGATATAAAAAGTACGAATAAAATAAACATTATTTCGGCTGTTTGAAATCCGGTATAATAAAAATAAATCACAATGAATATAAACAAATTTAGCAAACCAGTAAGTACATGATTTTGATAACTAATATTAAACTAAAAATAAATAATAATTAGCTTTTGTATTCATAGTTTCATAACCCGTATCATAATTTTAGGTACACAAATGATGGATAAATAAAATATATCACAATTTTTGGTTATTATATTGGTGATTGGTGATAACTGATCACCACTCGCAGACTCCTGGAATGTACTTCTCAATCAGCTTCTCGTAATAAGGCCAGAGAGCCTCGATGTCAGGGACCTTTGTGCTCTTAGTGTAGAGGTCGTATTTACTGTGAAAAGAATTTTATTTCAGTAAAGTCTTTTTATTTTATTATTTTTAGTAGGCCTTTTACCAGGCTCTGTCAAAACGTTACAGTGATGCCTCTAGTTGCGCTATATGTAGGCAGGTATAGATGAAGCCTACTCCCAAAGGTATAATAGACATTTTTGCTATTGTTTAGAGCCCTTAGAACAAAAAAATGGAACATCCACCATCAGCGCTTAGAGTCATAAATCCGAAATGATAAACGACCCATTATGTTACCAGAACTTTTATGTTACCAGAAGATGGTCCAAAAACAATTTAATTTGACATCTTTCTGGGTAGTGTTATGTACTTTTCTGGCGTAATTAGGCATTCAATTTGCTTTACACTTTTGGTGAAAAGGATAGTAACATTCGGAAGTTTTTAACCAACATAAACTCTAATAAACAACTACCCAAAAATGGTTTTAAAGACATTTCAATGCTGACAGTTGCAAAAATGAATTAGGAGCAAACTTATTTCTTAACAATACACAAATATACCTAATTCTCATTCGTTTCATTATATACTCACTTGAACTCGAGCACCCACTCCAGGATCTGCTCATCCTTCTCGTTGGTGAGGTGGCGGTAGTCGCCGCCAGCGTGCCATGGGTACAGGGAGTGGTATCTGAAGTAGAACGAAATAGTTGAATATATCACGCTAATATTATAGAAGTCTGTGGGAGTTTGTGTTTGTAACCCGCTATCGCTCAAACAGGTTGACCGATTTCGATGGACGTATTGGATTAACATGTAGTAGACTACTGTTACCCGTATTTAAGGGGGTAAAGATTTTGCAGTTATAACCGAAATCTTGGCAGCCTAAACCGCGGACAATGCCTAGTAAATATAAATACTATTTAGACACGTCCGATTTTGATTTTCGGTTCCGAATATAATTTTTTTAAGTATTTTTTTATGAATCTACCTTTGTTTGATAATATGTATCCCACCAAAAACATTAAATGTAAAAAAATGCCAAGTCTCTCGATGCAGTCTTTCCATCGTAAAAAGTTTTGAGATCTCTTAGAAGCCAAGTCCTATTCAAAATATTTTGTAGTTATAAATCAACATTTAGTAATTGTATCAATAGTTTTCTTTATATTATAATTATAGTGACTTGGCAATGAGCACAAATTAAAAGCTGCTTGATGCCTGGAATTATGTGCAAATGTTACTGACGAGACCAGTGATCAGATTATTTGTTATGTGTGAATCATGATGGTCACTACCGACTACATGCTCCAATACAATAATTAAGAATACCTTACGGGCCATCGCTTTATGAAAGTAAATGAATCGAGAGTACACTAAGACTGACTGCCGTTGCCGAAATTCGGTTGGGACGACACGGATAAACCAAAAGAAAATTAATTTTGTGATATTAATGTTTACGCATGCGGTGTGTGTAACTTTCAACTCCTACAAATATGCCGTTTTATTTGTTTCTTCTTGTGCTCATTGCCAAGTCACTATAATTATAATATAAAGAAAACTATTGATACAATTACTAAATGTTGATTTATAACTACAAAATATTTTGAATAGGACTTGGCTTCTATGAGATCTCAAAACTTTTTACGATGGAAAGACTGCATCGAGAGACTTGGCATTTTTTTACATTTAATGTTTTTGGTGGGATCTCATTTATTTTTTGTAAGTGTATTTCTTTCTTTTTTTTAGGTGTCATAATTTCTAGGACTTCAGCTACTGCTTTGCTTAGAACCCATTCTCTATCTCTATCTCTTTTGTTTCTTCTCTGAGACTTCGTTACTTCTAATGTAAACAAGCTTAAACTTATATATATATGCATATATATACATATATCTACTAACTTACAAACTATAGCTAAACTAAACTAAATAACACGTAAAGTTCTCCGAATATCAATTATCACTACAATATTTTTTAGTTTCGAAATGGTTTTTCATAGACAGGTGGCGCTATCAAATGAAAATTATCGAATTATTCTGAAGTACTACTTAGACTGCGCTTTGTAACGAAACCATAGCGCGATTCAGACACGTACAACGCCATCTATCGAGCGCGCATACAATATTTATCGCAATACAATGGAGTTTTAGCTTTATTAATTTAATGAATTATGAATTTTATGTATTAATTTGTATTAATGATAGTCTGTGTATTACATTTATATTATTCTTTTCTATTCTATGTATGTATTCATCCAATTGAATAGGTACTTAAACAACGAACAAAGTTAACAATGCAGTCAAAATCCATACATAATGTTCTTGCCAAACCGCAAATATAAAATTGTTTTCTATGGCATATTATTTTTTAATGTTTTTATAATTTTTCCTTTATATGTGGCTAAGGACCTATCTTGGTGCAAAATTTGAAGTTTCTAAGTCTGCTAGAAGTACCTTAGATTTTTGATGATCTGTCAGTGAGTCAGTGAGTCAGTGAGTCAGTGAGTGACAAAATGGTGTAACTTTGATCGACCGTAACTCCTAAACCATTAATTCAATTGGCATGTAATTTCGAACTTAAGCTTGTTCTAATGCCTACTATTATTCCCCGAAAAGCTAAACTCCTAGCTTTGTCCACGTCGAAGATACAGGGGGGGCGAAACAGCCGCGAATCGCTTCGAGAAAAGATGGTACGGCCGTGCCCGTTTTGCTCGAGACTTGGCAGGGGCACTGCCGTGCCCTCAGATTGTAAGTATTTGACTTCATGCTACCGTCAATACCCTTATAGTGACAACTTTCAACTGTCTACGATTTAAAAGTTGTTTGGCGGCGGATAAGCCGGGTCAGTGCACACTGAAAGCTACGTTGACTTGCAGCATAAGGGCAAATGACCGAACTGCCTCTGCAACCTTATAACTAACGAAATAAGATTCAAAATTACTTGTCTTATTTTGCTGCATAAAGACATTGCCGGCCGCTGCTCTTTCACTGAGAATTGACCCTTAATGTGTCAGTCTACATGTATAAGCAAGCTCTTAATTAGTTATCGTTTAAATGATTATTGAATGTAATAAATAACATCCCACTAATATTACAAAGGTTTGTGAGTTTGTATGTTTGTTACTTCTTCACGTCAAAACGGCTGAACCGATTTTGATGAAATTTAGTATTGAGTTAGCTGACACCCTGGATTAACACATAGGCTACGGTTAATTACGAGAAAATATCTTATTTCCTAACTACACAGATGAAGTCGCGGGAAACAGCTAGTTTCTAATAACCTAACATAGTTCGCGTTGCGGGCGTGCTCTCGGGATAGTAAGACAATCTCCACACGTGACATATACTTTAATGGCATTAATACTGATAACTTTCTTTTATTCACATGTGTGGATCACAAACACCTACATATATCTCGTATTACAAACCGAGAGAATGTAATATTAATAGGCAAAGCACGTTTTAGTTTTCTGAACTGTTTAGTAAATATTATTGTCATTGTTACACAAGAGCTCATGAACATGGAGTTGTTTAACTTCCAAAAAAATTAAGAACAATTTTATTGTTCTTAAGAGAAAACAGGAACTTGTGGCGCATCTATGGTGGGATATATGTCCTAACACGTCTAGAGTTTTTCCGTTTATTTGTTACCAGAACTTTATCAACGATTAAGATTGTTTCGTAGGTACTATCTTCCCTATGACTATGGCACTTTGATTTACGACCCCGCCGACGCGTCGGCTCAGGATTAAGGACTCCAGTTGGATCGACATAAATACGCGTCAGTAATTCTTTATTATTATTTAAAAAAACCCTCCCGCATTAAGGAATTTACTTATGTCGCGGGGGTTTCACAAACATTCAAGACACACGCACAAAGACGCCCAGACTCAGGACAACATTTGTGGATCACCCAAACGCTTGTCCTAAACGGGGAACGACGCGATGCGCCTAGTGGGTTCGGACTTCGGCGTGAAATCGTGAATCCGTCTAAGCTTAAGTCTTAGTTACCTGATCATGTAGAGTCCCTTGTCGGGGATCTTGCTCTTGTTGTGCTTCAAGAACTGGTACATGTACTCGTCGTGGCTCCAGGAGATCTCGAGCGCGTCCAGCCCGCAGTGCGGCTTGTACATGCCGTACTCAGTGCTATGGGGTGGATATGGCATTAAATTTGATTTTGGATACTATAAAAAATGTTAAGGCTAAAATCCTATTAGGTGAGTAGTTTTTTTAGCATTATCATGGTGTGACTAGCGAGTATGTTAATGTTGGTAAATTGTAAACCGAACATTACTGAGGCTCCACTGTCTGTTTGTCCAGCCGCTTGTCACCAGACTGTATCTCTTAAGCCGTTTTAGCGACACTTTATTTTTTCATAAAAAATATTAAAAAACAGTTCAGGAGTCAGACTTCTTTGGCAATTTAAAAGGTAGCAGCAACTGTCTATAATATCGTAACATCAATTATCTGTAACTTAATAGTTTCCTTCGATCATTATAGCAGCAATATCGACTTTTCACAGTAATCTTACTTATATTTAGGGTTGTAAGTATCGGGGTTGTCCTTGAAGCTCTCCGGGCCGTACACGATTGAGTTAGCCCACTTGCAGCCGACGGGGAAGGTGTCTCCTACCACGCACCACTGGGGCTCGCCGTAGAAAGCCATCACCTTAATAAATTAAACGTATACATCGCTTGCAATTTTACCATAACTGGTTGAAGGAAAGTTAAATATGTATTTTGGAGAAAAATACATTTATGAACAAGATTTAATTCTTAAAGTGCTTGGCAAAGGAAAATCCATCAAAAAATCTGGGAAAGGAATATTTTAAATACCTTTTTAAAGTACATCCTTCAAAAAAGAATTCGATTCAATTCACAATAACAAAACCATCAAAGATAGACGATAAACGATTTCACGGCCCTTAAAAAAAACAATTATTGATTTTCATGCTAGGGCTTGGCAAAAGCCTTTTCTCGGCAGAAAACATATTAATTAACAAATCTAACATGAAAAAACGTTAAAAATTCCAGCCAGTGTCATTAATATCAATGGATCAACAATTAAAAGTTCAAGCTCGTTAAAGAGAGGTTATCAGAGGAGAGTCAATTATTTTATTAATACTAGGATTTACGCTCAACTTTGTCTGTATTTTTACAAGTAATCTTAGGAAATGTGAAGACTTTCGCTATAAACATAAAATTACCAATTCGACGAATTTTTATTTAGTTTAAATTTAACCTTTTTACAACTATGTTGGGATCGGCTTCCAGTCTCATCAGATGCATCTAGGTATTACTGTTTTTCAGTGAATTTTTTAAAAGTCCAAAAAAGTTGAATTACCGATATTCAGGATGGAGGTAGTAATTAGGGAAATAATCTTCTTCTAATATATAAAATTCCCGTGTCACGATGTTAGTTACCGTACTAATCCGAAACGGTTCGACCGATTTTTATGAAATTTTGTATACATATTGGGTAGGTCTGAGAATAGAACAACATCTATTTTTCATACCCCTAATGATAACCCCGTGATAGGGGTTGCTCACACTAAAAAAAATATTTTATTTTTTGGACGAAATTGTTTGTTTTTATGTTTTTTATAATGTGGCATTAAAAATACATACAACTAGAAAAAAAAAATATTCGGCAAAACAACGTTTTTGCTGGGTCAGCTAGTATATATTGAAACATATTTAACATACCTTGCCCAGATCATGGAGGAGTCCAGTAAGATGGAACCAGTCATCATCAGGGTGGTCTGCGCGGATCCTCTCGGCGGTCTGGAAGGCGTGCACAATGTTCGGCAGGCTCGTGTCAGGGTCTGACTCGTCCACCAGCTCGTTCAACTTGATCAGAGCATCCTTGATGGTGCTCTTGAAAGTGTTGAACTTCAGCCATTTTTCTTTCTTTTCTGTGGAAGGTAGTTAAGTACACAATACAAAAAAGGCACATTGTTTTACGCTTGTAATTAGCTGAAACGGGTGCTAAGGCTATGAGTATAGTATACAGAGTATAGTCGAGTCCAGTATTGAGATTAACCTTGATATTTAATAGGTGTTTTTATACTACACTTATTTTTATGTCACTTTCCCAATGGGCTCTTACTGAGTAAGCCTAAACCGCTGTATTGCGTGATCTGCGTCTTCTATCGATTGGTCTATTCGATCTGAATTCTTCATGCACCAACAAGATACGCCAAACGTGAGGCATATTTGTATCATACCTAACTCAAAGATCTGTTCTGGGTCTGCCTTTATGTAGGAGGTCAGCACATGATTATTTTATCACTAGAATTTCGCGTCATAAATGTCGCGTATGTCCAACGATCGTAAAACATCAGTGCGATAACGACCTTAGCTGTTTAACAATCTAGCTTCACTCTGAGATCTGGATCCTAAGTTGTTAAGCTATTTCCCTTACTTTAAGGAGTATTGGAAAGCCACATTCAGATCCTCAACACATGACCTACTCACGTTTAACGAGTTCCACAGTGACATTAGTGTGCATGTCATAGTAAGTCTTGCGCACGCGCTCCCTGATGGGGTCCGTGTCGTCCACCGTGTAGTCGCGGAACGCATCAATCGGCTTGTCGTTGAAAGCCGGCTCCGGACGCAGTAGCTGCGAGGGGTCGATGAGTTTCACGTCGCCTTGCTGTTAATAAGGAATATAGAGTTAAAAAAATAGAAGCATTATTAAAGTTTTGTTAAGTTTTTGTACTGGTAGAGCGCAGGTATCTTAAGACCCTTGACTTTAGATTCTAGAGGCTTAAAAACCAATTACTTGGAGAACCCGTATGGTATATTATGGACATAGCGAACACATTCATGCAAACACTGTTTTTTTCTTGTAGATATTCCACCTTATAGTCACGTAAATATTTTACTTTACCATATTTTCACTTCAATTTCACGTTCTCAACGTGAATCGTAAAGATATTTGCATCATAATCGTGAGCAATATTTATCTTTACGAGGGGGCTATTATAGTATCACTATTTTATGTTAACACTGATTTTATTCCTAAAATATTATTATTACCTTTGACGCCATGTTGTTTCGTGTTTTAGTTGACTCCTCGACTCTCCTCCAAGATGTAAGGGTATGATAAACAAATAGATCATCTAGTTATTATATATAGAGAGTCTTGACACTATCTGATAAATGAGCTTAGTCTAGTCAGATAATACTAATTCTTTAATAGGCTATAACTTTTGCACACCATAAACTTATGTCTGGCATCCGGCTGTTCTTGTTTTCTACATCATATTTTTCTTTTAAAAAGACCTGAGAGGAGTGCGGGTGACAAGGCTTGACTCACTTGCTCAGTACTGGAAAAAACTTTCAGATAGGTGTCACATGGTTTTCAGAGGCATTTAAACTTTTGTCATTCACAATATTTATTATTCAACAAAATCTGCTTTTTAGTCTATCAACTATACAAATCTACCACTCTCTAACCTAATGAACGACAAAATTCTTACTTACTTTATTTATCTTCACTTGAAGACATGCCCTGGGCGATATGCACGGGAGTCCGTGGGACGAGAGGCCGACGCTTACACGTCGACCTCCGAAACGAAGTAAGCCGTCAGCATCTATCAGCCAACGATGCCCCGCGGTCGGTGTGTGTTCACACCGATTAAAAGTTTTGTACCGACGACAATTCAGTCGAATCGTAATTCGATAGTGCTTAAAATGATATCCTATTACCGCCTCGCTTCCTGCCGAAAGCATCAGATCAGCTCTGTATCATTTCATAATTTTGCATTGTCACCTAACTTTAACATATGCAGTTAAACTTTCACCTCAATCGCGAACCGAAAAGTGGATCTAATATAACTTACAAGATTACAAACTGACAGACACCCAGGCAGACAAAGTGATAATTAATAGGTAATATCATTAAAAAAGAAACAGCGTTACGATGTGTAGTCTGTAGCTGTCTCATTCGGCAACTGCATCAGTCTTTGAAGACGTAATGGTAAGCCGCAAAAACACGATAAAATTCTGAGTTAGTGGCCGATTCGTCCGAATCGGGCGAATTGACTACTCTCCATTTTAAATCTTTTTAGTGGCACATTCGCCCGGGACAATTTAACAGCGGGCGAATCCTACACACCAATTTTTTTAATGCTCTATTCGCCCAAATACTGTAGCTGTTCTAGTTATTAGTACTGAGCCAAAATTCTATACACAACAAACGACAAACAAACAGCCACATATATCTAAGTTAAACATATCTACCAGTTAAAAACAAACACAGATAATGTGTAAGATTGCAGATTATTGTTTTTAGTGTAGTCTTCTGTGCAGACAACATATTTATCTTGGAACAAGCAGCCAAATTATATTTACTTGTATCTTGTTAGGTAATTACATCCACAGGGGATCCAAGGAACTTCGGTCAAAGGTCCAACCAGAAAGGTTATAATACCTTTGCCGACGTATCCTCCATGTCATCAATAAGATAGCTTTACCATGAGATAATCTCGTAATCCCAGTTGATCTTAGATAAATATCATCAATTTACTATAAGAGATATAATGTTTATTTATTTATCAGACACTATCAAAACTTCTTGATCCGCGAATTTACAAGGATACGAGTTGATTGACAATGGTGTTAGGAATGACATGCTCTTTCATGGTGACCGGTTGTTACAAATTAAGATAACACTTATGTCTTCCAAGTTAAGGTTTAAAATAGCGCCTCATGTAGTGGCATTGAAGGAGGTGTGACATGACAAGCCTTTTATTTGCTGGTTTATTTTCAAAGTATTGGAATATTCCGGTTCGTGTGTGTGGGCAAATTGCCTTTCGATATCTTTAAAGATTCCACAGAAGCTGGTATCTGCTTAATCCTCCTGCTTATTGCGTAGTGAGGCCTTTACTTTTCGTCATTGTGGAATGTCATAAAATATTTGATAAGATTTTTACTCCGAAACAAACGTAGCGTATATTTATGCTAAATCATGTGCTGACGCGTCGGGGGTGTCGATAAGGACTCCAGTTGGGTTCGAAGCCAGTCCGGCTATACCAATAATTACGCGTGAGTAAACCTTTTTTAAATAACTATAAATCTGCCTCACGGAAGTTATTACAAATGTAATGAAGGCATAAGGAACGAAAGATAGGGACTGGACCTGCAATCAAAAGACTTGACGTAACCTTGATGTACCGGCCACCACTCGCTGATAGGCAATGGTCGTTGTCGTGATCAATTTTCCTGTGACAACGAATAATATAATAAGTGGAGAAAATCCAGTAGTATTGATCTTCTTAGTAACATACATATTATCAAGAGGGCAAACTTTAGATTACTTGTCGCAGTTTGACTGCGCTTTAAATTGATGCTGCAAAAAAAATACAAAAATACGTAGTGTAATAAAATCATTAGAATTAATGTAATTTAAGAGAGGATTTTAACATCGTATCAAACCGTTTAGATATAGGTATAGGGTTAAGGCTAAATGAAACAAAAATATAAATAAGAAATTACATTTATTTAATATCTATTGTACATAATCGTTACGTAAGGCTTTGTTTTGGAGCATGGTCGCAACATAAGTTACTAATTACAATAATATTGCTGGCAAGTGACGTCATTTACAGAAATCTGAATAACTCATACCGTTCGTTGAAATTCGACTCTGAATCGAGTCAGTAAGGTTTAATTTTATTTGTACTAGTTTATAGGTAGATTATTATTCCGATTTTCGTAAATCATTTTATTACTGTTTGTATTTTCATCAATCTATAGACTTTAAGCTTTAATACATAATCCGCTTAATATTTAAGTAACTGAGTCTTCGATATTTATAATCCTAGGTTTCAGTAATAATTGTAGAGAATTTCAGTTATCTATAGATATAAATTATAATTATAATTTAAGACCCAGTCTTGTAACTGAAACATAACTGTTTTGTCGGTAGCACGTCGCAGATAAAACTATTCCCTTTTTGTAGAAAGTTGCTAAACTGTGTCCCAACTATTTTATTGCTAGTGAACTGTAGCACTTAAAACAAATTGGCAGCGATATATTAAAATACTCATTACATACTAACAGTCAAGTTAAAATATAGTACATTACATAGAATATTAAATTCATATAACGGTAAAACGGGGTGAATAGAAGCATTCTCGAGGTATAAACAGTTTATTTCCAAGATTTGTCCGTTATGGAGTCAAAATAAAATGAGTACACGAAGATTATGATGATTCTCAAGCACTTAACAAAAAAAATATGTTACATATGTATGTATTAATATATATCTTTATTTTTAAAGGATATTTATGTAAGCGAAAGTATGTGACCTGTACCCCATGTAAAAAAAACACTTTTTTCTATTCACCTCGTTTTACAGTACTACAAGTAACACGAGTCAATATTAAATTGTACATCAACATGCTTGAAACTACTTACAGACATCGAAGACAGTTCATAGACACCTGTATATAGACATATATTACACATATATTTATATATTAGATTTAATATCATATTACTGTAACTTAAGTTACGGATTTAATAATGACTGTATAACAATATAACCTTATTATTCTCAGTATATACTACACGAAACTTTCATTATACAGAAATTGGTAGGTATTTTTCACTTTGAAAACTTATGGCTTGGCTTATTGTTCTCAAAGGACATATTTGCACTATAAATCTACACCGCTGTGGGTTACACAAAAAGATAACAAGATGAGCTGATGATGACAAATTCTGGTATTGTAGCGATAAACTAAGGTAATATTGAGCGACGTACAACGAATAGTTTCGTGGTTGCGCTTATATGAAAGCAGCGACTAATCTCGGGCATTTTTGTTACCCACAAAAAAAAACATAATATGCTACAGATTTTTGGATTTTAGACGAAATAGCTAAAGACTAATTTCGCATTCAATAAAATTGTCTAATCCGTTTTCAGGTTGGTGTATTCGCACTACAAAAGAAGCTCTTTTTATGTACTTATTTAGTTCATAACATGTACAATCTTAGTTGATTGACAAATACAAACAAACCGGATTTTAATGATTGTTTATAACAAAAGTACAAACAAATTAAGTTCATTAGTTCATACTTCAAATTAAAACGACTCATGCTTACATATTACATTCTCTTAAAATATTTACACTTAAGACGCATTAAAAATTATTTACATTTTATCGTTTAAAGTATTTCCAACCGAGTCTTGGTATTTATTATAAAAAAAAATAGAAACCTATATTCTAAATGGAAATCCATGGGTAAGAGTAAATTTTAAGATTGAAAATGTACATTATATTTACAGGAAATAAATATTTATAACTGAATAATCAATTTAATATTGGAAGTATTTATAATGTTATATTCTATTGCAATCAGCCATTTTTAGCAACTAGAAGTTGGTGAACACAATTGGATTTACAAAATACCAGTATTTTCCAGTTACCGGTTTTAACCGGATAGTCAAATTGTTAACGTCAACTCGCCATATCCAACGTGCTCGACGGGTCGCGGTTTCGATGTGTCGCGGTGTCCACAAATCAGAGCCGCAATGTATTCGTGCAATTGACTTGAATGTTTGTGAAAGCCCCGCTACACAATTCTAGTATGTTTTAATA
This sequence comes from Trichoplusia ni, assembly GCF_003590095.1. NCBI lineage: Eukaryota > Metazoa > Arthropoda > Insecta > Lepidoptera > Noctuidae > Trichoplusia > Trichoplusia ni. The sequence goes on along the minus strand of NC_039495.1, from coordinate 8,213,718 downwards.
TTACCTTTACTGGGCGTCAAACCTATTTTATTGTAAAGCACAACAGCATCTCATTGAATTTCAACGTGTATAGTTGTTTTAAATATCTGATTGAATTATATGATTGCTGTTCTTGACTATCCGCACCTCTATAAGTTTGTTTAAAAAGGAAACAAGTCTTTTCGTATTGGAAACTTGGCTTTAGCAAAATAGCTATACATTCAGATGGAAATCATATTTAAAGTACGCTTTCTACGCTACAGTGGAGATTTTCGGAAAAAAAATTGAGTTATTAATTATCTAAACTATTTTTCTATTTCTAACTATTCTAGAAACACGAGTAATTTTTTTTTAATCGTGGTTATTTACCATGTCATTTTATATAATAAGCATTACAACGGCTACGTCGACTTTCAACTATAAAATATTATAAGAATATTATTTATGTTGGTGTTGTAATCTGGTGTTTTCATTAATATTAGAAATTTAACTGTAAATGTATATTTGTTACATAAATACTAAATATTGTAAATATTATGTTATATTTTACTATAGTGTATATTGTTTTAAAATTAATTGATTGTCGTGCAGTAGGCACCTGCGATTGCTTGGTAATATCCTCAATATGTGGATTCGTAGATAGTCCTGCTGGTAAATTATAGAAAAGACAATGTGCAAATTAAAACGGTGTCTCATGAAACTGAATTAAAATAGATGATTCTGTTAAGCGTTTCTTCCACAGGGCTAAAGATAATCGGAACAGTAATTTGTTTGTAATTGCACGAAGAAGTTACGTTTTTGCGTAAGATAATGTCCGTGTTAAAGTATTCACCTTTTAATTTGAAGACGCCTAAACATCAAATTTTACATTCTAAATGGAGAAAATCGAAACATACAAGTAGATTATCTAATTTGGAAGCAGATACGTTAGACGAAGTTACAAGTTTATGTTGATATTTCTTTCATATTAATTATAGATTATTTATAACCTATTTTTATTCTATTGTTGTTACAAAAATATATTAGACTACGAACATATACATACTAAAATACCATGTATTGCTATTTTTATCTGGAATTTGTTTTAATGCACATTGTTTTATGGAAGATTGTTGTGTCTGTGGGTCCGTTTGTGTCGACTTTAAAAACTTTATGAATCAGTCTATTATAGAGTGGTAAGTTAAAGGCTGGTTTAAAGTGCCCGATAAGTTATACTTTTGGAAATTTAAAATGTAGTGTATATTTTTTTAAATGTCAATATTTCATTGTTTTTTATTCTATATACAAGTGGAGAAATGTTATTTTACTAATTGAAATTTATTTCAGTTTCAGATAAGTCTGAAATAATAATGTAGTCAATATCAATAAATATTGAAGGATGGAAATATTGGATAAGTTTGTTTAAACATGACTAGAAACACTTAAACTCCTAGGAATTAAGTTTCCTTGTGATATAAGTAAATTCTCATCTGATCTACAATTTATTTATTATGTAACAATTTACTCACGTGAGAAAACTTGGGTAAGGCTGGGCTACGTTTGGGTCCGAAACTAGTCGGGGCTATCCTGATGAATACACGCGAGTAAACCGTTATTAAATAATTAAAAGTCCACCTCGCTAGGTTTTTATGAAACACGTTAAATTTCATACTTAATCAATCAAAGGAAATTGACAGCGTATGTGCCAAATTCTGCCCAGGATGAAGTTTTTGCACCCGAAGTCTAACCCTGGATTGAAAGGCAAGAGGAAAACGCGTTTTCGGTTGTAAATCGATTGACCGAAATACACTGTCTTCACTCTAGGCAGTACTAGGTCCAAAATCCTTTCCGATTCTCATTGTCCTTTCAATAATATCATAGAAACTACCATAAAAAAGAACTTGACGAGTATTATCTTTGATATATACCTTCTGCTTACACTCAAACTTATCTCACATTAAAAATTATAATTAAAACCTGTAATTCAATAAAGTACCTTAAGACCTTCAAAATAAAGTTCAATATCGCTCAACGTCCACTAGCAGATGATTTGGAATCTCCCTCGCTGTCACTCGACCACTCCCCTTCGCTGTACTCCCTCTCTTCCTTCTTTCTTCTCTTATCTCTTGTTACCTCTTCGTCTGAGGACTGTTGTCGGAGGAAGTTGATCAAGGTGCTCTCGATGTCAAGACCTAGTTCTTTAGTTGGTGAGGAAGTCCTTAACTCCTTCAAGGTGTTGGTGAGGTCAATGTTGACAGGTACTGGGGCTTCTTCTAACTCCTCCTCAGTCTCTTTCCTGCGTTTTCTCTTGTTCTTGGAGCTGTGTTTCCTTTCCTTCTTGCGTTTCTTCTTTTTTGTACTGGAAAAAGATAGGACATTAGTATAGAGTACAATGCTTTTTCTAGTTGATGGATTCTATTTTTGTTAGACAAATCAAATGAAAGGGTGTTTGCATGTCATCGGGATAGAAATTAGAATACTTAAAAAATTGGTTCTGACTATAAGATGAAAGCCTATGGAACACTATATTGTTCAGTATTTCTTTTAATTTAGAAAGCTAACTTCTTTTTTCATTATTTTAATGAAGACGTTTTGTAACTTTAACAAAAATATTTAGTGAAGACAGGAAGAGAGAGGGAGATAAAATATACATATTATAAGGTCGAGACTACTTACTTGTCATAATCCGATTCATCATTTTCATCTGAGGACCTGTCAAGACCAAATGAAAATTACAATTGGTTTCATATTTAAATTACAAACTCTCAAGTTACTATAGCAACTGATAACTCACTTATACTTTCTGCGCTTGCTCTTCCTGTGGGTTTCACTGTCATACTCTGAAACAAAAGATTTGTTGAACTATAATCAAGTATGAACCAAGAATAGAACTAATTATTGAACAATATTTGTAGGAAAGTAAACAGCTGTATATTGATTGATTGATATGCCTCGTTCGATTTCGGCCACAGCTGCTAGTGTTGCAAGACACCAGCCAGCTGCGAAGAACATATTGCAGTAAATAAGGGTGTGCGCCAACACAGGTGCGAACTTCGTTCCCTTACCCTCGCAGCCCGATGAGAAGGATCTGACGCGACCGGAGACAGATAATGCAACACGGAAGTTGTGATATAGTACCTAGTGGTAGGATCCAGGAGCGACAAATCAAAGCATTAGAATTTGTGTGTTTTCAAAATATACATTGCATCTTCCGTGTTTTAGAAGGCACGTGAAAATGTGAGTCGTGTGCTAGATGTGTCTCCGGCAGCGTCGAATTGGCATCTCATAGTGCTATTAGAGTTAAAGAAGAGAGAGTTCACTTGTGTTAGTGTACACTTTTGTGCACTATTTTACGTCCTTCTCAAAACTAATCGCCATAGCCGAAAATGTTATTAGGAAATATAATTTAGCTTGAGCTAAGATCCTAAATAGTAAGCTTCTCACCTCTCTTATCCCTGTGCCTTCTCTTGTCCCGTCGGCGTTTCTTCTCTTCTTCTTCTGCCTTTTTCTTTCTCAATGACTCCAAAGTGTCTACCTACAACGGAATATTATTGTTAGTTGTGAGGAAGTAAATTTTATTACGTGAATTGCGATCAAAAGTATAACATTTGAGGTAGTAAGGGGTATCCGTGTTGCCCCGTTAACTGGGTTGAGGTCTGATAGGTAGTCGTATTTTGAAAAACACTAGTACCTAGCTGTATTCGGTTCAATTCGAAACCAAACTCAACATAGTTGAAAAATCGATAAATTGATGATGAAGTTAACAAATAGGTACTGTATAGACGCACTTTTTTAACAGAGCGATGCAGTTAGCACAGGCTAGCTTCAACAGCTTCATTAGACTATCCTTAAGTTTATAATTCTAAAGGCCGATTTTTCTATAATCGGTTAACTTTTACCTGAGGAATAAATATAACCGGTTGACATATTTTCTATACAAAAGCTGTCAATATATTCGCCGAATAAAGTTACCTGGCGATTGAAAAATCAGTCCTACTATACATAGGCTTCTAAAAAAGAACGTAATGAGTATCTTTACATAATATGGTTAGTTCCACGTACCATAGCGCTGGCCAGTGAGGAGGTGGGCAGCGCGGCGGCGGCGGGGTCGACGCCGACCTTCCTGAGGAACTCGGCGGCTCGGCGGCGCCGCTCCTGCTGCTTGGCGCGCTCGCCTTCCGTCTCGCACTCTGCTAGGACACACGTTATGTTACAGCTGAACACACCACACATTTAGCAATATTTTTTTAATTAGTCTATACAGTATACACGCTACTCTCTGCTGTGATTCGAGCCTATTACGTTCTGACGTAATAGGAACGAACGAAATTAAAGGTATAAAGGACTCTGATACTATCAACTCTCAGAATAGAGGATTTGTTTGTTATAAAAGAAGTTGCGAGGAAAAAAATCTGTTACCAGTCTGGCCAAAACTCTGTCAAGTTATAAGACCGCTATATTTAAAAAATAAGTTTGAATATAATTTTCAAATTAACTTATTAATTTAATTAAATGATAGAGTCATAAAGTCAATTTAAACTGCCTTTTTCATGTACTCAACAGTGAATGCTGTAACTCACCTTTAGAATCCGACTGATCTCCAGTCAAATCAATCAAATCATCAGAATTGTCCTCCAAAGATATGATTTCATTTTCCAACTCCTCTTGCTTGGGCTTGTACTTCTTGCTTTCTTTCTCACTCTCTCGCTCCCTCTTCTTTTCTTTCTCTACACTCTTACGTTCACTCCTTCTTGAATCTCTGCTTTTAGATCTGTAATCCTTCTTTCTATCTCTATGTTTCTTCTTATCTCTTCTATGAGGGCTTCTTCTGTAAGGGCTATCCTTTCTACGAGGACTCTCCTTATCTCTTCTACTAGGACTCTCTTTTTTCAAAGGGCTCTCTTTGTTCATGATGAAGGGATTCTCCCGTCTCTTTAAGGGACTGTCTGTGTCTTGCCGGCTCACAGGGCTGAGATTCTCCTTTACCTGTGGACTGTCTATCTCCATTCCGAAAGGGCTGTCTCTTTCCCACTCACACCTTTCTATTTTATCAAGCGGCTCTATGTTCTGAACCTGCATGGTGACAGGGTTCAATGGTTTTGGGTGGTTTCTGGTGGGACCGTGACTATTGGTTCTTGTTTGGGTATGGAAACACTCTCTTCAGGTAGAATGGTGTTGGTGGGTGGTGGTGTGGGGTTGGCCACTACCGTTACAGGTTCAGCAGCCTTGACTGGCGGTTCTTCGTTTATCTGTCCATCTATCTTGTATACGACTGTGGGAGGAATGTCGTTGCTAGGGAATGTTTGAGGGGCGACCTTCGGCGGTTCTCTGACCTCTTCTGGTTTGTCTGTCTGTTTGTCTTTGTCCTGCTTTTCGGAATCCTCGTCCGAGCTTGACTCGTACGGCAGCGCGGGCTTTGGAAGTATTGGATCTGGTTCCTTTAGCTTCTTTATGGAGAATGACACGGGCGCTAAAAGAGAGGGATTATTATTCTATAGAAGTGATATAACAACCCATACTGTTTCACTTGATTAGGAAAATTTTAAAATTAGATGTCTTGTATATATTATTAATATTATTAAATGCGCCGAAAGCAGTAACTGGGCTAAATTTCTTAATATTACGTAATTAGGATGTCTTAAATCCTGATAATCACAAATGTTCTACTACTATAACGCCAAGTAGATCAATATAAATACGTTTTCTACACCACTAACTTCTGATCACTTACCAGAAGCCTTCTTCTTCTTATCCTTCCCATTGACATCGATCCCTCGCTTCTGCTGCATCAGCCGCCTATAGTACGCGTGGTACTGGTTATCTGGCTCTAGGAATGTGAACCGCGGGTCGTTCTTAGCGCGCACGATGTCTGCGAACTCGTCGCCATTACGTGCGACATAAGACGCCATCTTGTCGATCACTATCTGTACGTCTTCCGGTGGTGTGATGATGGTTGGTTTGTCTTTGCTGTCCGTTGAGGAGCTGTCGTCGAAGTCTGTTGGAGAGAAAGAGTATTTTAAGAATAAGTAGCTGCTCTGGTGATCTTAAGACAATTGACATAAGCACATCAAGAAGTGAAGAGAAATTTAGGGTTTATGGTAGATTTATAAAGACTGTATTGATAGATAAATATATGCAAATAAGACTAAAGGAAATAATGGTTTTAATATACGACTTAATGTTATGTTTTTAAAATAGACACCAAAATACAGAAATTAGTTTAACAAAATAAGTTTGTGTGATCCACGACTCTTGTTCAGAATCTTTGTACATGTAACTTGAATGTTCGTTGAACCCCCCAAGACACGAGGACAATGCCTTAGTATCAAATGAAACTTCGCTTAACTTACCGGATACATCAGAATCTGAGTCAGTATTGTAGTTCTTCATGAGACTGAGTCCTGTTGACTTGAGCAGGGGTGGATCCTGAGTGGTTGGCTTCTTCTGATCCGGTGGGTACTGGTAGTACGGTGGCGGCTGATACGACAGCACGGGCGGGATTGTTGGAGGCACTACAATAGAGGGTTGAGGGTGAAGACTGTCGTTGTGGTAACCGTTTTGTCCAGCAGTCCATTATAGATAGTCGTTTGTTAAAACTAAGTGGTGAAAATGATATAAATAGGTATGTAACACAGAGAATTAGGTTATTCTTTATTGTGCATCACAGAAAATTTAAAAACATGTATTGTTAGCTATGCTGTTTCCCAAATGACACAAATTGTTAGCTTGAGCCTTTAATAAGAAGAGAACATAAGACTGGCAAAATGAGCTCTGTGCAGAATCTAGAAGTCAACCTCAACCAGTACTCTAAAAGGAATTAAAAAGTTCTTCAGCATTTGGGTGATTGTCAGGAAAAAAGTAACACAAATTGAGGATATAATTATCCTTACCACACTTTTAATACTGCAAATTGTTTAATTAGATGGTATTCTGTGTCTAAGCTCGTACAGTACGACGGCTATTAATAGTTTAAGTAAGAAAAAATTCAATGAAATACTACAGTTACTTTAACCGTCTTTAACTTATGTATTTTTTTCCTGAGAAACGCCCATTTCAGGTTAACAATGTCGTTTCAAACTTGACAAAAGCTAGAGTACTTCAGGTAGTTACCATGGTTGGTGTCGGGCCCCTTCGGGGTACATGACGGGGCGCGCGGTAGATGCAGGCGGGCGGGCGCGCGCGGCGGCGAGGTCCCGGGCGGCGCCACGTCGGCCGCGCCCGCGCCCGCGCCCTCGCCCTCGCCGCGCATCTTGCTGATCAGCATCGTGTAGTCGCAGTCCGCAGACGGCTTGTAGTGGATGGACGGGATCGCTGGAGCCTGGTGGAATGTTACATTCTTATCTTCTAATATATAAAATTCCCGTGTCACGATGTTAGGTACCCTACTTCTCCGTAACGGCTTTACCGATTTTTATCAAATTTTGGTAGGTCTGAGAATCGGCTACTATCTATTTTTCATTACCCTAAGTGATAAGAGTTGTCCACCCTTAATATTTTGTCTCCACTGTGATCATCGATTGTTAGGCGGTGCGTAGGTCGCCGGTACAGCTGGTTATTATATGACATCGTTAATGTCACCATTCTAGCACTTATATAATAATGTTAGTTTCATATATTTCCCTTTTTTGGTATCATCGACTAAGCGCTAAGAAGTTTGCCGGTCAGTTATTTATATGTATCTTAAATATGGCGGTGGTGGTATTATAATTTATTAATCGAAATAAATATTTTCTTCCTTAATTGATTGATTGACTTGTATTCACAAATAAATGATTTTAATGTTTCTGTTATAACCAGACATTGAATCTTCTATTTATTGTTTCAAGAAAATATAACAGTAAAGTATCTGTTTTCGAACTCATTTTAGTGAGCAGTTTATCTCTTTCTCTTATATCGATGTTTTAATGACCTGAGGGTGTGTAAGGTGTTTTGATATATTCTAAATTATAAACAATGAATTCTAAAATTCCTAATACTTACAGATTCGATAACAGTCGACGCCAAACTCGGATGTAGATATTCTTCATTTTCTGGAGGCTTCTCTGTAACAAGGAATTATTTCTTTATTAATTTTATGTGTAAAAGTTTACACATAAAATTTTACCAGTACTCAAAAGAAAACGACTCCCGCGGTAAGGATATTAATCCTCATGACGACGGGGATTTCGTTCGTTTCACAAACATACAAATAACAAAAACCGTGAACAAAGAAACCTAAACTCAGATCAATCGTGGATCTCAAGAATGCCTGCCCAACGCGGGGATCGACCCGCGACACTCCGCTTACAGTGGGTTTTGGCATGGTGACCTCAAGCAATCGTCTATCCATGCAGTCAATTTTCTTCAATACCACAGAAAATAAATCACACCATATAATAATATGATGAAAATGAATAAAAGCTCAGTTTTATTTACATACCTTCAACAACTTCAACTTTTCTCTCGGGCCACTTCCCACCCTTCACAAGTGCTATCAGTGATGTATAATAAGGGTGTAATGAGGACTCTCTATTGAGGAACTTGAACTGTGGATTGTCGCCCTGTTTTTGCCTTTATCAGGATCTCCATCTGAGCACCCTGGGATGCTATGAACTTTGCCGTCTTCTCTATTATAGCATTCTGTTTGAGGGTTTCAGGCTGTTGGAGAAATTTGTTGTTTTTAGAATGTTTGAATTTAGATTGTGTTTTGGCCAGATTGTGAATTTTGATAAATATTTTTATAGCTTTGCTGCAGTGTTCTGGTGGTCAGATAAGAAGCTGTTGTTTATGTGTAGCGTCTTGTAACTTAAAACAGTCCTAAGTCTTAGCATTAAATTTAAGATGTAAGTTTTGTTGTCCTGTCTGTTTTGCAACTACCCTAATGAATTATCTATCTTGGAAAACCTAACTGATTTTTTTTTATTAATTGCTATTTAGCAGCCTTCATCGAAATAGCAGTAATAGTAGCATTCATTAAACTTCATATGATGTAAACAGGTATTTATATTTAATAGGTATTTTTGTAATATATGTATTTTTTTATATATCATACCAGGAGTTCTGACAACAGGTTCCGTCATACATAACCATAAGCTAATCAAAGAGCTCTTCTCTTCGATTTTGTTATCCTACAGCAATTTAGAAGTTAAAAATAAGTGTGTAATCTGAAGATTCTGCTTAATGTTTGATATATATTACATTCTAAATTTTAAATTGAGTATCTGCCTATCTTAAACTCAAGTTTCGTTTAATTAATGTCATTTATAATAATGTTATTCCCATGGCTACAAACCAATTTGATGTGAAAATAAATACATTTATGTAAAAATCATGGTTTTTTTTTTATTCCTATATCCAAAGAACAAAGGGCAAACCCTGATGAGTATTGAGTATTTGTGTCACTAAAACTACAAACCAAACTACCTCACTGTGTTACAGTGAAAGCAAAACTCTCAATATTAAAGGGCAGTCTTTAATTAAAGTTAACTCACAAACACAGTATCAGTTGGAAGGAGTGCTCTGAATGCGGGAGCTGGGTGTGAACGGTTCCTCGTCAACCTCCGGCGGTTGCGCTGGAGGCTGTGGTTCTGTGGGGGTGTCATAGTTGAACCCCACTTGACCGTAGCCAGCTGCGTGTAGACGCTTCAACTCCTCCTCTGGAAATTGGGATATTTTAGTTTGAGGTTGATATGCTAGCTATATTGATCTGTACTGTCTGCACTTCTCAGCATCATAAATTCTTTACAAGACTCATTAAGGATTGATGACTGATGCTGTCGTAGACCAACACACAATTTTTACCTGTCAAAATTTGTTTACCACCTAAGCCTACATTGTGGAATGCAATAAAAAATTGAATTGAATTAAATTCAACAATCATAGTCTATAGATATAAGTATGAGTATGTAAGTAAATAAGACATTACAATTGTAAGCTTACCTTTGTACATTTCTTCTTCATCTTCATCAGTGTGGAGCGCGCGGTACCTCTCTTTCATCACAAAGCTGTTCCACGTCTAGCTCACTCCTCGTGAGTTCCACGCGGAAATCGTAGCCTCCCGGAGGTGCCTCAAGTGATGACAGGTCGTGCAGAGCGCCCCTTGCATCATCCTGTCCAGATATTTACTTGTATTAATTTCTTACCAAAACGGAACCATACAAGCCAGTCTCATTGATGACCCATTCGCAGTGAATAAAATGGGGTTATTATGTGCGCATTTATACCCATAATGTTAGAAAGAAGCTGAAATAATATTAAATTATCATAATGTTTTAATTTAAGCTTTATTGCACTGATGAATAAGAATTAATTCTTAAGCTTCGAAGTAATTTCTACTAAACTTTCAGCTCCTTTCTTAAATCACACAATATTCTATTAATGTTTTAGTATTTGTACAAAATTAGAATATTTTTTATGACCTAAATAGATGACATCTTTTACTATACATATCTCATGTTAGTCAAAAGCTTGTACATACAAGTATAAAAATTTAGAATATTATACAATGGTAATAAAAAATACCTTAGAGTATAACCTTAGCGCATATCCTACTTCTATTTCTATAACTATAATAAAACCGAATTAAATGTATTGTGCATTTTATTAAATAAGAGACAATAACTTTAAAGATTTTCAAAATATCTTAGCATAGCAGTCATCTCTCATCTGTGTTGTTTAACACCTGGGCTTTAACATAGTATTTATACATACTCAAGTGAACCGTTGCAGGCTATACATACCACCGGTGCGTGTCACCATAACATAACACGACGCTGCGAGCACCCGAAGCGCCCGGCGCTCGCTCTTCGTACACATCGAACTTCGTACAAACATCCTCTGCGAAATACTTAAAGATCTTCCGAAAATTTAATTTTTTCTGACATATAACTATCTTTGATAGGTTTATAGCGCCACAGTTAGCAGTCTTATAGTAAAAAACTGGTCGAACCTGTCGATTTTCAACGTTTCATCCCCCATCCACGGAATGAGGTGTTTGCCTTGGTCAATGTGAAGGGCTTTATCATCGTCCCTGAACAATTTGCACGAGTAGCCGAACACGAAAAGATCTTCTTTCTTCTCCTTGAAATCACTCTTTCTTAATATACCGGAGTCACTTTGACCACCAGTCCACTTTAAAGACATTTTAAAAACAAAAAATCGAAAAGCAGTAAAAACTCAGAACATTAGCCGAAGTCGCACCATGATAGATTCGTTCAAAAACTATTTATTGGTTAATCTTTTTTTCGTGACATTTGAGGTTTTACGATTATTTATGCCAGACAAATAATTATGGAACTAATTTAGAAACGAATTAAAATTGCAAAGAAAATCATTTATTTATTTACTATGGAAAACAATATAATTATATCAGAAATTATCGATTTTTTACCATGAAGTTTTTGAACGCCAGAATCTAAACTCTTCGTTCGGAAATTTGAAAGAATATCAAGAAACAGCTTTCATATTACATTATATTAAATACTGTTAAATAAAAACAGTGGATACGATGAGAAGCTTTATTGTATTAATTATTTGCTGCAAATCAGAAAAGAAGCAAATGAAAACGAGTACAATAGGTAATGGTTAAATCTAGAGCCAATTACAAATCAAGTTAAATTTATGCGTAAACAAAATATATTTGCAAACTACAAATCGATGAAGAAAATAAATAAGTTAAAGAAATTAATTATGTGGAATATTTATTTCATTGAATTTTACTGGTTACTTATAATTGAAAACTGATGCACGGTCCTTTCATTTCGGACCACAAAGAACGCCGTTTTTCTAAAAAAAACGAAACAATGGCAACTGGATATAATACGGACAAGTTAAGAGTGTTAAAGATCACTCGATAACGCGTTACTGCGTAGCATATTAAATATGGTCGAGTTATATACGTTTCAAAAGGCATATGGCGGACGTTTTATATATTTTTGCATCGAAAACTGATAAAATCTTTTAGTTATGAGTATCTTGTGACCGCTAGAGCGTATTTGTTAAAAATTAGATGATAAACGTTAGTTTTTAATGTGTAAATAAGTCTATTATATCTAGAGTCTTATAAATATTGATAGTATTTTCGTGCGTGGACGTTTTGATCCGTATTGTTGAAAAACGAAAAGTCTGTGATATAAACAATACATAGGTGATAGATTAATTTCCTGAACAATTTTGTATATATTGTAAAGTTGTTATAGAATTTTAGCAAAAGTAATATATTGCGAGAAGACTGAGTAACTGAGTGGAGGATTTGCGAGCTATGTCAGCTGTGAACCTATTGTCTTCGTTGAGGGAGAAACCGACCGACGAAAACCCGGATGATGGCTCGAACCCCGAAGGTAATACAAAGACACATTTATACTTATAGCCTAATTGTCATAATACCTTCACTAGTGCATTATCTTGCGTCAAAAACTTCTCTGCAGTTTTCAAAACATTGACCCTAATTCCTTTAGTTTTCTTAGGCTTGCTAAATGATTTGCAGTTATAGTTATCACTAGAAAGTTGACAAACCTCATTTGATAGTCAACTCCTTGTATTCAAGGATCTAAGTAAATAATTTTGCAGGTTTTTATGTAGGTCACAACATAGGCAGATGACTGGAATGGTGTACTGCAGTTATCCTTAGCTTTAGTGACCTAATATAGAAAAATAACTGTTTATCTTTGAGCTTTACATTAGTAATATTATACATCATAATGATTGCATGGTTATAATTTTGTTTATTGTATTGGTACTCAATGATAAAGTATTTCTTTTGAAATAAACAATTATTATCCATATAAAGAATATTCTTCATGAAAAAGCAATTATGAGGGTAAGTGATTGTAATTTTTGCATACATTGTGTAATTATAAATATGTACTTATGCTAATCAGACAATTACTATTTAAGATATTCAATATTCATAAAAATAAACTAAAAATCCGTAAGCAAAACTGGAGACGGAATGATCCAGTTGCATTGAAACCATCTTCAGTTGCACTGTTTTTTCTAAAAAAATATATTTAAAAAGAAGTAGAAGGGAATATTAATATGATAAGAATAAATTATGAACAACTATAACATTTGCTGACAAATGCAATATGATCACATTAACAAATAGGTAGGATGATTCCAACACTTAGCGTTGACTCCTGTAGATACTCAGGACAAACAAAAAAAAAAATTTTTTCTGGTAACACAAACTCAATGTTTTTACAGTTATGTGCTAAATGTTAACTGTTCTTTTATCAGTATATCAGAACTTAACCACATTTGAATCAACAAAGGATTTGAACTCGCTTATTGACATACCAACTGTATCATATGTTATTATAATGTTTTGATGCCTTTGTATGCAAATTTTGCATATTGAACCAATGAAAACAAATGATTTGCATTGTTATTTACTAACCGTTTGAATTTATTTGGTTTTTTTTTTTGGTATATTCACTTGATAACAATAATTACCTAAAAAATCGAAAGCATTATTTTTTTATTGAAAGTATGAATAATTACTGACTTATAGAAACCCTCCTGAAAATAATCTGCTTCAAATTATGTTTCATTTATAAACAAAACTTTTTAGTCATCAGTAGTAATGTTTATCTTTGTATCATAATAAACAGATTGTTTCTGCATCTTTAAGTATAGATTAAATTTATCACTGATAAGTTCTAATCAATGATTAATAGTAATATTAAAAGGCAACAACTTTAATAATTTGACAATGAGTGCTTGATGATTTTGCATTTGATGAACTAGTTGTATCGGTTTTTCTTTCTAATTCTCAAACCCTACATCATTTGGTCAATGATCACGGGGGTTTTCATTGAGACTTTATTTATTTTATTTATGTTTATATAGCATGTTGGGTACAGAAATGCCATTCTAAGCGAAACCGCGACACTTCGCGCCCCACGTTTCGTGTGGTGACCTATCTACCTGTACAGTCGATTTTTAAACATTGTCTTTGATTGGATCAACCCTTAAAACAGCTGGAAAAGTCTACACAACTGAATATTGCAGACCTATAGCACAGTTAGTATACCCAGGTATAAGCAATTTGTAGCATTTAACAATATTTGCACATCTGAAATGACAAGCTTTGAACAAATATGGTAAACAATTTTATGAAAACAGCTATAACAAAGAATGGGTATAACAGATGGAGGGAGAATAATCTCATAAGTATGATAGTTATTCCTACATTTGGAGACAAAATAAGTAGAAGAAGACCATGCTAGGTTTCACTCCTGAAATAGTGTGATGTCTGTTGAGTTGAATGGAAGGACAGGGTTAAAAGTGTTGTAGAGTAAAGAATTATCTTGTTTACTTTTGTTTTTAGAGTGAGTCTTATGCATGGCAATACTATAGTTATTCAACAAGTGGAATGAGTCAATATTCCAAACATTACTTTTTTATAAAGCTGCCGAGTTTTCTCAAGTAATATGTAATTATTACTCTTTATTTGACCTATTTAGCAGGTAAGTAAAATATTACGGGTCTCGTAAATCAAAACATTCAAATCTGCATAACACTGCATTATCCGTTCATGAACTGAAACATAACTAAAAGTTATTAAGCTCTGGTTATAATTACAGACTATTTATAATAGGTCTGTTAAAGTAAAGTCAAGCTATTGGCCCGTCGACACAGAGTATTTATCATGCTTTGTGATATTGTGATACTCCTCGCTGCTGCACGTAAACAATGCGTCGCAGCTAAACGCGCCGTTTAAAAAAAATACTTACTTTTTTATTGGCAATGGTTTTTTGTAGTTCTAGTGTATTGTCATTGTATTGATCGGTATTTTAAATTGTGTTGTAAAGTGACTGAACTATATCTGTGAATGTAATGAGGTTGATTGGTTTTATGCTTCGCCTATTCTATTAAAAATGTAAGGACAAGATGATGCAGAACGATGAAATCAAAAGAAAACTTGAGGTAAAGCATCAGGTGGAACACTTGGAAGGGCTATAAATTTCTTGGGTGATATATTGGTTGGTTTTGTGTAGCCTGTTGGCACCCTTAACCCTAGAAAGATAATCATATTGTGACGTACGTTAAAGATAATCATGCGTAAAATTGACGCATGTGTTTTATCGGTCTGTATATCGAGGTTTATTTATTAATTTGAATAGATATTAAGTTTTATTATATTTACACTTACATACTAATAATAAATTCAACAAACTATTTATTTATGTTTATTTATTTATTAAAAAAAAACAAAACTCAAAATTCTTCTATAAAGTAACAAAACTTTTAAACATTCTCTCTTTTACAAAATAAACTTATTTTGTACTTTAAAAACAGTCATGTTGTATTATAAAATAAGTAATTAGCTTAACTTATACATAATAGAAACAAATTATACTTATTAGTCAGTCAGAAACAACTTTGGCACATATCAATATTATGCTCTCGACAAATAACTTTTTTGCATTTTTTGCACGATGCATTTGCCTTTCGCCTTATTTTAGAGGGGCAGTAAGTACAGTAAGTACGTTTTTTCGTTACTGGCTCTTCAGTACTGTCATCTGATGTACCAGGCACTTCATTTGGCAAAATATTAGAGATATTATCGCGCAAATATCTCTTCAAAGTAGGAGCTTCTAAACGCTTACGCATAAACGATGACGTCAGGCTCATGTAAAGGTTTCTCATAAATTTTTTGCGACTTTGAACCTTTTCTCCCTTGCTACTGACATTATGGCTGTATATAATAAAAGAATTTATGCAGGCAATGTTTTATCATTCCGTACAATAATGCCATAGGCCACCTATTCGTCTTCCTACTGCAGGTCATCACAGAACACATTTGGTCTAGCGTGTCCACTCCGCCTTTAGTTTGATTATAATACATAACCATTTGCGGTTTACCGGTACTTTCGTTGATAGAAGCATCCTCATCACAAGATGATAATAAGTATACCATCTTAGCTGGCTTCGGTTTATATGAGACGAGAGTAAGGGGTCCGTCAAAACAAAACATCGATGTTCCCACTGGCCTGGAGCGACTGTTTTTCCAGTACTTCCGGTATCTCGCGTTTGTTTGATCGCACGGTTCCCACAATGGTTAACTTATACGGTTCTTGTAGTAAGTTTTTTGCCAAAGGGATTGAGGTGAACCAATTGTCACACGTAATATTACGACAACTACCGTGCACAGGCTTTGATAACTCCTTCACGTAGTATTCACCGAGTGGTACTCCGTTGGTCTGTGTTCCTCTTCCCAAATAAGGCATTCCATTTATCATATACTTTGTACCACTGTCACACATCATGAGGATTTTTATTCCATACTTACTTGGCTTGTTTGGGATATACATCCTAAACGGACACCGTCCTCTAAAACCAAGTAACTGTTCATCTATGGTCAAATGAGCCCCTGGAGTGTAATTTTGTATGCACTGATGGATAAAGAGATCCCATATTTTTCTAACAGGAGTAAATACATCGTTTTCTCGAAGTGTGGGCCGTATACTTTTGTCATCCATTCTAAGACATCGTATCAAAAAATCAAAACGATCACGACTCATTACAGAGACGTACACCATTGACAAAGATCGATCAAAGAGGTCATCTGTGGACATGTGGTTATCTTTTCTCACTGCTGTCATTACCAGAATACCAAAGAAAGCATAGATTTCATCTTCATTCGTGTCACGAAATGTAGCACCTGTCATAGATTCCCGACGTTTCAATGATATCTCAGCATTTGTCCATTTTACAATTTCCGAAATTATCTCATCAGTAAAAAATAGTTTGAAGCATAAAAGTGGGTCATATATATTGCGGCACATACGCGTCGGACCTCTTTGAGATCTGACAATGTTCAGTGCAGAGACTCGGCTACGCCTCGTGGACTTTGAAGTTGACCAACAATGTTTATTCTTACCTCTAATAGTCCTCTGTGGCAAGGTCAAGATTTTGTTAGAAGCCAATGAAGAACCTGGTTGTTCATAACATTTTTGTTCGTCTAATATTTCACTACCGCTTGACGTTGGCTGCACTTCATGTACCTCATCTATAAACGCTTCTTCTGTATCGCTCTGGACGTCATCTTCACTTACGTGATCTGATATTTCACTGTCAGAATCCTCACCAACAAGCTCGTCATCGCTTTGCAGAAGAGCAGAGAGGATATGCTCATCGTCTAAAGAACTACCATTTTATTATATATTAGTCACGATATCTATAACAAGAAATATATATATAATAAGTTACACGTAAGTAGAACATGAAATAACAATATAATTATCGTATGAGTTAAATCTTAAAAGTCACGTAAAAGATAATCATGCGTCATTTTGACTCACGCGGTCGTTATAGTTCAAAATCAGTGACACTTACCGCATTGACAAGCACGCCTCACGGGAGCTCCAAGCGGCGACTGAGATGTCCTAAACGCACAGCGACGGATTCGCGCTATTTAGAAAGAGAGAGCAATATTTCAAGAATGCATGCGTCAATTTTACGCAGACTATCTTTCTAGGGTTAATGTCG